>NC_074713.1:1756875-2085000 GCF_947242115.1 Biomphalaria glabrata | reverse complement strand
AATTATGCCGTGCAGCGTTGACTGGTACTACAACTCGAATTTCCGGTACTTAAAGCTGATGAACGCAAGCATTTCCTTTGTTATAAATACGTAATGAATTAACAAAACTCCTCTTCACGAAACAAAATATTACAATCCTCCATGTAGAAACCTGGAAAAGATTAAAGACTCACTCAATATCAAGTATATGTAATACGTTTTACAACTACATATAAATATTAATATACACAAGAAGAAGTAGACCTAACATGAAGCTTACAACTTATGGACCACAATTTAAGTCTGTCTCATACGTTTGTGAATTCTTCAAACGAAGGCTCTAACCAAAACTACTTCATTTTATAATCCCCGTACAATATTTACCCTTTTTTTAAAAAAAATGTAGAAACTCAAAGCTACTAGAAGCCAATGTCTAGAACTATCAGGTATATTTTTCAGTAATTATAATATTGAGGCGTATACCATTTAGACATTGAGGTGAAGCGTGATAGAGCGGTGAAGTTTTTGCAGGTCGGTTGTAAGCATACGCACTCGTTTCTTTGGGAGTTATGTAATGTCCGTGCGTGCGTGCGTGTGTGTGTGTGTCTGTGGGATGACGTGTATTTTAGAAGAATTGACCGAAAGTGCGGGATATAAACGAGGAATACAGAGGCGGACACACGGGTGGGTATTGTATTGCGAGTGAGGACATCCTTATTTCATATGAGTTGTGGAATTGTGTTAAAATTCAAAGAAAAAGTAAAGGCGTTTTTGTCGTTGTTATGGCCACACGACACCCTTGTTAACCGCGGGCCACAGAAGCGTGTGACCTTTACAGCATCTGCCACTTAAATCAAAAGGCTTGAAAGGGTTACTTAAAATATATGAATAAAAGGAAAGAAGGTCGCTTATTCGGTAGATCCGCAATCTTAATGTCCAGAAACTTCCCTTTCTTAACTCTTTCTCTCCGTAGTTATTTTTCCACGTTTTGAAGAATTCTTCATTTTACTCATTTCTATTTCACTACCCCTGTTATGATTGAGCTTCAATAGCTTTGTTGTTTGTTATCAGAAAATGTTGTATTTGGTATAGAATTAAAGGGAAATGCATGCTCTTTTTATATATAATTCAAAGTCAAGTTAAAAAAATTAAACATTAATTTAATTTCATGAGGTCAAAATCAACGATGGTATCGTCGATCAGGAGAGAAAGAGTTAATGCTGTCTTCCCCGTACAGCAGTTTGTGATGGCAAAAGTGTCTGCCGCTTTCCTCTCTTGTTACTTCACCTCGTAAGCAATATTCATTTTGTTATGCACCAGGCGTCTCCCGGTCAGCGTGTTGACTTTCTCTTCTGCTGTTTCCCACACCCGCAGCCAGTGTTCACACCTGCAAGGTATGCCAGGGGGGGGGCGCCCCACTTCAGCCCTTAGAGTGGACGAAAATCACGTAAGCGTCGCCTGTTATTTATTCACCCAGAAAAACGTGTGGGGGGCAAGGGGGGCAGGGTGGCGATTATTTGACGTGGGGGGGGGGGCGGTAGAAGACGAAATCTGAGAATTTGATATGACAACAGATCTCAAACTTTACGGTGAAGAAATCCTTGCCAAATATCTGTTTCTTGGCTCAGCCACAGAATGCAACTAATAACAAAATCATAATGCCACACGCTTATTGTTACTAGAATTATTAAAAGCAGATGCTTGTGTATGCCGCAGTTTAACTATATCAATATAGCATAATTAGCAAATAGAGAAACAAAACCAAATGAAACACTCAAAAAGATACCAAGATAGAGGCACATTTCTTGTTCCATACGCTAGAACAAATTCGTACAAGTGCATTTCTTCCCTAGTGCCATTAGGGAAAGGAATGGGTTGCCTGAATCAGCCAGGAAAACCAACGACTTAACATGCATGACTAGATTGATACATGAAAAAAGTAGGACGTATTTATTTTCTTTTTGAAAGTAATGTTTGTAACCTACAAGATAAGATAAGATAAGACAATAATTAACAGTGTAATTATAACAAGGCACTTGTAACTACAGCAATATTATTTTAAAAGCAAAAGAACAATTTCTCCAACTACTTAAAACCTATAATTAGAACAGTTTAAATATAGCAGTGACGTAATTAAAAATGAACTCTGCCAACGGCGGAAGGAGAAGGTTTGGGTGTAAGGCCAGCAACCCTGTAGAAAAACCACAGAAACCGCAAACAGCAAACCAACAGAAGTCACGTATCTGGGAGAAGATGGTCCTCCAGCTGAAAGGTGTCGGAGAAAGCCAAAGACGTCTGGAAGCCGACAGGCTGAAGACCACCGTCTCCACCAGGACCATCACCACCAACGGAAAATGGAACGCCTGGACCATGTACGTCACTGTGAAAACAGCAGCAGAGATTAAAAAAAAAAAAGATCAACTTTATGAAGCAGAGACCTCCTTATGCTCCGCTGGCCAAGAACAAAGCAGCAGCCCAAGAAGTCATGGTGACAGTTGGAGAGACTCGCCCAGAACTGAGACTCCTGGAGGAAGCTGATTAGTGACCTAAGGCCCAGACTGGAGCACATGCTGTGATGCCATTTTTCTGCGAAAACTGATTATATCAGAAAAGAAAAAAAAAAGCAGCAAACATTACGATTACTGAGAAAACTGTCCTCGTTTAATGTTAGCGAAAAGGCCTTGGCTATGTTTTATCTCGCTCAAATCTGCAAGGTGGGGTGGGGCGAGAATCCGCCGAGGCATGATTTCTAGCGCTGGAACATCTTTATCATTGAAGAGCATTTATCTTCCCTACAAAACGTCACAAAATGTGTGGATCCGCCTACGACTAAGGGATTTCCCGAAAATCCAAAATAAGAAGAACTCGAGACACTTGCGTTTTGCAAACCAAGCGTTATCACTCGACCACTAGCTCTAAGTGTTCGACTACTGCGTCTATGCGTTAACCAACAATGACTTAACAATGTCAGCTTCTTCACGGCCTTTTTTTTTTTTCTTACTCTAAACACAGAAATTTAAAGACCAACTGAAGAGGTTTTGGGGTCAGACGCGGAAACCGGTGTAATACTTTTTTTTAGTTTCATAATGCTTAAAGAAACATATATACGAAATATTAGACATATATTCTTTGTAATTATTTAGATATAAGCAATTTAATGTGCGTTTTAGGGACTATTAAATTTCACAATCTCGAAGCCATTCGAGATCAGTATTTCCCAGACAACCAAGGTCGATGACGTAGTTTAAGGGAAATTAGGTCAAATTTTTCAGTTTATGGCTTAGCGTATTTCCCTATTCCTTTTTACAGGAATGCTAGTTTCTGAAAACAAAGGCGACTAAAACACACCAATTTATAAAATGTGGATGTTAGAGTTGGGGAAATTAGGTCAAATCACGCAATTTATGGCTTTGCATGTTAGATCTACTGTTTGTCGGCTTATTCTTGATCTAGTCAAGCGAACAGCGTTTCAGCCCACGCAGTACCGCGCGCCTCAGTTCACATGTTTCGTTTTAGTCAAGTTACGCAATTTATGGCTTATGTTACTGCTTCAGGCGTATTCTAGTTCTACATCTACTGCTTTTGATCAAGAGCTAGATCTTCTTTTCTCAGATCATTAATGGTGTATGAAGTAGACATACATTTAATTAGATGAAGTCTAGATCTAGTAATAGTAGTATTGGATATTTAGAGATTAGACCTATCTATATAGATCTATAATAATAATAATAATTTTATTTATAAAGCGCTGTTAACAAACAAAATGTAGGCTCAAGGCGCTGTAACAACATTACAAACAAAAACACGAGAGCTAAAATGACAGTTAATCTAAAAAAGTTTAACCTATAGTCGTCCCTAAATCTATCTAGACTGATCCTATCGAGGTGCTGGGCCTAGATCTAGAAAAACAAAGTTTAAAATTATATAGGCCTACTCTATCTATACACTTAATAGTGATTATTAACCTATAGTCGTCCCTAAATAGGCCAAACATGGGGAAAAAAACAACATTAATTACAATGTTGAGCTCATTCAATGTAGTTATTGTAGTACACGATTATATTTAGTTTGAATCTAGTCACAACCCCGTACAACACCAGCAAATAGCTTTAACTAGACTTAAAAGTTAAAGGTATTCTGATTTAGATCTACTAGATCTAAATTTCTAAAAACTAATCTATAAACTATAAGGCAAAAATTAGACCTAGATCTACCAATTCTATATTATTATTAATATACGAAATATGGATTTTGTTACACTCTTACTTAAATAGTTCTATAAATCTATATGTAAACATTGAATTTTCATATATCTCACGAATAGAATCATTAGATAGTTAGTTAATCTGTAACTGTAACAAAGTTTTAAATTGTGTTTAGACTATAAATAGAAGAGATTATCCAACTGGAAAAGGAGTTGTTTTTTTCTTTTCTCTGGGAAGTGAAAAATAAATTGTAGTATCAATATAATATTCTGTAATGCATATAGGCTACTGTTGTAGTTATGCAACTCATTTTATTAAATTTTAGTAACCCAATTATTGCCAGTTAATCTCTGAATATATATATATATATATTTTATTGTTATTAAAAAATGCAGTGCTATTCATAATTTAAAGTGTTAAATAAATAAGGCTGGCAGTCAAGTCGAAAGATTAATGAGGTATGCAGTATTTTCCATGGCTACGCAGCCCTAGCTGGTGGTCAATTTAAATGTTCTTTACGACGTCTACGTCTTCCCTCGGCAGTGGATTTTCTTTTGGCCTCTAATATCTATTCCACCTTGCAATTTCTAATGAATAGCATCATTCGAAGAATGAGATCCAACTCTTATTTTTTTTAAAATGTAACCCCTTTACAGATCAAGTCATCATTGCAATGGACATTCAAATCTGCAATAACATAGAAATGATCAAAATTTGAATACGTTTTGAAACGCAGACATTTGTGTGGTTTGCGCTCCGAACTGTTTTCTCTTTGGTTTCACGTTCAAACATTGACCACTGCCATTAACTAACATCCTGCTGGAGTTTTGGGCTATGACATAATAATATTAAATCCTGATTCAAAGCTTTGTCTAAACCTAGCAAGTGAAAAGGAACATACTAAAATAATGTTGTATGTATAATGAAGAACTCTATTAAAATGTGATTTTTTATTTACATTTATTGGTATTTATTATATATAAAATAAAATTGTAGAATGTTTCTGTGATTTGTTTCACAATAGAAACAGGGAATATTAACTCTTCTTGTATTTCCAAAATGATGAAAGATCCATCTAGTAAACTTGTCTGTATGTCACATGTCATATGTTTTCTGTAAAATAGATTTTTAAAAATTATTAACATTTATACTTAATTATGTATACTTTGTATACACATATATATAGAACTAGTGGTTATATATATATATATTATATGTTATACTGATTATAATCTGATCTAACATTAACATCTAACTCTTATTGTTCTTAATAATAATAAATTACTCTACTCTAGGTCTAGGCAATCTAATATATTTCAGACCAGGGCCGGTCTTAAGCCACTGCAACCTATGCGGTCGCAGTGGACCCTGCACTTTCATAGGCCCCACGCTAATTCTAGGTGTAATTGTTAAATTGCAATATATATATATACCGGTATATATAAAACCTGGAAATCTCATGAAAGGTCATAAAAATCTCCTGAAAAATAGACAAAATTGTCAATTGTGGGTGTCATTCATTCCGGAAAACGCTAATCCTACGCGCGATATAAGGCATTGTCAGCTTTCATGTAATAAAATGTAATAATCAGGCCAATTTTCACTTTAATCGGAAGTTTCCATATTATACTTTATTTACTTTAATAGTGACTGGCATATTAATATGCCATAGGTTGCAAAGTTCGTAAAGTAAAGTTAATTTGATCGTAATATTGTACTTAGTAAAGATTGAATAAAATTCAAACTCAAATTTTTTTTAAATACAAAGCTTAATTTCCACTTATTATCCTTATTCCCACCCAGACTAGGCCCTGCGCAATCAGTTTCACATAAGGCCCCGCAATCGTTAGGACCGGCCCTGTTTAAGTTTAAGACTTAAAGACAAGTCACATGTGTTTAGTATAGATCTGTATTTAATATTACCAATATAAATGATGACTTATTATTTTTTAAATCTAAAGTCTAGCCTTATTAATAAGTATAGTAAGGGCTAGTAAAGGGCTAGATTAGAATTAGATCTTTTATAAATATATTCTATATAGATTTAGCTTAGGCTTTAGGTTTAGTCCTTGACTAATATAATATTATATTTATTTATATCTATGAATAATCTTTATGCTAGGACACTACTCACTAGGTCTTACTATTAGTACTATTACAGAGATATACAAATTCAAGCATTAAAAAATGTTGGCGACTGGGCTTAGACTTAACATAGATAGAGGCTAGTCTAGATTACTCTAGATCTACTTAAATCTACTAGTTTATAAACTATTACTCTAGTGTCTTTAGTATAAGTATTAAACTCTATTAGTATTACTACAAGCCAAAGTCAAGTATTATTATTATCATTTGATTCTAGTGAGTGACTAGTAAAAGTGTTAGAAGGCCTAGCTAGAATTAGAGATAGATAGATCTATCCATTTAGTTTTGTTATAATAAAAATTATAATAGTCTTATACTTTTAGTATACTAGTATAGTTTATGATTATAATTTATAGTAGATTTAGAATCTATTATCTACTAGATCTAGTATATCTATCTAGATTCTAGATCTAGTGTATTCTAGTCATAACTTGTCATAAGTCAAATAAGTGACTGTCTAGAAGTCTAGTCCTATCTATCAATCTATCTATAATAATTATATTAAATAGTCTGCTCTATAATATATTTTGAAAAAGTAGAAGAGTTATCTTCAGGGCATTTTGGTGCATCCCATGATAAGTATCATTTAAAATTGTTTGACAGCTAGATTTAGATAAGTATATCATCTGAATCGCTATCAATAACGTATCCAGCCATGTCTATTTTTATTTACATTTTCTCAGTCCATTACAAGACGTCACTTCCGGTTTCGGCCATTGAAGCTGATTTTCAAATCTCGTTATTTTTTCCACTTTCAAATTACTTTTTCTAATATAAATACGCTTTTCTAAAATCTCAAAATTTTAGGAACTAACTTTGATGCTATCTACTGTCTGAATCAATCGCTATCTCAATTTCGAAAAAAACCTCTTCAGTTGGTCTTTAACGCAGGAGAACAACTCTCCGCATTCCAGCCCCCCCCCTCTCTTCCTCCAATTCAACTATGACCCCCCCCCTCCTGCCTCCCGACCACCTCACCCCCAAACTTAACACTCGGAGGATTACGGCGTTGAACTTAGCGAAATCACGTACGAATGTCCCATCGCCTTAAACCCCCAGCCGTGCGCGCCACAATGCCTGGCGGTGGTGACCTCGGGTAGCCCAGTCTTGCACACCCCTGCCATACATTTCTCTCTCTCTGGACTACGAGACGTTCAGCCCCTGGGTCTGTCCGCGCCACCGAGCGGGGGCCCCCAAATGTTGATTCTAGGTTACGATCCTAAAATAGTTCTTTTTTTTTTTTTTTAAATATTACGGGTAGTAACAGTGGCAGGTCAAGTTCCAGAGGAGTTATCTTTCGTGCTTCTTGGGTTATTGTTTATTGAATCGGGCCTTTCTATCCCCCCCCCCCTTGCACCTCGTATTGGTCCCACCTCTTCTAATCCCGGGGACTCGACTGTACAGTACACTGGCTTGTATGTGTGTGCGTGTGCGTGTGTTCTGAGTGGTGCTTGAGACAAGTCAATAGATTCTGTTACTGTACGCTTCTGTTGTTTGCTCCCCCTGGGACTTCCGTTTGTTCAGAGTTAAGACAGGCTCACTGTTTCGGTGCAATAACAAACATGGCGTGACAACTCTTGTCATATTTTAGACAAAGTCTACACAGGAGTTACCTTACACTGGATAGAGCACTCTCATACATTGCAAACATCGCAATACTTGCGAGACATCACAATACTTGCGAGACATCACAATACTTGCGAGACATCACAATACTTGCGAGACATCACAATACTTTGCGAGACATCACAATACTTTGCGAGACATCACAATACTTGCGAGACATCACAATACTTGCAAGACATCACAATACTTGCGAGACATCACAATACTTGCGAGACATCACAATACTTGCGAGACATCACAATACTTGCGAGACATCACAATACTTTGCGAGACATCACAATACTTGCGAGACATCACAATACTTGCGAGACATCACAATACTTGCGAGACATCACAATACTTGCGAGACATCACAATACTTTGCGAGACATCACAATACTTTGCGAGACATCACAATACTTGCGAGACATCACAATACTTGCGAGACATCACAATACTTGCGAGACATCACAATACTTGCGAGACATCACAATACTTGCGAGACATCACAATACTTGCGAGACATCACAATACTTGCGAGACATCACCTTACATTGAATTACGTTCATTTTATTACATTGCATCGCTTACACAACATTGTTTTCATTACGTACATCATGTAACCATACACATTACATCTCTTATACAATAATACATATTTTACATCACCTTTATATCATATATAACTATTTATTATTCATATTGCATAGATTACATTACTCGCTTGACACCAAATTACACAAACTCCTTTTGCGGACCCTGTGGGTCCCTTTGACAGTTTTTGAGAAGGGCAAATGTATTCCGACCGATGGCGAGTTTTTATATTTTCGAGTTTAACCAGTACTAGGATGAAATTAAATTTAAACATAGCTTTCTGAGATTTGAATATACGTACGACGTGGCAACGAGCTATTGGTCTAAACTGCCTACAAGTTGTGACATTGTAGGTCACTGGCGAGGTCTTCTTTAGCGAATGGTCTCGGACGCTACCTCCAGCCATTTTGAAGGTAACAAAGCTTGTAAACTGCTGACTGTAAAAGACTAAATGTACTTCGACTATTGTTGCAAGGCGTAGCAAATGTTAATTCTTATGGGCCCCCTATGGCCAAATTTTGATTCACGGTGCCCCCTCTGCGGGGAAGAAGAGGAAACCGTGCCTCATATTCTGTTTGACTGCCCCAGACTTGCTGATCTCCGTCTCGACAGGTCTGGGAAACCCAAAATTCTCGACCTGTATGGCGACATTTATGCACTACGCAAGACAGTAGGGTTTCTGTCCAGGGCTTTTGCAAGAGAGGATTTGAGCCTCCTCAAGCCCTCACTCTAACGGAGTTTGATGATGATGATGAATTCTTATGGGGGTGTCAGCCCAATGTTCGACAATTCGTTCATAAATGCCTACGATAACCTGCTCCACTAAAATTACTGTTTCTAGAGATCTAGCCAATTTTCAAATCCGCCATCTTATATGTATCAACTTGCGTACAGACGGCGGTCACGTGATTATGCCATAGATCCCATTCCGAGTTAGGAGATCCCATGCTCATTATGACAAAACACAAAGTGTATTTACAGCATCGATGGTGTAATGCCTAAACCCCGGCGTCGGCGATCGCTATCTTTCAGCGGTGGGCTCAGTATCAACAATAGTTTTCACTACCTGTCCCCAATTGAGGCGTCAAATCAACCAAATCTAGCCACGAAACGGTTAAATTTATGTGGATAGAGTTATTGCCGCTGGAAGCACTGGGATGAAATAAGAGTCGACAAATCTATTGGATTTCATTTCGATTTCTAAAGAAGAAAAAAAAAATCGTATTTATCTAGGACAAGGGCAGTAAGCGAGATCTTCCGTGCCAATGGACAATGGCTCAACTCAAAAACCCCTCTGACACCTGGGGGGAACTGATTTTTTTCTATATTTTTGAGAGAGAAAGGGAAACTACTGGCATGTCCGCATTATGGCCCTTGTTTCATATCTCCTCGTCTCTGAGCTTACCTCCCTTAGAAAACCAGATCCGTATCTCATTTGGATTGTCGCGGAACACAATGATTCGGAAATAGATGAGCCCTCTATGTCAACGGAACTGATGAATAGAATTCTCTTTTGCGCAAACATTTTTATCGGATAACTCTAGATCTGGATTTGTCTTCCCCCCTTTTTTTTGTGTCGTAGGAGGGTAATAAAAAGGTCAGGACAGCTAAATATAAGCTCGCTTTCTTGTGTAATTAATAATAGTGGCCTATCTATAGCATTCATTATATGATGGATGGTTCTGTTGGTCTCTATGCGTGCATGGATGGCCGAAAGTGCATTCTTTTGATCTAGGGGAAAATGTCTGGGTGTCTATAATGTGCAACCGTCTGATTCCAATCTTCTCAGGGATCTGCTACAAGAGCCTGCAGATGTCAAGTGAAAGCACTGTTCTTGTGCCTTTGATAATCTGTGTTGACAGGGCCGGATCAAAGCCGTTTATATTCCCTATGAACCAAAAATAATAAGGTCCCTTTTCGTAACAAGGATTGGCTTCACCGATGGCGGCTAAACGGGGATTCACTTACAGAAATTCGTACATGAAGTAGTTCGCTCGATTCGAAAACAAGATTCTTGTCATCGCAACCAGTTGTAGGCCTCCGTGCACTAAGGCTCCATGCTGAGATTAATCCGTTACAGCACGGTCCAGGTATCTGGCTGTGTCCTGTAGGGTCTACCTGTCACCGTACAGGGCAAAACCCCCGCATGCACAAGTTCTATCTGTTTCAAGACTAGCCGTATCTTTGAATGTGTTTCTAAGCAACCCGCAGTCGGAGATCCGAGATTGAGTGTCGGAGCAACAGAGTGTACCAACTTATTACCGGACAGACAGACAGACAGACAGACAGATTGAGTTAATATAAGCTTTTTAAAAATGGATGACGAAAGCAATAGATATAAATAAAATAACAGGCTGTACTTTGATAGATCTATACATTTGATAGTGTCCTTAAACTGTATTTTTAGACCAATGAAAACTCGCGACCCTGCTTTCAAAGTTTTCACTCACAACCAAGCAGACAATCTTGTCGGACGCACTTGACCTTTAGAGGCGTTCTGTCATTGTACTGCTTTCACAATGTCATAGTTCAAATCTGAATCACAGAAATGCATTACTTCCCTTTTTATTAGTTAAACTGTTCTATTCTCTCTCTTCAGGTTGTTTCCCCTTTTCTTTAATGTTTCCACATAAATCAGTGTTTACCTTGTTTGTGATGTGAATAGTTTAGTTCTCGTTAAAGACACCTGAGCTTTCTCCCCCCGCCCTCTCTGCACTCTGGGCGCCCCCATCGTCGATATATACACCACCACTGGGGTGCACCTAGATGGCTGATTTAGGCTAATGGCCTCGGCTGTGTGATTGTTGGGGGCTAGGTCCGCCCTGAGTCGTTAAAGGTCCAATTTCGGAGTTACCCAACATTGTACTTGAGTCTATCCTCACAGCGGCTTTGTCGCCATGGCTGGCCTCTGTTGTAACCGCGGTGCTCTTAAACAATGGACCCCTTTGTGGTGGGCCCCCCTCCCGACCCACCTCCTCTTTCCTGCGCACAGTTCTGTTCCGGGGTTAATTTGGGGAATACGATCCACTAGTGGGCCCACTAGACCCCACACATGAATGCAAACACACACACAGGCACTGTTGCACAAAATGTCCTCTGATGAGCTTACGAAAACACTTGTACACACACACACACACACACACACTTAGGCGTAGGGCACTTACATACAGACATATAGGGCACATACGCACTCATAGGACACAAATGCACACAAAAATTCCCCCACACATATGAAAATAGGACACACATAAAGTACACATGGGCATCATCCCTAATGGTCCCTTGGTCTGTTGGGGCACCACAACTAATCTGTTGACCGTCTTTCTCCATTCCTCTCTGTCTTTAGCCTTGGATAGAATCTTTTTCAACGAGAGGCCGTTCCATATGACATATACATATGGCATGTACATGCACTTTTGATATATGACATATGCATTGACATATACATTTGACATGTACATTTGACATATATATATATATATACACACACATATGACATATACATATGACATATACATATGACATATACATATGACATATACATATGATATATACATATAACATATACATATGACATATACATATGACATATACATATGACTTATACATATGACATATACATATGACATATACATATGACATTTACATATGACATACACATTTATACATATGACATATACATATGACATATAAGTATGACATATGCATCTGATATATACATTTGACACATGACATATGCATATGACATGTACAAATACATTTGATTTATGAGATATACATATGACATATATTTGGCTCCTTCTGTCTCGGAAGACAATGGATGCGCCCAGGTGAGTCACTGGCTTTGGTTTCGTCTTGAGACGGGGCAGAATCTGGAGTGACTAATCAAGCCAATTCTGGAGCGGCAGAGTTTGCCACAGTTCGTGCATGTATATGCATCTGTCCTAGGGCTAGCTGACAGGGCAGCTTTCTTTTTCTTTCTCTTGGCTGACGCAGTTTCCCCCCCCCCCCCCCACATACTTTGGTTGAATCCCCTTGGCTCTCATGTCTCGCTTACAGACATCTCTTGGGCGGCCCCTGGCTATGACTCCCTCTGCAAGCTCAGCTTATAGGATGTCTTTAGGGATTCTTCCATCTGGCATGCGAGTGACATGGCCGAGCCAGCGTAGTCTTCTCTGTTGAAGGAGAGCATAGATGCTGTGCATATTGGCCCGTTTCAAAACGTCCTGGTTGGTGACATGATCTCTCCAGGAGATGCACATTGTGCGTCGCAGGCAGCGTAGGTGGAAGCTATTTAATCTGTGTTCTTGACGCATGTAAGTTGCCCAGCTCTCACTGCCATAAAGAAGTGTGCTCAGAACGCAGGAATTGTAGACCATGATTTTTGTTGCCGTCGTCAATTTGGTATTTTCCTCACACGCTCATTATACATTTGACATACACATTTGACACACGACATATACATATGACATAAACATATGACATGTACACATAACACATGACATATACATATGACATGTACATATAACAAATGTCATACATTTGACATATGCCACATACATATGACATATACACATGGCATATGCGTTTGACACATGACACACACATATGACAAATACAAATGACACGTGACATATACATTTGACATATGCGTTTGACACATGACACATACATATGACACATGACACATACACATGACATATACACATGACACATACATATGACATATACACATGACACATACACATGACATATACACATGACACATACATATGACATATACACATGACATATACACATGACACATGACACATACATTTGATACATGACACATACATATGACGTATGCAGTGAGAGCTGATGAACATACATTGCAAAAGAATCTTTTTCTTTCATGACAGTGCGGCAGCTAAAGTCGTATAAAAAAAAATAATATAAGTAATAAACTTTAACAAACTCGAGCGAGCCAGGCGGGCCCTTTAGACAACCTATTCTTTCCACTCACTTCTTCACCACTCACTAAATGACTATGCGCTCAAGTCCTGCTGTACATTAGGTATTCCATTGTTCATTACCCCATTACGAATACAGGTCAATACCATGGAGTTTTAAACGTGTACATACCAGGGGGGGGGGCGTAGATATTCAGCGCCCCCGTGCGGAAGAAGAGCTCATATTGTTTAGGGAGAAACCAAGGGGAGACTATCTTTTATTTTCTTTCTTTCGTTTTGCCAACAACTAGATGTTGCACTTACAACACAATCAGACAAATACCTGAGGAGGACATGGGGGGAGAGGGTTGGGGGCGCCACAAAACCGAATTACATTCCAGTGTGTGTGTGTGTGTTTTTTACAGATGAGTCAAGGCAAAACGTTTTAGGGCGCGCATAGAGATCGTGGCGTTTCAAAAGTCGAAGCTATAATTGGCAGTTTGAGCCTCTTCAGGCCCTAGCCCCTCACGTCTTAGGGCCCCCCACCCCACCTACTCCCCGTTTGACAGCCCTTCGTTTTCGAGACTTCTTTAAGTGTTAAGATCGCCCCCCCCCCCATCTTGATCCCAGTCGATATCCTCTCAACCCTCCCTCCCCCCGCTGTTCTTTCAGAACTGCAACAAAGACGTCTGCCTACACAACAAAATAACTCACAAAGAAGTCAACAGTTGGAAATATAAACACAGAAAAGACATTTAAAAAAAACACACACAAAAAAAACTTAAGTTTAAACTCTTTTCAAAAATGTATTCGCACAAAGAATCAAGGGAGGTGATCAGAAAGGGGGTGGGGAGGGAACAAGTGCTAAAATGATTCTCTCCCCTTGAAAATAAAAAAAAAACGTTAAAGCCATATTTATAATTTTATGAGAGGGGTGAAAGAAGCTATTTGAAAACATGGCCCGATTAGCTGTAGACATAAAAGTATTGAGCAGAAATCTGACATGCTGAAGATTTGCAGACAATGAATAGTCAAGGAAAGAATGAGACAAGACTTTGACATCCTGATGAGGTGCTCAGAAGTGGGGGGGGGGGGGGGGGGGCAGAACTGCCAACTCTGTCAGGCCTCTTGATATCGTTTTCTGTCTATTCAGACACTGTAGATGCAGACTACGTCAATTGGTCTAGGTCTCACCTGTGTCTCACACGCAAACACAGACAGGAACGCTTGAACACAGACCAACAATCAAACCTGGAGTAGTCATGTCAAAATCAATATTGGAAGATTGCATTTACGATACGGACTATTTTAATATTTAATTAGCAGATTCAACTTGTGACTAGACTATTTCTTCAGCAGATAAAACTTGTCACTAGACTATTTAGTTAGCAGATGACTTACATTCTGCCAAGTCATTGGTTTTCCTGGCTGGCTCAGGCAACCCATTCCATTCTCTAATAGCACTAGGTAATAGATCTAGTTCAGTCTCGGTATGTGTTTGTAAAATGTTTGTTAAATGTTTATTAAATGTTCGTAAAATGTTTGAAATATTTCGGATGTTGGAAACAATCTACTTCCTAGTCCAAAACCTCCAAGCAGGACGGCGAGGATTGCAGTGGACTGGGTATGAACCCAGGACCATTGAGACGATCGAGCGACAGCCCAGAGCGCTTACACGACCAGGCAGCCATCATGTTCTGTTTACGTCGAATTTTTTCGACTTCGTATGGTATATATTAATACCAAGTTGATATGTTTATTTTTTTAGCGGCCCCCGAAAGGGGAAAAGACGCTATTAATTTTGTGTGGAATGTCTGTCCGTCTGTCCGTCCGTCCCGTTTAGATCTCGTAAACTAGAAAATAGTGATAGTGAAAATTCGACTTCACAATATTTTAGACCATTCAAAGTTCTGATGCAAGAACTACCTTTTTCTTTTCTGAAAGCGAAAAATCTAATTTTTTAAATCACTTTTGCAAGCAGTTTTTCATAAAAATACACACCACTTTTACAACTATTCACTATTAATAGTAACAAACACTTGACGCTCTATAGTAGGGCACAGGACCATATACCATATTTTGAATATATTTATGCAAACGGTTGTACATTTATTGTCGAAATTTTTTTTATATATATTTGTATTGTAGTGTTATGTAAGTTCTGTTATACTAAGTACTATATTTACACACAAAAAATGTTTACTATTTTTTTAAAGAGAAAAAATCTATTTAGTATGCATATTGTCAAGTTTAGGAATTATTTGTGTTGTTGAATAGCTGTTCACAATTAAGGTCCCGAGGTTCAACCTGACGAGAACATCATTCACACACAGTTGTACATAGAGTAACCAACTCTGTGGATAGTTTAAATAACTGTCACCACCTCAAAGTTGGTGCCATAGAGTAGAAACCCTAATTCTGTATTGTGTATGTTAATTCCATATTGTGAATCTTATTCACAACCCATGTTGCACTAAGGTGAACACTTTTGACCTTAGGTGAACCAGAGAGTTAAAGGCAGTCAGTCCACATAGAGATCTTGTAGCAAGCACTTGTATTGAGTCACTTAAGATATAAGCAGTAGAGTTAGATGTTTAAAGTAGTTGGTTATAGAATAGTTACTAAGTTGTGATATTCGTATATTACTGTTGGATTAATACTGACCATTCCTGGGTCGAATTGTATGGTGTATTCACTATGTGGTGTTATATTAAACTTATTGTATCTGCTACACCCAGCGTCATTTCATTATTCAGTGATTTGTAACAAGAACCCAATGTCACCACCACGCCTACATTGATAACCACAGCCACATTCAATACTATATAAAATAACACGGTGACATTTTTGGTGTCAGAAGTGTCAGCAAACAGCATTTATAGTGTCAGAAGTGTCAGCAAACAGCATTTATAGTGTCAGAAGTGTCAGCAAACAGCATTTATGGTGTCAGAAGTGCCAGCAAACATTTATGGTGTCAGAAGCGGCCGAAAACGACATTTATGACAGCATTGTTCAAAGTCACTTTAACATGATATGCTGAGACAACCTGGATACTACAGCCTGTGTGGGTGAAACTAGACAACCGTGATACTACAACCAGTGTGGGTGAAAATCTAGTACTACAAGTCATTCAAGTCATCGTTTGAAGACAGCTGATATATGGTCAGTCGAAGTAGCTGACATATTCAAGAATCATCTACATCGAGTGCTCGTCATAATTCTAATGACACACTCCTATTGTCGCTGTCTAACAGCACATTTAATAAGAGAGCGCTCTTACTCTTAGACCTCTCTTGTCGTCACTACCTAAGGTCATTTTTAGTTATTTATATTAGTTTCAGCAACTGTATGAAACAGTGGATTACCTATCAAGCACATGAATTATTTATTGGATTACTTGTCAACTATATGAATTGTTTAATGGATTATCTGTCAAACATATGAAGTATTTATTGGATTACTATTGTTCAAGAACTTGAGTACCGTATCATTTAACATTGTACTGTGGATTTAACAAGTGGATTACTTATGAACTGTAACATTGTACTGTGAATTTAACAAGTGGATTACTTATGAACTGTACCATTGTGCTGTGGATTTAGCAAGTGAATTACTTATGAACTGTACCGTTGTGCTGCGGATTTAGCATGTGGATTACTTATGAACTGTACTGTGGACATATTTTATGTGGAGCATCACCGGTACTTTATGTACAAGTCAAGCATCAAGTGAATATTTAAGGGAAGTAACTTTAATTACCCTTAGTATTATCAGTATTGATTAGTTCTCTTTAAACTACACCACAATTTTTTCATTGTTTACATTTGTATCTATATATACACCTGACCTTTAGGGACTAAATTTAATTATCTATTGAGTCTGAGCATTTATATTTTTTTCAAGTAAGCATCCAGGTATTGGTAGGGACTCTTTAGATAAAGTAAATACTTGATCGTATAGCTGTATTAGTCAAGTTTGTATTTCGTCAAGTATCTATCATATTGTTAAACTCTTGTATTGATATTGTCTTGTTTACATCTGTTGAATTTTCTTTTGCGTCATAGTTATTACTCATTGTAATTCTTTTGTCTACTATTTCTACTATCTGTAATGTCTCTTTAAAGCAGACTGTTTAGTATTTATAGTGTATTTATGTTTGTCTAATTACTTATTAATATATATATTTATTTACTTCTTATTTCAACCTATTTTTTATTATTATCAACACTACACTACACACTTGATACACTATGGGATATATTTTGATTTGAGATTGTGACAAGATTGATTGTATATAATATATACTTTGAGCACATTGAACTATTTTGATACTATTGATACATTGATCACTATTTATCAGACTAATAAGGCTCACATAATTGTGAATTATTTGTTGCAATAAATGTTTACATTGCAAGGGGAGATACTAAAAATACATAATCACATAATTGATCAGTAAAGTATTACATTACGAACTAGACAAAGTACCAAGAATAACTTAAGATACCTCATAACCTCAATTGTTTCGCACAAAATATATATCTACTATTACCTGCAATTACTATTTGAGCTATAATAATTATTTATCGTACAATATTCATTTACAACTACCTAGTGTACACATATCTATTAATTAACTATATTACTAATTTGAATCTTTGAAAATGGCTGAGTATGAAAAACTAATAGAGATAGTGGATAAACTAAAGTTAAAAGAAGATGATAGAGCTGCATTCATTAAAATTGAAATAGATAGAATTAGAGTAGAAAAAGACAAGCAACGGGAAGAAAGGCTACATGAAAGAAGACTGAGAGAGAAAGAACAAGAAAACTTAGAGAAAGAAAAAGAACGCCAGCATGAAATAAAATTAAAAGAACATGAAGAAAAAATGGCAAAACTAGCAAAGGAAAACAAAGACAATTCAGCAAATAAAACTTCATCTCATCATCAGTATCATAGCAAATTTAGGAACTTTGACCCAAAAGAAGACACATTAGAAAATTTCATAATACAATTTGAATACATCTGTCAAACAGCAAATATGAATAGTGCACAAATGGCTCAACAACTTCTAGCTAACTTAAGAGGTGAACCACTAAACATCATCGACACACTAACTATGGAGCAAAGAAAAGACTACAACACAGTAAAACAAAGACTTATTGAACATTTTGGCAAAACGGAGGAGCACTATCGAAAACTTTTTAGGGAAATAAAACTAGCCAAGAATGCAGATTTAAAAAGAACAATACATGACATGCGCCAGAACATGACAAAGTGGCTACAACTCGCAAACTGTAACTTAGATGACCCCAAACAGATATTAGATTTCTTTCTCATTGAGAATGTGTTAATAAATGTTACAGATGCAGCATTCTCATTCCTGAAGGAGAGAAAAATAAAAAATGAAGCTGAATTGATATCAAACTTAACAACATACAAAGACTCACACCCAAACATCACCATTGACAAAAGGGAATTGTACAATGTAGCTGCAACAGTGACAGAAAACCATCCAAGATCTACAAATAAATTTAAATATGCCAAGAGCATACAATGTTTTTTCTGTGGCATATTGGGTCACACCAAAGCAGAGTGCAGAAAGAGAATGGCATCAGAAAAACAGCAACATGTAAATAGAAACCATAAATATGGAAGAGATAACAGAACTTTCCAGAGCTTCAGTCCTAACTATAATAGATCCTATCAACAACAATATAACAGAAGAACATGGCAAAGCTACAGTCCAACTAACAGTAGATCACATCAAACAAACAGAAGATGGCAAAACAACAGAATGTCTAGAAGAGACCAATTTCAAGATAGACAACATACTTACCACAATAACAATCATACCAGACAAAACATAGCAGCTGTAGCAACTGAAAGACCAATAGAATATGAAACAGTAGCATATATACAGACAAAGGTAGCCAAATTAAAAGTGTATCCTGCCTATGTGGATGGCATTAAGGTATATGCATTACGTGACAGCGGCTGCACCTCAATCATTGTAAAGAAATCACTAGTAAAACCTGAACAGATCCTAAAAGACAAGGTCACACTGACTTATGCGAATAAAGACTTATGGGAAGTATGTGAAACAGCATTAGTTTTCATTGAATCACCATGGTTCACTGGTCAATACAAAGCCATAGTAATGAACAACCCAGCTGAAGAACTAATTATAGGGAACATAGAGAATATAGTTGAACTGTCAGAAGAAGCCTTAGTAAAATGGGCTAATAGTGTAAATCAAGAAAATATAGAAGTAGCTGCAGTAACAACAAGAGCTCAAGCTAAATTAGATAAGGAAAGCAGAAACACTGACACAAGTGAAGTGACCAGTGAAAGAAATAAAGGCAAACAGTATATTTCAAACAAAGATATTGTACATATAGAGTGTCAAACGGAGAACACATCAAAAATAAAAAATGACAAGAAAGACAAATCTTTTATGGCCATAATTCCAAACATGAATGTCAACAAAGATGAATTAATTGAGATGCAGCAAAATGATCCAACAATTTCGAACATATGCAAGAATTTATGCAACAGAATTGAAGGACCATACAGCAAAATAAATGGAGTAGCTATAAAGCATAAGAAAATAAGAAATGGAAATGAAGTGCTACAAATAGTAATACCTCAGCAATTGAGAAAAAGCATCATTGAAACATGTCATGACAGTCCCTTGGCTGGACATATGGCTTACACAAGAACACTAGAAAAAATAAGACACAACTGTTTCTGGCCTAAGATGGAGCAAGAAGTGAAGGCATATACTAAGAGTTGTGTACAGTGCATAAGAAGAAATCCAATCACAGGGAAACACAAAGCACCTCTACAAGAAACAGATACAGTAGAGACACCATTCGAAAAACTAGCCATGGATATAGCTGAACTTCCAACTGTAACAGCTAAAGGAAATAGATACATATTATCATTCATGGATTTTGCCACACGCTGGCCTGAAGCTTTCCCATTAAAACACATTGATGCAAGTACGATATGTCAGACGTTATTACTATTATTTACCATGATAGGCTTTCCTAGAACCATTGTCAGTGATAACGGAACTCAGTTTAAAGCGGCCCTAACAGCTGCATTCACAAAGTTAACAGAAGTCAATCAAGTCTTTAGTACAGTGTACCATGCACAGGCGAACAGTATTGTAGAACGTTGGAATAAATCTATGAAGATTATGTTGGACAAAGTATGTATGGAAAACCCAAACAACTGGGATGAGATGCTACCATATATATTGTTTGCGTACCGTGAAGCCAAGAACGAATCAACAGGTTTCTCTCCATATGAATTAGTACATAACAGAAAAATGAGAGGACCATTACATTTATGGAAACAAAACATGCTTGAGATTAAAGAAGAAGATTTCCCACTTATAGTGAAGAACAAAAATCAGTTAACATATGCGGTCAAAACGGCACAAGAGAATATTAAAAGAAGCACAAAGAAACACAGAGACATTAAAAACAAAAATAGAGTGTTAAGAGAATTTGAAGAAGGAGATACAGTTTACGTAAAAATGCGAGATGAGGAAGAATTTTATGATGGTCCATATACTATTGAAAAGAAAGTAGGAAACGTAACATATGAAGTTGAGATGAATGGAATAGTGAGGAAATTACATGTCAACAAACTGAAAGGTAGCCCCAGAAGAGAACATGCTATGGTAGTACAAAGCAATGATGCGGAAGAATGTGAGATATTTGAAGATGAGACAGATAGCGAACTAAATTTTTTTCTTCATGCCTGTGCTGTATCACAACATATTGAAACACCAGCAGCAAATGAAGAGCAAGTAGAAAATGTATTGAGAGAGTACAAGGATGTGATTACAAATCAACTAGGGAGGACAAGCATAATTCAGCATAAAATCAGATTGAAAGACTATTCTGCAATAAAGAAAAAAAACTATACAATACCAACAGCATACTGTGACAAAGTTAAAGAAGAATTAAATAAGTTACTGAAGGATGGAACAATCAGAAGGGTAGATGAACAAAGTGAATATGTGTCCCCAATAGTAATAGTCAAAAAGAAAGATAACACTCTACGTGTGTGCTGTGATTTTAGAGAATTGAATAGCAAAACAGTGATTGATGCAGAACCACTACCTCTACCAGAACAGTTGATAGAAAAAATAGGAAGCTCAGAAATATTTACCACTTGTGATTTGAACCGTGGGTTCTGGCAAATAGAGATGGAGGAGAGATCCAAAAAGTTTGCCGCGTTCAGCTGCAATTTGCCAGGTCTAGTAGGAGTGTACCAATGGAATGTGATGCCATTTGGCTTGGTGAACAGTACGGCAACATTCCAAAAATGTATGGCCAAGTTGCTGGAGGGAATAGAAGATGTAGTTTTCTACGTGGATGATATCTGCATATTTTCAAAAACTTGGGAAAATCACATTAAAACTCTCAAACAAGTATTAAATAGGCTGAGGGAGAACAAGTTGACTATAGCCCCTGATAAACTACATATAGGGAAAACTAAAATAGAATTTTTAGGCTATGAAATAGGAAACAAACAAATAAGGCCTACTAGAAGCAACCTAAATAAAATAATGCAAGTTAAACCACCAGAAACTAAAAAAGACATTCAAGCCATTATAGGATTATTTAATTTTTACAAGAAATTTATTAGTAACTATACACAATTAATATCTCCTCTTTATGACTTATTAAAAGTAAAGAACAGCAACAAGGACACATATAAGAAAATAATTGCAGCTTCTAAAGAATGTAGAGAAGCAGTAGATAAACTCAAAGAAATATTTAATGATGATAAGAGATTACATATACCCAGTAAAGATAAAGTATTTGAATTATACACAGACGCATCTGACACTGCCATAGGAGCATGTCTTATGCAGAGAGATGATAAGAATAATCTGGTCCCCATAGAATATCTTAGTAGAAGATTATCCAGGGCAGAAACAAGATACAGCACCATAGAAAAAGAATGTTTAGCCATAGTGTGGTGTACACTGCGACTAAAAAGACATCTGTTAGGCAGATTTTTCCTAATATTTACAGATCATAAACCATTAACCACTCTAAATGTTAAAGCAAATACCAATAGTAGAATTACAAGATGGACCATGATCCTAGCTGATTTCCATTTTGAAATAAAACAAATAAAAGGGAAAGATAATGTTATTGCTGATTTTATGTCCAGATATATTCAAGATAATCAGAATGACTTAGATAATGATCTATGTCATGTTAGTCAAAACTTGTATTGCTAAATGTCAAAGATTTAAGATTCACACCTTAAAGTAAAAAATTATTTTTACAACCAGCTATGATGTCATTTTGTGAACATTGAGCATTATTTTGTAAACAATGAGTACTATTTGTAAACATTGAACTAGAACTAAGACTTCATTTTTTTAAAAAACTCTATTTGTAAACAAACTTTGGAATTTGATTACTACATTGTAACCAACAATTTTTTTCACATTCTTTTGTCAACAAGAATAACATTTTAGTGCTCAACAATGTAAACAAACATTGAATTTTTTCCAAACTTATTCAGTACCTAGCTTAATTTTTTTCCATGCAATGTAAACATTATTTTTTCTCATTGTATTGAGAACAACTTGGACAAATTTTTTTTCTACAGCTATTATAAACAAGATTGGAATTTTTTTACTATGTCATTTATCACAATTATATAACTTAGTCACAT
Source organism: Biomphalaria glabrata (assembly GCF_947242115.1). Classification (NCBI taxonomy): domain Eukaryota; kingdom Metazoa; phylum Mollusca; class Gastropoda; family Planorbidae; genus Biomphalaria; species Biomphalaria glabrata. Next base: position 2,061,826 of record NC_074713.1, on the reverse strand, counting down.
TTTTCAATACTATTGAAAAAGGAGATTGATTCATAATGTAACTTATTTATTCAATGTCAATTAGTGTAATGAAATATTGACATACACTTGTATTTTTGAAAACATTTTTGTCAAACTATTCTTATGGACTATATTTTTTGTATTGATGTAAACAAGAAGATTGTTGTACAAACTTTTTGATATTTCAAGTACTGAAAGAGACACTTGATATTATTCTTTTAAATTGGACTTACACATTTTTTCACAACAGATTAAAATAAATACAACTAAACCATTATGATGTTATGCTTGTATATATAAGCTTGAACAAATTAATGTAAACTCAAAGATTGTATCACAACTGACACATTTTCTCAGTTTAATCTTTTTTTGACAAAAGAGTTTTTTGAACTTTGTACACAATAATTATTTGATAAACAATGTAACATTAAACTTTTGCCATTACTAGCTACAAATTATTTGAACTGGCATATAGAGAAATACTTAATTGAAACATAAGGTGCATGTAACAAGCACTATGAAGGATACTTATTATTTTGATTTCATGTTCATACTTTTGAGCAAATATTTTGATACTTGAATTATACATATTTACTTGTGTAATATTAATGCACAATTTTTTATGGAGATGTCAAACCTCATATTGAAGTAAATGGATACATTGAATTTGTAACAATGCTCATTAAGCAATTTAATCTTGAATTTTGACACATATTTTGAATTTTTCTATACTTATCACTTACATATTGAGACTTACTTGTAACATTTTCTACATGATATGTACATATTGTACTATTGGTGTCAAAAAACCAGACTTCTAACATTGCTATAGTGTCAAAGATTTTTTATAAATAGATATTGTGAATAAAAACTTGTATTAATTTTTCACATTGTGACATAGGAGATTGTCATTGAAATTTTCGTCACACTTTGCACATATTATTATGAAAAGACTTGTAAATATTGAACACATTTGAACATTGATGTATATATTAGAACTACATGTAAAGAATTATTTGGGATGTTAAGTATTTGACTCAGAGAATTATTTGAATTGCCTTACAAGAATATGATGGATTAGAGAATTTTGCCCTTGTATGAATTTTTTTTGATTCAGCAAATATTTTGTGTAACACTGTCATATTATATATTTTATTTCAAGTTTGTAGTTCTATTTGAACTCAGCAATTGAACATTTCATAGACCCCAAGAATTCCAATTGATCCTACTTATGATAATTATGTCGTCAAGCTGAAAAAAATTTCTTCAAAATTTTTTTCAAAAGGGGGGTGATAGGTAATGTCACCACCTCAAAGTTGGTGCCATAGAGTAGAAACCCTAATTCTGTATTGTGTATGTTAATTCCATATTGTGAATCTTATTCACAACCCATGTTGCACTAAGGTGAACACTTTTGACCTTAGGTGAACCAGAGAGTTAAAGGCAGTCAGTCCACATAGAGATCTTGTAGCAAGCACTTGTATTGAGTCACTTAAGATATAAGCAGTAGAGTTAGATGTTTAAAGTAGTTGGTTATAGAATAGTTACTAAGTTGTGATATTCGTATATTACTGTTGGATTAATACTGACCATTCCTGGGTCGAATTGTATGGTGTATTCACTATGTGGTGTTATATTAAACTTATTGTATCTGCTACACCCAGCGTCATTTCATTATTCAGTGATTTGTAACAAGAACCCAATGTCACCACCACGCCTACATTGATAACCACAGCCACATTCAATACTATATAAAATAACACGGTGACAATAACAAAAAAAAAATTAATTGTAAGATACTGATACATGTATATGCACAATGAGAATGATACAAATGATGAATAGATAATATCATATATAGATAAACATTATTCAGTAATTCACATAAGCACTTTGCTACTGCTACCACTTGTCACCGTGATTTCGTAGTCAACCAGACGCTGACCGACTGACGTCACAATACTGCCAACGTCGGCAATAATAAAGTTAGACCCCGACTGATACCAACTGATGTGTAATGGCCCTGACAATCAACGCCGTCGACGATCGCCCATCTGGCAGTGACACTCAAGACTGTACAATATATTTCTGAGACGACAAGCGAAGCCCACACTGGCATAGACTCGAGCTCAGTACATACAACTCCAACACTGGCACCCTATAAACGAAATAAACACAAAATTCAACCTCTATTCCAAAACTAGAAACAGCGACAATCTTCTATAACATACAATAAGAGATATAACAACGAAGTAACTCATCCTAAACTGGGGTCCCAAAAGTCCAAGAAACTAGTACAGGCTAATAATCTTTTACGGACTAACACACCGTCCGTTTCAACCAAATTCAGAGGGTGATCTGTCTCAGGACAACGAATGACCAATAAATGTCACCGGACTTTGTGACGTTGTAAAAACAATTCAAAACAAAAATACAAGACACTCTCGCCCCGTACAAGTACTACGAGTTGGAACAAAGCAAAAGACACTTGTCTAAACTAAGCGACACATATAAGGTCCCAACAAAGCAAAAGACACTTATCTAAACTACGCGACACATATAAGGTCCCAACAAAGCAAAAGACACTTGTCTAAACTACGCGACACATATAAGGTCCCAACAAAGCAAAAGACACTTGTCTAAACTACGCGACACATATAAGGTCCCAACAAAGCAAAAGACACTTGTCTAAACTACGCGACACATATAAGGTCCCAACAAAGCAAAAGACACTTATCTAAACTACGCGACACGTATAAGGTCCCAACAAAGCAAAAGACACTTATCTAAACTACGCGACACATATAAGGTCCCAACAAAGCAAAAGACACTTGTCTAAACTACGCGACACATATAAGGTCCCAACAAAGCAAAAGACACTTATCTAAACTACGCGACACGTATAAGGTCCCAACAAAGCAAAAGACACTTGTCTAAACTACGCGACACATATAAGGTCCCAACAAAGCAAAAGACATTTGTCTAAACTACGCGACACATATAAGGTCCCAACAAAGCAAAAGTCACTTGTCTAAACTACGCGACACATATAAGGTCCCAACAAAGCAAAAGACACTCGTCTAAACTACGCGACACATATAAGGTCCCAACAAAGCAAAAGACACTTATCTAAACTACGCGACACGTATAAGGTCCCAACAAAGCAAAAGAAACTTATCTAAACTACGCGACACATATAAGGTCCCAACAAAGCAAAAGACACTTGTCTAAACTACGCGACACATATAAGGTCCCAACAAAGCAAAAGACACTTATCTAAACTACGCGACACGTATAAGGTCCCAACAAAGCAAAAGACACTTGTCTAAACTACGCGACACATATAAGGTCCCAACAAAGCAAAAGACACTTGTCTAAACTACGCGACACATATAAGGTCCCAACAAAGCAAAAGTCACTTGTCTAAACTACGCGACACATATAAGGTCCCAACAAAGCAAAAGACACTCGTCTAAACTACGCGACACATATAAGGTCCCAACAAAGCAAAAGACACTTGTCTAAACTACGCGACACATATAAGGTCCCAACAAAGCAAAAGACACTTGTCTAAACTACGCGACACATATAAGGTCCCAACAAAACAAAAGACACTTGTCTAAACTACGCGACACATATAAGGTCCCAACAAAGCAAAAGACACTTGTCTAAACTACGCAACACATATAAGGTCCCAACAAAGCAAAAGACACTTGTCTAAACTACGCGACACATATAAGGTCCCAACAAAGCAAAAGACACTTGTCTAAACTACGCGACACATATAAGTCAGACATAATTTAAAACAACAATTAATAAGTATTTATTCATATTATCGCGTGAACTGCAGTGCTACTGAATCACTATATAACACATAATCAAAGAAGATTTTTTTTTTTTGAAATTTTATTTTTACAGAAATGTCATTTTCTTGAGAAACAAGAGATTGGCCCTTTACAGAACATTTACATCAATTAGATATTCATGATAAGGCATCAGTTAGGCCTGTTTCACATCTAACCTCACATTCACTTTCACTTATCCTTTGGTCTGCTGGACCGCTGGGGCACCACACAAGATCTCTTAACCTTTTTTTCTCCATTATTTTCTGTCATTTGTCTATGATAGAATTTCATTCTGCCTTTTTACCTGCCTGGGTGGACCACTTCGGGGGCCGATTTTCAGTTTGTGTTTCCACACCAACTGTCTTTGTAACCTTGTTTATATCTATAACACTCTACTTAATAGATTTCCTTTGGGCTTATTTCTTTTAGCGACATATTTGTATTTCCGTTGACGATAATTTGTTAATTTCCGTTTTCGTTGACCCTAACGGTATAACTACATTAGTAGATCATACTAGACCACCGCGTCTTTCCCCACTCCCCCAACAAAATATTAAATCTTTCCTCAATGAGTTTCCTAAGTTTGTAAACTGTTTGACGTGTTTCGGATGTTCCTTCAGGGTTGAAGATAGTTTTACTTCCTAGTCCAAACCTCCCTCAGGACGACGGGGGGGGGGGGGGGGGGGGGGGGGGGGGGGATGGGAGCGGGCAGGGTTTGAACCCGGGGACCATCGATAAATCCAAAACGAACAGTCCAGCGCGCAAACCGCACGACCAGGCAGCCATCCTTATGCACCTAGGTCCTAGTTGAATAGCTATATCTGAAGTGACCCTGAGAAACCCTGACACATTTCGACAGTAGCCAGGCGAGCGGTTAGGGTTTGTGAATCATTTTATCTTGCTACCGCCCCCTCCCCCCCCCCCCAGCGCGTCATTAAACTTATCCGACACTTTATGATGAGACCAGTGGTGCGGTGAACCCCCCCACTGGATTACAAACTCAACACCACCGCTTGGAAAGAGTGGGAGGGGGGGACGGGGCGGACTGTGGGAGCGGTGCTCTACAGATGTGGGCGGTCTCAATGCGCAAGCGACTTGAATGACAGCTCACGAGAAAGACAGTGGTCTGTCTAGCTGCGCCATTTGGCCACCTCCCAGTAAACGTGGCGCTCGCCTCCGTTTTTTTTTTCATTATTATAACCATTTTAAACAACTGAAAAGCTGTTCTGTGTGATTGGCCCGCCCTCTTGTATAAGCCACGCCCATCCTCCATGAACTAGACGTCTCAGACGAAGAGCTGCCAAGCTGTGGATCAAAGTTTGCTTGTCCCCCCCCCCCTTTCCCGCCACCACGTCTGCTCACAACCCCTCTGCACAGCGACGACCGCAAACAAATCAAGATCCGAATAGAGCTTCATATCTCTCTTGCCTTATAAAGACGCGCGGACCGTTGCCGGGCCCCATTTCGTCCCGGCAGAACCGTATCAAGCTGTTTAATCCAGAGACGTTACTAAAGTGAAACTGTGTATTCTTCCTGTTACACATGTGATGGATTGTGTGTTATCCATATTTCTGGATACTTTTAAAGCGAGGACGATTGTGTTTTTTTTTTTTGATAAATAATTAGTTCTTAGAAATAAGTGCACACGTTTCGTTAAGTGCGGATCAAACCACGGTTTTCTGTACTTTGCCTTTGTGTTGTTCGCGTCATCCCATGGTAGTCAATTCTCGCCGACTATGTGGATGCTTCATCCTGTGCCCATTTTATGACAGAATCAGAGGCGGAGTATTAAAGGCGGTTTAAGGAGGGACCTAAACGTGAAAACATGCTCCAAGACAGCAAAAGTGAAGTTGGCGGGAAACAGCGGTCTGGAAACCCGTTCAGCATCAGTCGTGTACTTGCAGACGACTTTGGGAAAAACTTTAAAAATGGACTTCCGGTAGGTCCAGTGTCGGCTCTAAGGTCTGTACATGAAGTCAGGCAAGGTGGGTGTTTAACCCTGTCGCCCACAGGAGCCCAGAATGTTTCAAGTTTCAGCGTCGGCAACCAAAAGTCATTCGAGAATGTCGGCTTTTCCAGCGACGGTAGTGTCGTCGGATTCGGGGTCTGTCATTCGCCCTCGGTGACCTCGCCTATGTACTCTCCGGAGTTGTTCCGGTCCGGACAAAATCACAGAAACCACGAGAGGGCGCCATCGTCGTGTTCTGAGAATTCTAAAGAGGCTGGGACCTCCCCGAGTCACGAGTCGGACTACTGCAGAGACGACCGCGATAAATACCCGCTGTCAGAGGCGGAGATGGTCTCCGGCTATCACTTGCACAGCGAGTCGCCCCACCGCTTCAAAGGCTCCCCCGGCGCGGCCGAGTCCCCGGAGCGCCACTACAGCAGCTCCCCGGCCTCCTGCGCCGACTCCGTCTTCGACAAGGAAGACCAGAACAACAACACAGACGTGGAGGTGGACGACGACGCCATCGAGGACTTCGCGGAAGACGAAGACGGGGCCCGAACCCCGGACAAACACAAAGACTCTGAAAAGCAGGGCGACGAGGCCAAGGCGGACAAGGAGGGTAAAACGGAGGAGGAGAAGAAAAACGAGAAGCCGCCCTTCAGTTACAACGCCCTGATCATGATGGCCATACGGAGTAGCCCGGAGAAGAGAATGACCTTAAGCCAAATCTACGAGTTTATCACCAAAAACTTTCCATATTACAGGGACAATAAGCAAGGCTGGCAGAACAGTATACGGCATAATCTGAGTCTCAACAAGTGCTTTCTCAAGGTAATCTAGTCACGTTACTGTGTACTGTCTGTATTGTCTAGTGTCTATACGTACACGTATATATATATATATATGTAAGGGCTTAGCTTGCTCTGAGTGTGGCAAAATATGTAGGTCACAGCTGGGGCTGCGTAGCCACGGGAAATACTGCATTCCTCATTAATCTTCAGACACGAAGACAAGCCTTATGTTAAAAAACAGAGGGGGCTCGAGGTTCGAGACCCGACTCGGGCAGAGTTGTGTTTACTGGGCGCCCAAATGCAGCACGGAAAAACCTTCTCCCAGATACCCCCTCCCCCCACTGGTCCACAAATGAGATTTGACCATAGCGCTCTGAGCTTGCTATAAGCATGAAAGTAGCGCTATATAAAAGCCATAATTTTAATACTACAGTGTATTTCTAGTGTCTGTCCATGCGCTATATGTAAGTTATATGTTTGTTATTGTTACGTAATTCATATTATGTAGGTTTAGTCAAACCTACTGATACTTTCAATATTTTGATATCATTATTATCTTTATTGTTATTATTATTCTAATTTATGTAGCTTGATGTCTTTGAAATTATATTTTACGCAAAAATATGTTATTTCATATATTACAATGGTTGCTATGATTATAAATAGCGGAGTCTTCAACGAATATTTGAAAGAACAATAGATACATGCTGGGACAAATTCATATAAGTGCTCATTTCTTCTCTGGGGTCATTAGATCATAGAACAGTTTGCGTAAAACTGAATTTCTAATTAACATGCATGACTAGATAAACACATAGAAAAACAAAATAATTCTCTTATTTTTACTGAAGGAATATCTGTAATTTATAAGATAATAATTAAGCAGTAGATATAATGTCGTCAACTTCCAAAAATATTAACAATCCCGAGATCTTTTATCTTATCTTATAAATTACAGGACGTTCCTATAAAGCAGTGGTTCCCAAACTTTTCCCTTAACGGAACACTTCGCACATTCTGAGTATTCAACGAACACACTGCTTATTTGTCTTTTAGAGAGACCAATTCACGTGGAGGCCAACTAGTTAATTATTTTAAAAATTCGTGGAACGCCTATTCAGGCCTCGCTGAATACTTGGGTTCCGCGGAACACAGTTCGGGAAACACGGCTATATATATTTATGAACAAAACAATAATGTAATTAATTAATTTCATACTCGTATTCGGTTCCGCCCCCCCCCCCAAAAAAAAAGTTTTATAAATAGAAAGATTTATTATTGTTGCAAACACACACCATTTTAAAGTGTAGGTAAACTGTAGTAATCCCCCTTTGTTGACCTTGCTTGTAATGAACTCGAGGAGTAAATACATAGGTCTGTGAACAGAAATAATTTAGCGTGAAGTCATACAAGATGAGAGTATGATGACCGAGCAGAAGGAACTGTTTATGGGGCAGAAGGAACTGTTTATGGGGCTGATGATGTTAATGGTTGTGGGCACTGTCTGTGGCATTTTACGTTTGGAGAGATAATCTTTTCCCTATGGAACTTCTTGTGTGACTAAAGAGGCCAATCCTTGATACACAGCTGCGATCGCCGGTTGGGCATATGTACTCACCAGGCACTGTTGCATTTTCACCCTTCTTTCTACTTCTGTTGTGTATGACATCTGCAATCCGAGACCGTTCCTTTATGCTCTCTCTCCATGTGGATCTGTCCAGTGCCACCTCTTCCCAGCTGCCAGTGTCGATTTTTTAACGGTTAACGAGGCCAGCCGCCTTCACTTTCCCATGTACCCATTTCAGTTGGCTGCTTCCGAAATCCCGAAATTAAAATTCCCAGTTTTCAACAGGATTCAAACCCGGGACCCTACGGTTTAGAAGCCAAGCGTTTTATCACTCAGCCACCGCGTGCTCTATATGTATCTTACTGGTATCTATGTCTTTTTTTTAATTCGCCGTTTGTATTGTATTGAAGAAATGATCCGATAACTTTGAGATGGCACAAAGCGTGTTATTGTACGGGTTTATTGATACGCTAGTTGTGAAGCGAATAGGCCGGTAGCTGTTTGTAAGGCCAGTAGCTGTTTGCTAGGCCATTAGCTGCTTGTAAGGCAAGTAACACTGTTAGGCTAGTAGCTGTTTGTTAGGCCAATAGCTGTTTGTTAGGCCAGTATTGGTTTATTAGGCCAATAGTTGTTAGACCAGTAGCTGTTTGTTAGGCCAGTAGCTGTTTGTTAGACAAGTAGCTGTTTGTTAGACAAGTAGCTGTTTGTTAGACCAGTAGCTATTTGTTAGGCCAGTAGCTGTTTGTTAGACCAGTAGCTGTTTGTTAGACCGGTAGCTATTTGTTAGGCCAGTAGCTATTTGTTAGGCCAGTAGCTGTTTGTTAGGCCAGTAGCTGTTTGTTAGGCCAGTAGCTATTTGTTAGGCCAGTAGCTGTTTGTTAGACCAGTAGCTGTTTGTTAGACCAGTAGCTGTTGGTTAGGCCAATAGCTGTTTGTTCTTGTGACCGTGCAGACGAGTTCTCTCCAAGAAACCCTAAAGTAAAATCGGATTGTTTGAAAGATGTCTTCTTTTTGGTTCAAACCCTGTTCCCATCACGTGACAGTTTTGTGAGCTACCACATTGTTTACCTTTTTGTGTACATAGTGGCCACTTGTAGTTTTAAAGTCAATCATGTTGGTTATAGCTCTAACTATTGAGCTAACTGTAGCTATGTGGCTGAAACTATGATCCTAATTGGCCCTGGTCTCTCGAAGCTGTGTAACCGACACGATGATCATTGGGCCCTGGTCTCTGTGTCGCAGCTGTAGTCAGGGCCGGTCCTACAGATTGCGTGGCTCTATGCGAAACGAATTGCGCGGGGCCCAGTCTGGGTAAGGAATAAGGATGATAAGTGAAAATAAGAAAATAAATTCGTCTTTGCATTTTATTCATACTTTACTTAGTACAAAATCACAGTCAAATTAACTTTTACGCGCCATCTACAGTAGATAGTAGTTTTCCAATAAAAAGCAGTAAACATTCTGATCTGCCATTTAGATTTACTATCGACTAGCAAAATATCGCTTTTGATTCTTTAAAGAGATCGAGATAGATTTAGAGATATATGTATATGTCAGTTGAATGACTATTACATTAAATTAATTGTAAATTATTGGAACTTCCTGTTTTTTGGTTAAAAGCTGACAGTGTCGTTTTTTTTTTAAATCGCGAGTAGGAATTACGTTTTCCATATTGAATGACACCCTAAAATGACAATGCGATATATTTTTCATGATATTTTAGTGAGTTTTCAGGATATTTTAATAATTTTAGATTTTCATGACTTTTTTTCGTATACTTTTGCAATTTTTCCAGGAGCTCTTATAAAATCATGAGGCCGCGGGAACACTGTTATAAGTTAAAATGGTTTAATTTAATAATGTACAACTAGAGTTAGAGCGGGGCCTGTAAAAGTGCGGGGGCCCACTGCGGCCGCATAGGCTGCAGTGCCCTAAGGCCGGCCCTGGCTGTAGGCTCCTAGTCAGAGCTCGTCTTAATGCTAAATACTTAACCTTAACTTTCTCTCATAGACTTGACTTCTCATAGACTTGACTTCTCATAGACGTGACTTCTCATAGACTTGACTTCTCATAGACTTGACTTCTCGTAGACGTGACTTCTCATAGACGTGACTTCTCATAGACTTGACTTCTCATAGACTTGGCTTCTCATAGACTTGGCTTCTCATAGACTTGACTTCTCATAAACTTGACTATTCATAGACTTGAGACTTCTCATAGACTTGACTTCTCATACACTTGACTTCTCATAGACGTGACTTCTCATAGACTTGACTTCTTATAGACTTGACTTTTCATACACTTGACTTCTCATACACTTGACTTCTCATACACTTGACTTCTCATACACTTGATTTCTCATAGACTTGACTTCTGTTCTGTTGTTACAGAACGTAACACTGAAAGTTTGTGTTATTGTTGTGAGTTAGATTTTGTTTTTAAAATATTAAAAGTCTACCAGCAGTTTAGTGCTACAAGTCAACGACCGTTCACAAACACATCCTAACTTCTTCGATGTGTTTCAAGTATTCTGAATCGATGTGTTAAGAAGATCAATTGCAATGTCATGAGGTCAATGTCATGAGGTCAATGTCATGAGGTCAATATCATGAGGTCATGTTCTCCCTGTTTACTTTGTAAACTGTACACTCGAGTCTCAGCACTTGTCAAGTCCCCCCCCCCCCTGGAACACACAGTTAAACACTAGAGGCGAATTGGAAAGTCTTTATCACAGTCTAAACCTTTATAACAATAGAAAATTAGTAAATAATAATTTTAAAATCACCTTTGAGGCGCCGAATTCCGAGTGAGGATGTGCGAATTGGAGGGAGGGGCTTTTTTTTTAATTCTCCTCTTTTCTAATTAGATCAAAGAGATTAATTATAACGCTTTTATTTATGCATGATATATTTTCATATATTTTGTGTTTTTTTTTTACCTTTTATTTGAATTAATATGATTGTGTTGAACATACTAAGCTAGAGAAAAGCCAATCTTTAAATAAATTAGTCGTAGATAAAGAATTGCACTTCTTTGTAATCACTCGCTCCTCTGGCTTTTATTAAATCTCGCAAAACTGTTCATTAGATCATTGCGTAGTCCGTAGTAAATATAAAGCAGAAAGTAAGGCGTATGTATGTCTGTCCCGAATAAAAATCAAAACCGTTTGACCACAATCTTGATAAAACTTGTCATAACAGTTCTTTAGATCATGGCGGAGACCGTAGTGTTTGTTTAATATCACAACCCGAGGGCCCTAAAATAGACAAAAAGTACCTAATTGTATCGCTATTAAAGAACGAAACTTTTTAACGAATCGGGTAAACCCGTTTTCACAGAAATTTATATCATGCTCTACTGTTATTTTCGTGGCCAAATAAACAAAAAATATGGGAAGGGAACATTCTCCAAGTTTAACATAGATATAAATAAAATTCAGTAGATTAGTCATACCCAAACTAAGGCCCACAGGCCGTGGTCTCAACCTGACTACGCAATGATCTAATGAACATTCTTGCTAAATTTAGTAAAAAAAAATGGTCAAACATTGTTGATCTCAATAACGAACATACATGCATAGACTAAATATACACCTTACATTCTACTTTATATAATAGATTCTATACATTATACAGCTATACCTCATGCTGAGGTCTATACTATTAGGCTACTCAATTATATGAAGTGAGGTCATTTAATAAGTCGGTATTGCAGCTGGTGGGGGGGGGGCACTTGTAGCTGCCGGGTGTTGATTGTGGATGTTGTTACTGCTGTAGATGATGTCAATATAAAAGTTGCTTTTGTCTGTTTCCGTGGGAAGGTGTCGCCACTAATCTTATTACATTTCCACCAATCACGAAACATTTATTAAAATGTAGCTGCTGCTGACGTCAGCAAATCCGAGTCTTATTTTATTGGCCCTTTTTGCTTGACTGGTCACGTGACCACACACATGTCTCGTGTCGCTCTTCAGCTCTGTTAACTTGAAGTGCTACAGTGAGTACCTAAAGCTATGTCTAGATGCTATACTTGAACACTACATCTTTAAAACGTACACCATTAGGCTGAATGCTACATTTAAAATCCTACATATGAATGCTACATTTAAAATCCTACATCTGAATGCTACATTTCAGACCTACTTATGAATGCTACGTTTCAAACCTACATCTGAATGCTACATTTCAAACCTACATCTGAATTCTACATTTCAAACCTATATATGAATGCTACATTTAAAACTTACATATGAATGCAACATTTCAAACCTATATATATATGAATGCTACATTTCAAACCTAAATATGAATGATACATTTCAAACCTACATCTGAATGCTACATTTCAAACCTAAATATGAATGATACATTTCAAACCTACATCTGAATGCTACATTTCAAACCTAAATCTGAATGATACACTTAAAACCTAAATCTAAATGATACATTTCAAATTTACATCTGAATGCTACATTTAAAACCTAAATTTGAATGATACATTTCAAATTTACATCTGAATGCTACATTTAAAACCTACACCTGAATGCTATATTTCAAACCTACATTTGAATGATACATTTAAAACCTACATATGAAATCAACATTTCAAATCTATATCTGATTGATGCATTTAAAAACTACATCTGAATGATACATTTTAACCTACATCCGAATGGTCCATTTCAAACCTAGGCTATAAATGAATGCTACTTGAAACATACAAATCGGATAACAACAAATTCTCAATGGGATGCCAAAACTTCCATTTGATGTTTATATTTAAAACTAAAACCTACAGGCTACATTCAACATTTAACTATGACCTAGAGGAACGTCACGTGACTTTGTTATTTCATTGATCAATAAAACTTTCATTTCGCCATGCAGGCATACCACAATACACTGTAGACACAATACACTGTAGACACAATACACTGTAGACACAATACACTGTAGACACAATACACTGTAGACACAATACACTGTAGACACAATACACTGTAGACACAATACACTGTAGACACAATACACTGTAGACACAATACACTGTAGACACAATACACTGTAGACACAATACACTGTAGACACAATACACTGTAGACACAATACACTGTAGACACAATACACTGTAGACACAATACACTGTAGACACAATACACTGTAGACACAATACACTGTAGACACAATACACTTTTGACACAATACACTGTAGACACAATACACTGTAGACACAATACACTGTAGACACAATACACTGTAGACACAATACACTGTAGACACAATACACTGCAGACACAATACACTGTAGACACAATACACTGTAGACACAATACACTGTAGACACAGTACATTGTAGACACAATACACTGTAGACACAATACACTGTAGACACAATACACTGTAGACACAATACACTGTAGACACAATACACTGTAGACACAATACACTGTAGACACAATACACTGTAGACACAGTATAATTAAAGCATAGTATAATTTTTACGCAATACTATATAGACACAGCAAAGTGATAACATAAAACTATAGGTCTGTGATCTTTTAGTCTGTTGAACAGTCGGGGCACAACACGAGATCAGTTGACCGTCTTTCTCCATTCCTTTCGCCTTGGATACAATTTCTTTAAATGGCAGGCCTGTCCTTTCTTTTATGTTGTCTTCCCATCTGCCCCTTCTTCTTTTTCCTGGTACTGCTCCCTGAAGGAAGGTCTTTGCAAGCCCTGAGAACCTTGTGATATGGTCATAGAGTTTAAGCGTGAGGTGTTTGTTTTTTTTTTACTGTAGTAAGCAGCTGCGTGTTGATGGTATGGTCCTTATTGTCCCCAATTGTTTTTGATTAAAAGCTCACCTAAGATAAAGTGTGTGTGTGTGAGAGAGAGATGTGTGGCTGTGTGACGGACACCGCGGGGCTACCTAACAAGGGAGCTGAGCTGTGTTTTGCTGAACGCCCCAAAGGCCCCAAAAGCTTTCTTATAACTTCTTTACTCCACAAGCTTGCAAAGCACATGCTATACAAGACTAGAGAATGTTTATAGAGTTCTAAGCCCATACTTATAGACACTGATCGTTGCCAACTTGCTACTCAGAACTTTGACCAGCAGTGAACCTCATCCACAAGTTAAAGACCAAGGCATGTTATATAATATATATACAGGCATTCACGTTAAATGGTCACTTAGTCCAAGCCTGGGCGCATAAGCTTTATAACGAAACAAGCAATTTAAAAAAAAAGCGTATGTAAGGGGGAATAACCGCAAATTCACTACATCTCAATACTGTAGGAATAAGCTCCTTTTTATAATCAGCTAAATTAATTAATTAACACTAATTTATTCAATAATATATTATTTTTTTTATTTGATTCATATATTGTCAATGATTGCTATCGACTGTGAATAATTATACAAACATTTCAACTTGCTCCGAGAATTGGAAGTGCAAGAAGAACGTGTACAAGAAGTATTTCTCTTTTTTTTTATACCGAGCACAAAAATATTTACTTATAAATAATTACTCAATTGTTTAATTTTTTTATTGATCCATATTATATTAGGTAACACCGATAATTGTGTAAAGTTTCAACTTGATCCGAGAATGGGTGTGGGAGAAATAACGTGTACAAAAATTGTATTTGACAGACAGAGTGAGTTGATGTAAGCTTTGTCAAGATACAACACCATTAGTCAACGAATGTAAAATAACTCTTTCAGACGTTGCTGTCTTTGGGACAGATGATGCAAAGCCTATCTGTTTCAATGACTCCATAACCAATAGGTCGTTGCCACGTCACTGGTCTATACGAAATGGCAACGAGCTATTGGTCTAAACTGCCCACAGGTTTTGACGTTGAGAATGTGTAGACAGTCCAGCTGTATTCTAACGAAATAGTTCTACGTCTAGAAGTGAAATTTGTAAGTTAAGAAACAAAGTCGCGTTAGAATCACTTGTAACTCCCCACCCCTTTTTTTTATTACAGTGTGTTCGGGTTTGATACTTAAAATATAATTATTTATTTTTTTTTACTATTAATTTGAAGCTGGTGGATGTTGATTTAGATACTGACAGATGTTGACTTACATATTGACAGATGTTGATTTAGATATTGACAGATGTTGATTTAGATACTGACAGATGTTGATTTAGATATTGACAGATGTTGATTTAGATATTGACAGATGTTGATTTAGATATTGACAGATGTTGATTTAGATATTGGCAGATGTTGATTTAGATATTGACAGATGTTGATTTAGATATTGGCAGATGTTGATTTAGATATTGACAGATGTTGATTTAGATATTGACAGATGTTGATTTAGATATTGACAGATGTTGATTTATATATTGGCAGATGTTGATTTAGATATTGACAGATGTTGATTTAGATATTGACAGATGTTGATTTAGATATTGGCAGATGTTGATTTAGATATTGACAGATGTTGATTTAGATATTGACAGATGTTGATTTAGATATTGACAGATGTTGATTTAGATATTGACAGATGTTGATTTAGATATTGACAGATGTTGATTTAGATATTGACAGATGTTGATTTAGATATTGACAGATGTTGATTTAAATATTGACAGATGTTGATTTAGATATTGACAGATGTTGATTTAAATATTGACAGATGTTGATTTAGATATTGACAGATGTTGATTTAAATATTGACAGATGTTGATTTAGATACTGACAGATGTTGATTTAAATATTGACAGATGTTGATGTTGTTTAAGCCCTAGATCTTCCGTAGTCTTATATGGTTACAGAAATAACTAAATCTTGCCCAGCTAACCGTTACACATCTAAACGCTACACAGCTAAATCTTGTCCAGCTAACAGTTACACATCTAAACCTTATGGCTGAGAAGGACAGTGTCGCTAAGAGGCAGTGTAAATTGTAGGGCCCCCATGGAATCAAAAGGCCCATGTGTACATAGAATGCCCTGTATATTCATGGATTGGGTCATTGGAAGTTTTACTGTAGTTTTATTCCAGCATGTCTGAACGCATGACGCCTTGGACGTAATCATCTTCTTTTTTTGAAGTAACATCTGTATTATATAAGATAAGATAACATGTCTGTTTGTTCAGACGACTAGGAAGTAACAGGAGCAGCCAGAAGCTAAAATTAGTAATTGTAACGGGGCACATTCATTGATCCTTTTGTGAGCATGATTAAGAACGAATTGAAAATTTGTTTTTTACAGTTTATGTCATACGTGAATATTTGGATAATGTATTCTAAATTATTCATAAATAGAGAATGTGTTTTGTATCAAGCTTTTGTCACTCTTATTTAGGAAACATTGAAAATATTTTATTTTTAATGAAGGTTTCTACTAAAGGTCTGATTCTGTCTAAAAACAAAAATTAAAAAATACTAATAACACAGACATGCTTGTATTCATAACCTACCTCAATCTAGTCCACTTAAGTCCTCATGAGCTCACTGCCATGCTATTTGGTTTCAATCTATGGTTTGATGAAAGGTTAAAATCTGGAAGCCGGTGCATCTCTGCCAACTTGTGGAGGTTTCTCCGATTTTAATGTGGAAAAACGGTCACGTTAATGTTCTTTTGGACCTGTATACAAGGGCGCCGAACACACGCCTCATCCGCAACGTGATGGCTGAGTGATGTCCAGGAACATTGGTTTGCATTGACTAGCCCAGTTTGAGCATATAGTTTTGGACATGACAACATTAGAATTATAAAGATTCACGCTGATCTGTCAACTAGTCAACGCACCAACACAAACATTGAGCATTGTATTTCCCGGGATTTCTTTGAAACCTGGAGACGGCTGCCTTCGAAGGAATCCCTTGTCCATCGTTTGTCATGTGAGGACATGTATAAAACACGCTTTGTACATGTGTCTATGGTGATTAGCTACACACATGATGTCTACAGACCGAAAATAGGATAATCAAATGAGCTATGAACAATTTCTGAGGTAGAATATTACTTTTCGTGTGAAACAAAAAAAAAAAAAAAAAAAATTAGGGCTGATTCTATTACTTCACAGATAATACTTTAAAGCAAACCTTGAAATGTCCAAGTAATGTTTCAATGCTTTGGTAACTTTATATTATTCAAATTCACCATAAAGGTTCTTTTATATTTTGCAAATAAGATTGTCTCCCTTTCATACTTTATATACATTGTTTTAAACAAAATTATTGTTTCTTTTGAATCTTGAAATTTAAAAAATGCCCACATGCTACAGAGATCAAATCGTGATTAAAAATAAGATACAAGAAAAAAAAAATTTCTTCTACACAGAACTGAAAAAAAAAAAACATATTTAAAAAAAAAAAGACAATTTCTTTTGTATGATGCCAATAACTTTCGTGTAAGACCGATTACTTCCCTTTTCAAGACTAATGAGTGATAGATTTAGAAAAAAAGGGAAACATGGAAACATTGGATCTAGTTAGAGATATAAGTGTTTATGTATCTCGTCAGAGATATAAGTGTTTATGGATCTAGTCAGAGATATAAGTGTTTATGTATCTAGTCAGAGATATAAGTGTTTATGTATCTAGTCAGAGATATAAGTGTTTATGTATCTAGTCAGAGATATAAGTGTTTATGTATCTAGTCAGAGATATAGTGTTTATGTATCTAGTCAGAGATATAAGTGTTTATGGATCTAGTTAGAGATATAAGTGTTTATGTATCTAGTTAGAGATATAAGTGTTTATGTATCTAGTCAGAGATATAAGTGTTTATGTATCTAGTCATAGATATAAGTGTTCATGTATCTAGTTAGAGATATAGTGTTAATGTATTGTTAGATAGCTAGTTTAGATAGTTGGGTGGCGCACTTTAATGTACTGACAGTGAACGGATATATTAGAATAACGACATAGACTTTGGGGTTAGAGGTTAAGATTGACTTATAGAAATTAGTTACTGCTAGACTCTTGAGGGGATAACATCGTTCTATAGTGACAGACTAGACTGTGGCCCATTCTGTAATAAACGTTTGTTTGAAGTTCACCTTGAGTCAACTTGGTCATTGAGTTTGTGATACCTGTTATTGTTGTGGCGGATGTTATGTACCGAACTTGCAACCATAATGCACTCAACAAGGTTTGCATGCATCTAGGATAAATAATCATCTTTGGAAATACTTCAACTACAAATGACTTACACATGCATCCGTTACAGTGTCTAGTTAGAGATAATAATAACCCTTAATATTGTGTATATATACATTTTAAAAGTATTATACACATATGTATACATTGTCACAAATTAATTCTAGCAGTCCAGCCAATAATTTCTACAGCAGACGGCGCGCAAAATATTCTTCAACGTACATTTATTCATTCAACTGTTTATTGACTGTGCCGAAATTCAAAACAAAAATTGTAAGCCAAATTTAATTTTAAAATGATTATAGTTTAAACAACTCTAACCGTCAAACCAAAGTTTTCCACGTGTGGCCAATTACTTAGTAATTTTGCCCCCAAAGATATACATAAACTGTCAGCTTTCTAGGAAAATCTTTGGAGCTGTTTTCGAGATGCATATTTTCATAGGAATATAATAGTTGATGTATATCGCTGAGAAAAGAATTACTAGCTCGTTGGCCACACGGGGACAGCTTATTTTTCACCTTGGTAATTTTACAAAGTAAAATAAATAAATTTAAATTTGGCTTTATAACTAGGTCTAGATCTAGAGGCATAACATTAGTTTTGAATGGACTATCGCGTTCTTTAAAGGACTCTCGCTTTTGGGAATTTGCGAATGTAAGGGATTAATGATTGAATAGTTGAATAAATTAATGTTTAGGGAAACTTTGCGCATCGTCTGCTAAGTCTAGATCTAAAGGGCTATCGTTGAGTTTGTTATGACGTGTAGTAGACCTTATACATCGCTCAACATGGAGTCTTTCTCGGGGGGAAAGATATTTGAAATGTTTTTTTTTCTTGTTCATGTTTTATTCATGATGAACAAGTAATATATACAATAAATGTTGTAGTTTTTTTTTTAATAAATTCTTACTTTCTTGAAGGTGGTGTAGGTCCATCACTTCTCATTCAAAGTATTTCTTATAAGGCTTCATTATTGTCAGGAGTACTTCCGCTGAACCCGTGTGACGTAATGGGTCATAACAATTATTTGGTTTCCTTCTGTCCTCAGTGTGACCAATGCCTTCCATAAAAATGACCACAGCCAAATAATTATTTTTTTTAAAGATGGTTAAATATTTATACAAGAAAATAATAACGGTGAAATCAGAGATTTCACAGCGAGGCCAATTAGCTGGGGTTCTTTTCCCAGAGATATATACAAACTGCCAAGTTTTCTGGGAAAATCGTTAGAGCCATTTTCGAAATGCCTATTCAGCTTCCAAAGAAAAGAGTCGAAGTGTATAGGAGCGACTGAATATAATCGCATATGCTAAAATATTAATCTGTCATTTAATTAAATGATTCATTAATTAATTATGATTGATTAATTATTAATTCACTTCATTAATGTTATTTAATTTTTGTTTCTTCTTTCATCAGGTTCCAAGACACTACGACGACCCTGGCAAAGGAAACTATTGGATGCTGGACCCTTCGTGCGATGACGTGTTCATAGGAGGGACCACCGGCAAACTTCGGAGGCGCTCGTCACACTCCGCCAGGAGTCGGCTCGCCTTTGGTCGAGCGGGTTTTCCCTATATGGGACTTCCGGGATTTCCCAGAGACGGTCACCCAGCGTTGTTGCCGTTTTCATCGTTCTATTCCTTGCCAGGAATGATGAAGCATCCAGGGGTGTACCCCTACCTTGGACATAATCTACTTCAGCCGGGTGCTGGCTTTATGGACAGCGGGAACCACCCGATGGCCAGACTTCCTGGGATCGAAAAACTCTTCGTCCACGGGATGACGTCCCAATCCGCGGCCATCTCAGCCGCAGCAGCCGTGGCCGCCGCGACGTCAACAGCCTCCCCGATGTCCAGGTCGCCCCCTGGTTCCGGGAGAGTGCCCCCGGGCACAAGACAGTTTTCCCCGTACGGCTCTATGGCCGCGACCCTGCCCCCAACCTCATTCGTCATACCAGGGTTCGGTCACCTGTGCTCCAAGTCGTCAGGTCTGGCTCTCTCATCAGCGGCGGCGTCAGCGCACCGGAAGATTGAAGGAGGCGACACCGTCAGCAGCGGCAACAACAACGGTGATACGAACAGTTCGGCCCTGACATTGTACCCTCACCTCCTAAGACCCTTCTCCTCAATGACCAATGTAGACTCCCATAAACTCATATCACCTATGCTAACTCATTGACGAGTCAGTCAGTAACGGACTAGCAAGCTAGCCTTCCGCCTTGCTATTTATAGCTTCCAAAAGGGAACCCAAGATGACCCGGAAGTAATTCACTCACTTCACATTAGCTACGTCATCATCCTCACCTTGAACTTGTCTTCCAAAACTTGATTTTTCCATTTCTGAAACAGTTGCTAAAATGCCGCCAAAACGCAAAGTTCGAAGAATGTTAACGGAAGGCAAGATGACATTGAGATCCCAAAGTGGATCAAGAGACGCCATGTCTAGTACCGAGGGAAGGCTATTAATACTTGGGAAGTCACGTGATCAAAGACACGTGATAGAGTACAATGTCAAGGTTAAAAATTTAATTTTAAAAATTCCGACTCTCGAACAAAAGAGCACAAAGCTAAAGAAAGACATTGCTGCTGTGTGTTGCAAATGACTTTGTTTGCGTCACTTCCTGCTCCATTTACTGCGTCACTGGTTGCGTCACGATTTCATTGTTATTTATAAACAGTCTATTCTTCCAGTGGGCGATAACGTGTTGATTATACGTGCTGGATTGGCTGTAAAATGTTGGACAGACTGACTGGCTGACTGCAGCACATTTTGACGTTGTCACTCCCAACAATTCCAAAGACATTGACATCATCAAACATTGTCGCTGTGGGGAAATTGTTTTATTTTAGACATTTTTTTGTCTAGAAGTACATTGACCAGTGTCTTTTAAGCAATAGTTACACTTGTGATCTAGATTTCAGATCTAGACTTGTTTGATACAGTGAAATTTACAAATGTCATCGCGGGATAATGTCATATAAATTGTCATCTAAATCATGTAGGCAGAATTAAAGCCATATCATACAACTGCAAGCTTTATATAGCACAAAGCAATAAAACATTTTTTTTTGTCATATATGAATACACTATGTTGTGTTTTTTTTAATTATTTATTTATTTAATGTTTGTTGTTATTTTGGTCAAGACAATTTGATTATCTTTCTAAAAATGTCCATAAGCAAACACAAAGACAGAAAGACACAAAGGGAAAGACACATTTCTTATTCCATATGCTAGATCAGAAGGGTACAAGCGCTTCTTCTTCCCTGGTGCCATTAGAGAATGGAATGGGTTCGGTACATTAGTGTGAAAACTAAACAATTCAATGGACCTCATTCACCAATCGTAAACAAACAACATTTAGCCACGTGAGGCTCTATCTCTTCTATATAATTAAACTTATGTTTAATTAATGATGGTTGTCACGTGACAGTTTTTTTTCGTTGTTTTATCAATAAGATCACGTGACTAAATGTTGTGTGTTTACGATTGGTGAATGAGGTCCATTGGCCTAACAATCAGAACAGAACCAGATAACCAAAAATACACATCAGGGTAAATTAAAACTAAGAAATATGAATACATTTGTTTCGTTAATAAACCAAGTTTTAAAAACGGTGTTAGGTGTAGGATGTTTATCTCCCAGTCCATATTTTTGACGTACACAGTAAACACTCGAGCAAAAGTTAAACAATAGGTGAATATTATGTGAACCAAGTAACAAATGTCAGTGAACAAAATGTACCAAATGTCAGTGAACCAAATGTCAGTGAACCAACTGTACCTAATGTCAGTGAACCAAAAGTACCTAATGTCAGTGAACCAACTGTACCTAATGTCAGTGAACCAAATGTCTGTGAACCAACTGTACCTAATGTCAGTGAACCAACTGTACCTAATGTCAGTGAACCAACTGTACCAAATGTCAGTGAACCAACTGTACCAAATGTCAGTGAACCAACTGTACCAAATGTCTGTAAACCAAATGGACCAAATGTCAGTGAACCAACTGTACCAAATGTCAGTAAACCAAATGTACCAAATGTCAGTTAACCAAATGTAGGGCCTACCAAATGTCAGTGAACCAACTGTACCTAATGTCAGTGAACCAAATGTACCAAATATCAGTGAACCAAAATGTACCAAATGTCAGTGAACCAAAAGTACCAAGTGTCAGATGCAACCTGTACAACATGGGATACAACATGGAATACAACATAGGATACAACATGGGATACAACATAGAATACAACATAGGATAAAACATGGAATACAACATAGGATACAACATGGAATACAACATAGGATACAACATAAGATACAACATAGGATACAACATGTAGGCTACAACATAAGATACAACATAGGATACAACATGTAGGCTACAACATAAGATACAACATAGGATACAACATGGGATACAACATAGAATACAACATAGGATACAACATAGAATACAACATAGGATACAACATGGAATACAACATAGGATACAACATGGAATACAACATAGGATACAACATAAGATACAACATAGGATACAACATGTAGGCTACAACATAAGATACAACATAGGATACAACATGTAGGCTACAACATAAGATACAACATAGGATACAACATAAGATACAACATGTAGGCTACAACATAAGATACAACATAGGATACAACATGTAGGCTACAACATAAGATACAACATAGGATACAACATAAGATACAACATGTAGGCTACAACATAAGATACAACATAGGATACAACATAAGATACAACATGTAGGCTACAACATAAGATACAATATAGGATACAACATAGGATACAACATAAGATACAACATGTAGGCTACAACATAAGATACAATATGGGATACAAAACATAGGATACAACATGTAGGTTACAACACAAGCTACAACATAGGATACAACATGTAGGCTACAACAAAAGATACAATATAGGATACAACATGTAGGCTACAACATGGGATACAACATAACTTACAACATGGGATACAAAATGGGATACAACATTAACAGAATTGGATAGACCCAAACAAAGATTTAAACACATTCGTACATCGGCAAAGAAATACTTTGTCAATTGATCTGTACACGTTTGATTGGACAATGGGGGGGGGGGGGAAGACAAGGGCGGATTACTCTGAGAGCGAGGATAACAAGTTTAAAAAATATAATCTCTAAACAATAATTATTATAGAAAAACAGGAGAGAAACAGCAACACACACATAAAGACACACAAACACACACACACACTCAAACACAAACACAGTCACGAACTTACAGTGCAATAATGAAGTTATTTTTTTTTTTTGACTCACAAAGGCACAGCTCAACACACTGTGTTCCGGGTTTTCCCCGACTAAACATGCTCGGATTAGGGATAATGTGTTTTGGTCCCATACAAAGCAGTTTTGGAAAAATTTTTAATCGAGTCATAATAATGCAGGGCCGCTGGAGAAACACACACACACACAAGCGCACGCGCACACGCGCACATTCTCGTTCTTGTACCGCCGATCAGCTGGGGGCCTTGTTAATTGGCACTTCAACGGAAGACGGGGTGTGTTTGTGCTACTGCGAGGCGTGTAGCGTCCTCGGTAACCAGTTCATTGTATTGGGTGTGCTCTGGTCAGTAGGAGATTACACATATAAGAACACACAGTGTGGACATGTAAGCCAGGGGAACACATGTGCTTTCTATTCGCTGATGCAATGTAAATGTGTATAAGCAGCCAATGAGTATTCAAGATAGTTATTAACTTCATGTCAAAACAATACAGATAAGATAAGAAGATAAGATTAGAAAAGAAGATAAGATAAGAAAAGAAGATAAGATAAGAAAAGAAGATAAGAAGATAGGATAAGATAATTGTGGGAAGCGTGGTCAAGAGGCTAAGTGCGCTTGAACTTGGCTTGGCTACCTAGAAGGTTCGACACCCGACTCGGGCAGAGTTGTGTTTACTGAGCGCCTAAAGGCAGAACGGAAAAACCTTCTCCTAGATACCCCCCCCCCCCCACTGGTCCACAACTGAGATTGGACCAAAGCGCTCTGAGCATGCTATAAGCATGACAGTAGCGCTATATAAAAGCTATAAATATAAATTATAAATATATAAATATAATTGTTATTGGTCCAATCATATGGAAATTCGGTTTGACTACAATTGACAACCTCAGCGTAACTCCTGTAACAATAACAATCTAGATGCAAATACCAACAACATTCACACACGAAACACATACACACACACAAGCAGAGCTTCATGAATTAGACTTCTATGTACTTCTCGATGACGAAAGGAGAAATGTGAGATTAGACTTACGTAGTATATATCTATATAACAGCTGAATAGGTGTTTTTTTTTACAGACCTGTCTGTTTGTCTGTCAACAGCTGGTACAAAATCTGTACACATTGTTTCTTCCACACCCATTCTCGGATCAAATTACACAATTATTTTATATAACTTATAGAGCAATTTTTTTTTCTCTTTATAACTAAATAAACTTCGGTTATCTGAAAGTCCGCTTAATCCAAGATCGAAATTATGATATTTTGAGGAATAAAAAAAAAACTAAGAAAGAACAGTGACTAAGTGTATAAGTTATTAGACATTACAGTATCTTTCAAATATAACTGTAAAAAAATACAACAGAACAAAGAAAGACTAGGTGATTCCCCATTCATGTTGCCAAACATAATTATCGTATTCATACTGTACTCTACCACATTTTTAACGTTTTATGATACATGGTACATCGCTTTCATTTATGAACATCGGAAATGGAAGGTTAGGTCAACACAATACTTAAAAAAAATATATATATATATATATGTTGGGAAATTTGTGGACATAGTTCCGAGCATAGATTCCAATGCCCAGGCATTCATATCATTTCTATGAGATGATCCATAGTCGTCTCGAGACTGAACGAATCTTTATATGTGTGTGTGTCACCTGTGTGTGTGTGGGTAAGTACGAAGTGACTTTTCCATTTCCTATGTTACCTAGGCATTGTGTAGAGTGACCAGAGTTGTTCCAAGCAAATTGTGAATTGTTGATTTAAATTAGTTTGTTAATAATATTATTTTCTAGGAATAATGTTTCTATAATTTCTAGTACGAACTACCTTGATCCTCTATTGCTGTTGCCGGAAGACAGTTTGACCATTGAAGTATGCAAAATGTTTCTGGGTTCCCGGTCATTTCATCCACGGTCACTTCATCCCCTGGTCATTTCATCCCCTGGTCACTTCATCCCCTGGTCATTTCATCCCCGGTCATTTCATCCCCTGGTCATTTCATCCCCTGGTCATTTCATCCCCGGTCACTTCATCCCCCTGGTCATTTCATCCCCGGTCACTTCATCCCCTGGTTATTTCATCCCCTGGTCACTTCATACCCTGGTGATATCATCCCCGGTCACTTCATCCCCTGGTCATGTCATCCCCGGTCACTTCATCCCCTGGTCACTTCATACCCTGGTGATATCATCCCCGGTCACTTCATCCCCTGGTCATGTCATCCCCTGGTCACTTCATCCCCTGGTCATTTCATCCCCTGGTCACTTCATACCCTGGTGATATCATCCCCGGTCACTTCATCCCCTGGTCATGTCATCCCCTGGTCACTTCATCCCCTGGTCATTTCATCCTCTTCTCCAACAAATAATAATTGTACAAAGTATGAAATTAACAATATTTCACAAATGTATATTTTTTCCATGACAAAAAAATGTGTCAGTTTAAATAAAAATAGACTTTAATGTCATATTAAAAAAAAATGTATCATCTATAGATATAGGGCTAATGGAAAAAAATGTTTTTGCGTGTTATCAAAATCAATAAGATAGTTAGGCTATTGATAGTAGGCACAGAAGACGATCCATTGATTCGTATTGCTTTACATCTTTTGCCATTTCTTGGCCAGAGTTGCATTGTTCTTTCTAGGACGTTCTTCGGTGCCTGAATACATAAAGTTAATGTTATAAGGTCAAGGTTCTTTTCTTCTCTAATATACGTATGTGTACCTTCAAAGCTGATTACTAAATGTAGCCAAGTCCTGAACAATACCGTAACGACACTTATAACGACAGAATGAAGATTCAGAATGCCAATTCACGGACATATAACTTGTTCATTATGGGCTTTAAACATAATACAGTCACAGTTCTGGCAAATGAAAAATTCAGTATCAATTAATATATAACTGCTCAATATCCCATAGACTGAATAATAGACCTGGATTAGTAGTTGATTATGAAATTATCCCTGGTCTATCAGACCATGAGGTCATAAAAATACACAGTCAGATAAAAGCAGTAGCCAATACAAAACCCAAAAGAAAAATCTTACTCTGGAATAAATGTAACCTAACACAACTACACCAAGCTGCACTAAACTTTCAACAAACATTCTTATTAGAAAAAGACATTAACCAACCAGTCGATGACCTCTGGAATTTCATTAAAAACCATCTTAAAAGCATTATAGAAAATCATATACCAACTAAATACGCATCAAACAAAATAAATAAATGCTGGTTTAATAATAGACTAAAGAAGCTTTGTAAACAGAAGGAAAACCTCTATAGAAAATTTAAAGAAACTAATGCAGAAAGAGTTTACAAAAAGTATATAAAAATTAAACACTTAACCCAAAAAGTAAGCAGACAGCTGCAGAGTGAATACATAAACAATGTAATATCTAAAGATAACAACAAAAACCTATGGTCATACATTAAGTCTAAGAAAATGGAAACAACAGGCGTAGCGCCATTAAAAGATGAACATAACATAATACATAATGATAATGAAACTAAAGCAAACATTCTAAACAAATACTTTGCATCAGCATTCTCAGCCCCAGGAGACAAAGACATATTACTGAATTTGAACCAAGTAGACAACATAGAAGATATAGTAGTACAAGAAAATGGAATTCAAAAACTATTAGCCAACACCAAACCAAATAAAACTTCTGGACCTGATGGTATTCCAGCTAGATTACTCAAAGAACTAAGTAATGAGCTAGCCCCAGTGTTCAAAATACTCTTTCAGGCTTCACTTAACCAGGGCAGAGTACCAAAGGACTGGAAAGAAGCTAATGTCACCCCCCTATTTAAATAAGGAGAAAAATCTGACCCAGGGAACTACAGACCAGTATCACTTACCAGCATCACATGTAAAATCCTAGAACACATAATATGTAGCAACATCATAAACCACTTAGACAAACATAATGTCCTCACACCATACCAACATGGCTTTAGGAAATATAGATCATGTGAAACACAACTAATAGGACTAATTGATGATTTTTCAAAAGGTTTAGATAATAGTGAACAAATAGATGCTATCTTACTAGATTTTTCTAAGGCTTTTGACAAAGTTCACCACCATAGTTTGCTTAAAAAATTAAAATATTTCGGCATTAATGGTCCACTGCATCAGTGGATTAAAGACTTTTTGATAGGGAGAGAACAAACTGTAATAATAAATGACTCTAAATCAACACCGATAACAGTAAACTCAGGTGTACCTCAAGGTACAGTCTTGGGTCCACTACTATTTTTAATTTACATAAATGATTTACCAAATTGCATTAGTTCAGGAACAAAAGTCAGATTATTTGCAAACGATTGCATAATATATAGAACAATAAAAACAACACAAGACACAGATATTTTACAAAGAGAATTAGATGAATTACAGAAATGGGAATCAAATTGGAGCATGTCTTTCCACCCAGAAAAATGTCAGTTGTTAAGAGTAACAAAAAAACTAAAACAAATTAATTCCACTTATCTTATTCATGGCAAACCAGTATCACAGACTAAAAACGCAAAATACCTAGGTGTTATAATAAATGAAAAACTATCATGGAATCCACATATTGATGAAACTACAAAAAAAATCAAACAAAGCATTAGGATTTATTAAAAGAAATTTCTATAAATCAAATAAGAACAT
Organism: Biomphalaria glabrata; assembly: GCF_947242115.1. NCBI lineage: Eukaryota > Metazoa > Mollusca > Gastropoda > Planorbidae > Biomphalaria > Biomphalaria glabrata. The sequence goes on along the minus strand of NC_074713.1, from coordinate 2,033,556 downwards.
AAAACTAAAATGTTACTTAACCTTGGTTAGGCCAATAATAGAATATGCATCCTCCGTTTGGGACCCCTCAACTCAAGAAAACATTAAGAAACTGGAACAGACACAAAATAGAGCAGTGAGATTCATAACAAACGAATATTCACATTTGACTAGAGTAACACCTTTAGTAAAATCACTAAATTTAGAAAGCCTTCAGGACAGAAGGCTCAAAAGTAAAGTAGCAATCATACATAAAACACTGAACCATAATCTTCAAATACAAAAACAAAATTTAATAAAATACTCTGAAAGACACAAAGATAAAGGCACATTCCTCGTCCCATATGCTAGGACAAATTTGTACAAATACTCCTTCTTCCCTAGTGCTATTAGAGCATGGAATGGGTTGCCTGAGCTAGCCAGGAAAACCAGTGACTTGGCAGAATTTAAGTCATTGGTTAATATGCATGACTAAATGCATGACGCGTAGGACGTAATCATCTTCTTTTTTGAAGTAACGTCTGTATTATATAAGATAAAATAAGATAATAATTATACAGAAGTATTTAGAGTCTATACTTCAACTCTATAACCAAATTCCAACTGTCCTGGACTATGAACAAAAACCACAGTTCTATTTAGAGCTACATTTCATTCCTAAAAAAAAAAAAACCATCTCAAGAAGTAAAACAATCCAAAACAAAAACAATCTTGAAGTCAACACCCTGAATTGCCCCCCCCCCCCCTTTCTCCTCTAAGTAAACAGGAGACCCAGGCTGACCAGAACTCAGTACTGATAGGGGAATTAAAACAAATTGGATCAGCTCCATTAGAGGGTTGAAGTTAAGCGTTTTATAGAATAAATAAAACTGTATATCAAGGTCAAAGAATGGCGGCCCGTATTCATGAAAGAACTATTGACAAATGAAGATCAAGTGAAAAATGGCCGTCAGGAGATAAAAATGTTTGTTTGTTTGTTTGTAAAATGTTTTACATGTTTACTTCCTAGTCCAAACCTCCCGCAGGACGACGGGGGATGGGAGCGGGCAGGGTTTGAACCCTCGACCGTCGATAAATCTGAACGACAGTCCAGCGCGCAAACCGCACGACCAGGCAGCCATCCAGTATTCTAATGGTTCTCATCTCTCAAAAGATTGTCCCTATTTCCACCACACCTTGGCCTCAGATTATTACATGAAACAATATGCGCAGTATAATTTTGACATTCCTACATCAAAGAGATACAAACACCGCAGTACAATATATCTACTTATTGACATATAGTATAAGATTTCTCAATAAGAATGAAGAGGGAAGAGGGTACGCCATAAACTAGAACAACTCTCAATAATATCATCAAACAATCTAAATAAACATATTTAGGTATTAGATGAAATTTGTCATCAAAATAAAAATGTAAAAATGTTTGTAAAATGTTTGACATTTTTCGGATGTTGCTTCAGAGATGAAGATAGTTTACTTCCTAGTCCAAACCTCCAGCAGGACGACGGGGAATGAGAGCGGGCAGGGTTTGAACCCGGGACCATCGATTAATCTAAACGACAGTCCAGCGCGCAAACTTCACGACCAGGCAGCCATATCAGTACAATTACACAGTGAGTATGAAAAAAAATATTAAATTGGGGATGAAGTGACCAGAAGATGAGGTGACCAAAGATGAAATGGCCGGAGATGAAGTGACCGGGGACGAAGTGACCAAAGATGGAATGGCCGGGGATGAAGTGACCAAAGATGAAATGACCGGCGATGAAGTGAGCGGTCACCATGTTTCTGAATCTTTTAATTTCGTATTGTAGACAAGTCAGAGGAAACTAAAGAAAATTATTTGAATTAATGTGTTTTGAGTAGATTCGTTGATTTAAAGACTTAGTTGATCATTTGAAGCCTTAAATTGGATTAAGCAGAAAAGAGTCATGTATTTGTAAGAAGCGTGGTCGAGATGCTATAATAAGTACGCTTGTTTTTGGCTTAGCTACGAAAAAGGGGGGGGGGGGGGGCTCGAGGTTCCACACCCGACGCAGAGTTTTGTTTACTGAGCGCCTACGGGAAGCACGGAACCTCCTTCCAGATACCCCATCCCCTCCCCCCCAACTGGTCCACAAATGAGATTGGACCATAGCGCTCTGAGCATGCTATAAACATGAAAGTAGCGCTATATTAAAAAAAAAGCTATATAATTTGTAGTCTTCAGATACCTAATGCTCATTACTTGTCGTTGTTTGTTTTTTTCTCTGTGTGTGTGTGTTGTTGTTGTTGTTGTTGTTTTGTTGTTATTTGTTGTTCTCATATAATTATAATATATTTCTGATTTCTTTCTAGATCAGACATTATCTACACTGCCAGCGTATCCTCGGCCTCCGTGCACGACCAGGGCCATGCTTTATAGAAGGCCTCAACACTGACCTGAGACGTCACAACCTGTGGGCAGTAGAGACCAATAGCTCGTTGCCAGCGCTCTTGCAGAAAGGGGGAAGGGCGCACGAGTTTTGGTAAAGAAGCCATACAATTTGTATACGAATTTATTAGTTATGTTAATAATCTGTGCTAGTATTTATGTTTCAACCTATTTTTAGATTATTTCGCCGCCCCCCCCCCCCTCTTGCATGTTGGCCGATTTGATGGGATGGGGAGGTGGCGATGGCATCAATCCCGCCCCCCCCCCCCTAAACTTTCGAGTGGGGGGAGCGGTCCAATTTATTTATTTATTGAAATCACAGTTTGTTAACAGAATCAATTAAATATCTATATAATTAAAAGCTTGTTATTGATATTTTAACCGATCATTATATTTCGTCGTTGCCCTGTTGGCCGATTGGGTGGGGGGGGGGGGGCGAATACATTTACTGCTCTTTCCACCTAAACCCTTTGAGTGGTGGGGGGGGGGGATGCGGTCCTACTTTTATTTAGAAATCATAGTTTGAGTGGGGGCGATAGCGTCTCACTCTAGCCCTTTGAGTTTGGTGTGGGGGGGGGGGCGGAATGTCGGTCCTATTTTTAAGGAGAAATCATAGTTTGTGAACAAATTTAGTTCTGGATCTGCTAGTGTCATTCAGTTTCCTGCATGTAGAATATTTATTTTACATTCAATACTTAGTTACGTTGACGCATACACTTTTTTTTATGTTCAGGAATTTCAGTTTTAAAAATAATGGACTTTAAAATCGATTTTTATTTATAATTTAATTTTGTGTATTTTATTTGGTGCAAACATGTCTCATTTTTCTCTCCCTTTGCCGACAATGTGACGCATCTTGCCAAATCTATATCACACCATTGATACAGCCACATCTATAAAGAGCTTAGCAGATAATGACAACCGCGAGGCCTCGATGATTGTCAATGTATTGAGCTTAGTTTTCTTACAAACAAAAATGTTGCTTACACATGTCGATAGCTTGCGGGGGAGGGGGGGATCAATAAAATAATGCCCAAAATGAATCCGTGAGGGATTAGCAGGATTATGAGGTTAAAATGTAATGGGAAAGGATAGGTGTCGTCTAGGGGTCTGACTCCCACAAGATAACCAGCATGAGTTGGCTCGCAACTCTGCGTCAGCACGCGCTTGTATTAACACAAAAGTCTGCCAACAACACTTCCGTTGAAATTTCTATTTCGGGCGGTGTAAATAGTATTAATATCTGCTTGTTCAATATTTACGGTGTATAGTTACGAAATTAACACATTAAAAAATATCTTAAGCCACATTTTGGGAGTTCACAAACTGTAATTTTTTAAAATTAAAATTAACCTTTAAATTTGTTAATGTATTAACTAAAGTTGTCCTACTCAGACGGAAGAGTGGCGTGAACTGTCACAGCACCGCTACGACGATAGTCAACAACTGATGAGCGGGGATATAATAATAAGGCTTGACTTAGAGTGCGAAGACAAATGAGGAATGCAGTATTTCCCGTGGCTACGCTGCCCCAGCTGTGACCTACATATTTCGCCACATCCATCCATGTCATAACCATTGTCCGCCGGTGGTCAATTAACATTTTCTTTTCGCAGTCTGCGTCTGTCCTCGGCAGCAGATTTTATTTTGGTCTCAAATGGGTATCCCGAGGCCTTTGTGAGTGACCTTCAGCTGTATTGTTCTGAGGCCGCATGCAACCAGGTGCTCTCTTCTATGTCGGCTAAGGCAAGATGGCTCCTAAGCTGTTCTTTAAAGCGTTTCCGTGGGGCGCCTCTGTTACTTCGACCACCAAAAAAAGACTGCTTTTGGCATACGTTCATTCCCCTTACGGGATAATACGTGCCCTGCCCAGCGTAACTGTCGGACCATAAGAAGTCCCTCTATACTGTCCATACCGGTGATCGCAAGGAGATTTCTGTTTGTAGTGCCGTCTTGCCACCGTAGGTCAATGATGGAGAGAATGCATCTTTGGGGAAATCGCTCAGGTAGTCTTAGTTGCTTTCTGTAGAGGGGATATATGTAACTATATATAATCGCATTGAGCAGATTTGAAATAATGGCTTGTAGTGTAAAATAAAGGTTTGACTCCCTTTTTTGTCGGCCAATGTTTTAGGAAATCCCAGATTCCACTGAACGAAAATGTGCAGGGTCCAGGGAAAAGACAACTTTCCATTTTCCACCTAAATTGAAAATGTTTATTTTGTTTTATGTTTTAATCCCACGAAACAGAACGTATCAGCATCAAAAGCCAAAGAATGTTGACTTTGTCCTACGTAGTACTTCGACAAGCTTCAATCTGCGGAGCTTTCGCGAGTCCGCGTTGAGTCAATAGCTAATACAGATTTGTACACCTTCATAGAAAACTAAGGCATTTTTCATGCTTTTGAAACAGAACTCGAAGCTTGCTTGAGGAGGGAGAGATACCCTCCCCCCCCCCACACACACACAAAAAAAAGAGGGGGTTTTAAAAAAAAAAGGGGCATTCAGTTTCGAGGAGGGGGGGAGGGATATTTTATCCGGGTATCTTGCAAGGAGGATGCACCGACGAATATCCATTAGTGATATCTGTTTGAAATCCTTGTTGGCATAATTTCATTGGAACTCTTTTTTCTTTTCCTCTTCCTATTTGTTATGAAACGAAGACAAACCTGAGATACTAAAAAAAAAAACCACCCCAAAAAAAAACTAGGACTCTTCCCTCTGCTTATCCACCCGTGGTAGATTTTTCTCGGCCCCCCATCTCACCCCCCCCCCCCCTTAAACAACTACGCCTCTATCCCTCCCCAAACATCCCTGAAACCAATCCCCTTTTTTTTTTCTCTCTCTCTCTCTATTGACAGTACAAACGAAGCACTGCAACATTTCTTTCCAGCACTCATCTCTGTGAGGGGACACAACTCGGCGTTCTGTCGTGTAGCAACTTTGTTCATTGTATTTGAAAATAAATTAGCGAGCACTTTCTATCGACACCGGACACCGTCTGCGCCGGCTTTAGCGTCATTTCGCGCGTGCTCGGTGAAAAGGAGCATGGGATGTTATTAAAGAACGACACCGTACATCTGGACGTCCGGTGCACACATAAAAAATGTATATCCACGGAGACCATTTGTTGTCCTTAGATACGGACAATTGTTTGCCGAAAATTTCGCCCAGATTTTTTTCAAAACTTTTTCTTTTTTTTTTTTTATTTGATTTGAAAGACTGAATCTTTGCACACACATAGAAGATACAGTTACAGGAGATGATTTAGAGTTTCGTTCGCGCTAGGCAAAGAGTGATTCAAATGACTTTTTTTTTTTTACACCCCAGTCTCAACATGGAATGCAGCGAGTGAAAGTATGTACAGAGTGTGACGGAACGAGGAGGGGGGACAGAGGAGGAGGAGGTGGAGGAGGGGCTTAGCCAATTATTTTTTTTTTAGAGTTCAGAGTGAGGTGCACATGAGATAGGGAGGGACACTGAAATGAGAACAACGCCCTGGGTAGCCTAATATGCAGCAATGTTAGATTTCACATCAACCTGTTATATACCCCCCCCCCCCCATTTTTGTTTCATCCCTACTTTTATTTTATTTCGAAGAGTCTTCTTATGTCTTTTTTAACTTTTATCTTATCTTATATCTTATCTTTTTTTCTTATCTTGTATCTTATCTTTTATCTTATCTTTTTTATTTTATCTTTTATCTTATCTTTTATTTTATCTCATCTTTTATCTTATTTTATCTTTTATGTAAAATGTATCTTTTATCTTATATTATCTTTTTTCTAACCTGTTATCTTTTTTTGTATCTTATCTTTCATCGATCTTTTATCTTATCTTTTATCTTATATTTTATCTTATCTTTTATCTTATCTGTTATATTATATTTTATCTTATCTTTTATCTTATCTCATCTTTTATCTAAAATGTATCTTTTATCTTATATTATCTTTTTTCTAATCTATTATCTTGTATATTATCTTTTTTCTAATCTATTATCTTGTATCTTATCTTTTATCTTATCTTTTATCTTATCTTTTATCTTTTCCATTTAGGTCCATCACATCTATGATCACATGACTGATCCAAACTAATTGATACAATGACACTTAATATAAGCTTTGTTTTTTTTAAGTATTTTTTAAATGTTTATCTTGTTTTCCGATGTAGTGATAAATGAGGACTGTCTAAGCATTGTTCGAGGGACTCTCCAAACTGCAGACAAATGGTGTTAAATTCATTGGCCTCCTTCAGTCGTAGAAGGACTATGGTTCATCTCAGAGCACACTTCCTCATGTGGCTGCGGAGCCCTATTTTGGGGAGACACTCCCGTTCAATTAGCGAATATAATATTGATGCAGTGTTTAGATTGTGATACAACTATGAAACTTGATTAAAAATGTATGTTTAATTTAAATTTAGTGTTGTTGACTTGTAGCACCGTACCGATTGTATGCAATTAAATTTCTGTGGGCGAGTATATATATATATTAACTTCTAATGGCTTGAATAACTTCCATGTGAATTATATTAAATAGAACTTTATTTATAATACAGACAAAATCATCTTGTGATAGAATGAAATAAATGTAGTAGACTTTAGTCATAATATTTGTAACCAAATCTAAATCACTTTCAGCCACATGTTCTGGAGTCGTCTCCCCTAACTAAGACCAACGGATGATATGCCACCTATGTTGCATCATTCACAGCTAATCGCTAACCTCTTCCCACCGTCACCATAGAAACACACAAACACTCCATAACATTTAGGCAAATAGTATTTTTAAAGATTTCTTTAAACATTATCTAAGTGTCTTGATAGTTTGAAAAAAAAATCTAGACAGTTCTGAAGGTTCTTTCTCTGCTCAGTGGACCGTGTCATGTTTCTACTCCATCACCCTTCATTCACTGACACCTGGAAATCTGACCGGGGTGGTCACCCCTGTCACCTCATCACGGAGGGTAGCTGTCCAGAGTTGTCCGCCTTGAGCTAATTCTCACACCGTCAAGTTACCTTAAGTCTGAGATCGCCTCCCTTGTCACAGCCAAGGGAAGTAACTAAAGAGTGCTGTAACGACAAGAAAAATTGAACAGCAGAAGTCAGCTGTAGTTGTAGTCCTTGGCAACAGTAAAATAAAAAATGGGGAGAAACAACTTTAAAAGAATTCTTGTACGTAAAAATGTTCGCAAATATAAATAGTAGTACTAATAACAAGCATAGAAAAAGCATCACAATCTCAGAGGGACATTGATAGAAATAGCTTTACAATGATAAAGGAACATTGACAGAAACAGTTCTACAAACATAGAGGAACATTGGTAGAAGCAAGTTTGAAAACACAGAGGAGCTATGATAAAAGACGTTAAAAGCCAAGTGGAACATTGAAAGAAACAATTTTACAATCACTGAGGAACATTGATAGAAACAGCTTTACAATCACATAGGATGATTGATTGAAACAACTTTACAATCACATATTAGGATTGATAGAAACACATTTACAATCACTGAGGAACATTGATAGAAACAACTTTACAATCACAGAGGAAGATTGATGGAAACAACTTTACAATCACATAGGATGATTGATAGAAACAACTTTACAATTACATAGGAGGATTGATAGAAACAACTTTACAATCACATAGGAGGATTGATAGAAACAATTTTACAATCACAGAGGAACATTGATAGAAACAACTTTACAATCACATAGGAGGATTGATAGAAACAACTTTACAATCACATTGGAACATTGATAGAAACAACTTTACTATCACATAGGAGGATTGATAGAAACAACTTTACAATCACATAGGATGATTGATAGAAACAACTTTACAATTACATATTAGGATTGATAGAAACAACTTTACAATCACAGAGGAACATTGATAGAAACAACTTTACAATCACATAGGAGGATTGATAGAAACAACTTTACAATCACATAGGAGGATTGATAGAAACAATTTTACAATCACAGAGGAACATTGATAGAAACAACTTTACAATCACATAGGAGGATTGATAGAAACAACTTTACAATCACATTGGAACATTGATAGAAACAACTTTACTATCACATAGGAGGATTGATAGAAACAACTTTACAATCACATAGGATGATTGATAGAAACAACTTTACAATCACAGAGGATGATTGATAGAAACAACTTTACAATTACATATTAGGATTGATAGTAACAACTTTACAATCACAGTGGAACATTGATAGAAACAGCTTTAACAGCATAGAGAAACAAGCATTTACACCATCGTTCATTTCAGATATCGGTCATCCGCAAACACTTATCACAGATAGAAACAGCAAACACTTATCACAGATGGAAACAGCAAACACTTATCACAAATGGAAACAGCAAACACTTATCACAGATGGAAACAGCAAACACTTATCACAGATGGAAACAGCAAACACTTATCACAGATGGAAACAGCAAACACTTATCACAAATGGAAACAGCAAATACTTATCACAGATGGGAACAGCAAACACTTATCACAAATGGAAACAAAAAAAAACACAATGTGATCAGGTGGTTTTGTGTTCAGTGGTTTTGTCTGTGTGGTTGTATCTGTGTGATTGTGTCTGTGTCTGTGTTGTTGTGTCTTGGTGGTCGTTTCTGCGTGGGTATGTCTGTGTGGTTGTTTCTCAGTGTGTGTGGTTGTGTCCGTGCTGCTTAGTGTTTGTATGTTTGTGACAGTTCAGGATTTCAAATGTCACACTTGGATCACAAAGCTGCTCAAGGGCGATAACACAAAGAAAATTACAGATTTAGGGGAGGTAATTATAAATAAAAAAAAATATGTCAACAGTAGAATTTATTCATCAAGCTCTTCCTTAACAATGACTTAAGATCCAGTGTCAGACGTGTCACGTGAATCCTTCAAACGCAAAGAATACTGCGCACGATCCAAGATGTAATTATTTATGTCTTTGTCATCTTGCTTGTAGATCTACATATAAATACATCCGCTAAATAGCCGCTGCCAACAGTTTACTTGGATAGCATCATTCAATTACGCGGAGTGATTTAAGAAAATATAGTTCCCAATGAAGGCGGTATTAATGTTAGATAATTAAATGTTTACATGTCAAGACATTGCCCCAGCTACCCTAACATATAAATCTCGATGTCATGTCCTTTTCCTAATCGAAAAAACAAAATTTGTGTGAGCGTCAAAAGAAATCAATACACTCGACGTCACCTTGAAAGTAACATACAAAGTAGTTCCCCTTTCAGACCATACGATCTATAGAGCAGATAAAGGCTAAAGGTCATCCTTATTTCTATGGGCGACGGTTTAACGAGGGTGTCTTATGGTCAGCAGGACATTTCAGAATGAAAGGCATTATTGCTTCAAGAACTAATACATTAATCTTCAGGAAACATTTTCGCGTCGTCATCGAGGTCTAGATTTAACGGTCTAGATCTATATCATTGGAATTATTCAATTCGGGAAAAACGTAATCAGCCGTAGTGTACCACCAACTGAGTTGTTTATTAAATTTAAAGTTGCTTGAAGTTAATTGATAGATTATCTAAGCTTCTAATCTAATTTTATGTAAATCTAATGTCTAAATCTATCTAATTTTATGTAAATCTAATGTCTAAATCTAATCTTATTTTACGTAAATCTAATGACTAAATCTAATCTTATTTTACGTAAATCTAATCTTATTTTACGTAAATCTAATGTTTAAATCTAATCTTATTTTACGTAAATCTAATGTTTAAATCTAATTTTATTTTAGGTAAATCTAATGTCTAAATCTAATCTAATTTTACGTAAATCTAATGTTTAAATCTAATCTTATTTTACGTAAATCTAATGTTTAAATCTAATCTTATTTTACGTAAATCTAATGTCTAAATCTAATCTTATTTTACGTAAATCTAATGTTTAAATCTAATCTTATTTTACGTAAATCTAATGTCTAAATCTAATCTTATTTTACGTAAATCTAATGTTTAAATCTAATCTTATTTTACGTAAATCTAATGTTTAAATCTAATTTTATTTTACGTAAATCTAATATCTAAATCTAATCTAATTTTACGTAAATCTAATGTCTAAATCTAATCTAATTTTACGTAAATCTAATGTCTAAATCTAATCTTATTTTACGTAAATCTAATGTTTAAATCTAATCTTATTTTACGTAAATCTAATGTCTAAATCTAATCTTATTTTACGTAAATCTAATGTTTAAATCTAATTTTATTTTACGTAAATCTAATGTCTAAATCTAATCTAATTTTACGTAAATCTAATGTCTAAATCTAATCTTATTTTACGTAAATCTAATGTTTAAATCTAATCTTATTTTACGTAAATCTAATGTTTAAATCTAATCTTATTTTACGTAAATCTAATGTCTAAATCTAATCTTATTTTACGTAAATCTAATGTTTAAATCTAATCTTATTTTACGTAAATCTAATGTTTAAATCTAATCTTATTTTACGTAAATCTAATGTTTAAATCTAATCTTATTTTACGTAAATCTAATATCTAGTACATTTTGGTTCTAAAAGTTCTATGCGTAATGAAGGTACCAAGAAATGAGTTCTTATTCATTGCCCGCTGGCCTTGTAGGTAGAATCGTTCGATCTAGCAGCTGGCGATGTCAAAATCACGAGTTCGGTACCCAATTAAAGAAAGTTTTAAAAATATTTTTTTTTAATTCTAAGTAGTATAATGGAGGCATTATGGAGGTATTATCTTATCTTATCTTATATAATACAGACGTTACTTCAAAAAAGAAGATGATTACGTCCTACGCGTCATGCATTTAGTCATGCATATTAACCAATGACTTAAATTCTGCCAAGTCACTGGTTTTCCTGGCTAGCTCAGGCAACCTATTCCATGCTCTAATAGCACTAGGGAAGAAGGAGTATTTGTACAAATTTGTCCTAGCATATGGGACGAGGAATGTGCCTTTATCTTTGTGTCTTTCAGAGTATTTTATTAAATTTTGTTTTTGTATTTGAAGATTATGGTTCAGTGTTTTATGTATTATTGCTACTTTACTTTTGAGCCTTCTGTCCTGAAGGCTTTCTAAATTTAGTGATTTTACTAAAGGTGTTACTCTAGTCAAATGTGAATATTCGTTTGTTATGAATCTCACTGCTCTATTTTGTGTCTGTTCCAGTTTCTTAATGTTTTCTTGAGTTGAGGGGGTCCCAAACAGAGGATGCATATTCTATTATTGGCCTAACCAAGGTTAAATAACATTTTAGTTTTATGTTCTTATTTGATTTATAGAAATTTCTTTTAATAAATCCTAATGCTTTGTTTGATTTTTTTGTAGTTTCATCAATATGTATAGTTTCATCATAATTTCATCAATTATGCAGGTATTATGGAGGTATTATGGAGGTATTATGGAGGTATTATCGAGGTATTATGGAGGTATTATGGAGGTATTATCGAGGTATTGTGTTTGTAATGTTGTTCTTGTTTAATAAAATACTCTGAAAGACACAAAGATAAAGGCACATTCCTCGTCCCATATGCTAGGACAAATTTGTACAAATACTCCTTCTTCCCTAGTGCTATTAGAGCATGGAATGGGTTACCTGAACTAGCCAGGAAGACCAGTGACTTGGCAGAATTTAGGTCATTGGTTAATATGCATGACTGAATGCATGACGCGTAGGACGTAATCATCTTCTTTTTTGAAGTAACGTCTGTATTATATAAGATAAGATAAGATTACAATGTCCTAAAGCGCATCCAAACACTGTTATTGTCCCCCGAAAGAGCAAAGTCTGTTTATTAATTGTTCATCATTTTTGGTTAATTAGGTCGTCCAAGTTTCACGTGCAGGCACTTTCCAACAAGATTAATGTCGGAGGCATTCCGAGAAATCCAGACAAACCAGCGGCTATCCATGAACGAAGTCCTTTGACTAAGGATCGCTAAGAAACAGGGTCATTACCCCACCAACGGTCTTCTCAAAGCTTGATTTTAATGTTACTCATTAATATTGTATACGGACTAACGGGTCCAAATAGTCGCTATTACTATGCCTGATTTCTCTACTTATTTGTACAGAGGTGTCTACAAGTTGACAGACCGGGCTCTACTTACCCGATGTCCAAGGCGGTCAATTTGTCGTCAAGCATTGACTGGCGTTTGTGAATGATGCAGTGGTATCGTAGTTTGTGAGCGACAATTTGTAACTTTTCCTTTTTTTTTTTTTTTTGAACTGATCTAATTTTATGTTTAATGTCAATAAATATAGATCATTTGCTAACAATAATCTTATGGTAGGAATGAACAAATACATCTTTTGGATGCCAACTGAATAAAAACGTGTTCATTACCTTGTACTTTACAAAGTCGATGAGCTTAGTCATCACAAGAAACAGGCTTTTGGAGAGATGTTCTGAAGCAAAGACAAATCTGAATTTAGATTATTAAGAACAAGTAATTGTAAATAGCTTTTCATTCACAATTAAATACATTTGCACCGTATTTGTTCATTTTTAACAGAAGAATCAGCCTAAAATTATACGAAATCTCAACTGAAATCAACGTTGTGTACTTTTGAAGGATTAATTGCTACTATGTTACGAAATGTCTTTCTAAATTATCATTTACGGTTACCAAACATAAGGAACTGACCATTGGGTATTCATCAAGGCAGAGGTTCTCAAGCTTTTTCAATTCAGGGACCCCCCCCCCTAATAAGCCATACAAATTGGTGGACCCTGGACACAGCCTGATTGGTCTGCCCGAATCACATATTTGTAAAGCAGGGGACATAATTAAGCTCTCCGATACTCTGTGTGTTTTTCATCTCTGGTCTATTAGCATTGCCCTAAATTATTTTTTTTATTCAGTACTGAAGAGATGACATTGCCAACAACACATAAGACACTAAGATACGTTTACGGTTTACACAACAGTCCACGTTAAGATTGTTCATAAACCATAAACTGTCCAAACTTGACGGTCACTGGGCTGTCCATTGTCCTTCTGTGGCATTTTACGTCTCGAGAGACGATCTTTTCCCTTTGCAACTTCTTGTGTGGTTAAAGAGGCCAATCCTTGATACACAGCTGCGATCGCAGGTTGGGCATATATAATCACCAGGAGCCGTTGCGTTTTCACCCTTCTTTCTGCTTCTGTTCTGTATGACATCTGCAATCTGTGACCCTTCTTTCATGCTCTCTCTCCATGTGGATCTGTCCAGTGCCACCTCTTCCCAGTCGCCAGTGTCGATTTTGAAGAGCTTCATGTCGCGTTTGCATACATCCGTAGAACGTAGATGTGGGCGACCAGCGGTTCTCCTGCCTTCTATTAGATCAAAGTTATTGGGATTCTTTCGGAAGGCTCTGTACTTAACTAGATTAAAAAAATAATAATTTTTTGTTTATATTGCAAAATCACTTTGATTTGAACAAACATAGCGAATTATCAGTAATATTTAAAACATCGAAGTATGTTTTAAAATAGGTGGCAATTTGGCACAAATATGTAGTGTTTCATGGGTTGGGATACTTTGCTAGATATTACACTAAGCATTTATTTAATAAGTTTTTATTTTTAACTACATTTCGGAACTCACCAACCACTTCTTTGTTTTCAACTTTGGGAGTTCATTTCCGTGTAAAAAAACAAAACAGGCAATGCTTCTCAATCTCCTCGTCGCGCTTGAATGGAAACGGTCGTTGGAGGAGACGATTAAGCCTATGCCAATAGTGAGGCAAAATAGAGCCATCGTTGGGGTGCCTAACGATCGAGTCCATTGACAAGGAAGAAAGAATCCCCACCAAACATACACACATCTTTCCTCAAGGAACTGTTGTTTTTGTTTTGTTTTTTTGTTGCTTTTTTGTTTTGTTTTTTTGTTTTTATGGCGCCTTTTGCTTGGGTGATGTAGTACAGAGAATGAAAATGGAGGAGTTTCCATGGTGTGCTCGACCTTCGTCCTCGATTTTAACTCTAACGTCTTGGGATAAGAGGGATGTAAAAACTCGGATCTTTCCTAGACCAGTTTGTTCAGACAGACCGACGAAGGAGAACTTCCATGGGTTTAGAGTTCCAAGACTCTTCCAAGCAACTCTGGACGATTAAAAAGAAGAATACGTCACATACGCCCCCTGTGGAGGAGTTTCCACGCTGTGTTCGACCTTCGGCCTCGCGTTTAACTCTAACGTCAAGAGATACGAGGGGTGCTAAAAACTCGGAGCAGTTTGTTCAGACAGGCCGACGGAGGAGAATTCCCATGGGTCCAGAGTTCCAAAAGTCTTCCCCGCAACTCTGGACTATTTAAAAAGAAAAAAAAGACGTCGTATACGCCCCTGTGGCTCGCTCTTATTTCAAAGCGACCACGCCTTTGTTTGTATGAAACTCTAAATTCCTTTAACCATTGTTAGTATAGAAACATGATTAGATCTGCGTTGGTTTGTTCACACTAGCTTGAAGTCTCGCTGGCTTCGGCGCCAATTAAATAGTTTTCGTTTCCCGCCATCTTTATTAGACTCATCGTCTGAAAATCGCCAGCTTTGTTAAAGCGTCAGTGCAGGGGCGGACTGGCTATATGGGCATTCGGGAAAATACCCGCACCCAAATGGCCGCATGGATGCCACTATGAAACGTACTGAATTGTTAAAGATTTTATAATACTCTCTAATAAAGGTGACCCTTTGAGCGTCGTGTTGAAAAAAAACAATCTTTAACAGACTCTACAGTGTAACGCTAATTTAATTGATCACATTTTCCGAACTAATGAATAGCCTACACCCGCAGACAAGAGGCGGTATGGCTGAGTGGAAAAGCTTGGCTTACGAACCTAGGGGTCCCGTGTTCAAATCCTGGTGAATCCACCCAGCTCTAATGGGTAACTGACATTAGTTGGGGAAAAAGTGAAGGTGGTTGGTCGTTGTGCTGGCCACGTGACATCCTGGTAAACCGTGGGTCATAAAAATAGAGGACATTTACATAGAAAGATGACCTTAACAGAAACGTATGTCCTTTCCATAATCAGCCCCATAGATCGCAAGGTCTGAAAGGGCGACTTTATCAAACTTAACAATGATTTTAAAGAGGTAGAGATATGGAGACCAATCTTATGATAAACATATTAGGGGCCGGATAGTATAGAAATACCCGCAGAGGCTTAGCTAGGCTGGGAGAAGGAAAGAGGAGAATTAAAAAATCCCCCGGGCTCCCACATGAAAGGGTGGGGGGTCCCCAAGTGAGTGTTTTTTTTACATTAAATATTAAATATTATGCAAAATGCAGGGGCCCCCTAAGAGGTCAAGCCCCCCCCCCCCACCGGGCCCTCAAATGATGGCGAATTTCTAGCTACGCCACTGAATGCCCGGGCCGATTTTGACACCCAGTCCGCCCCCTAGGTCAGTGTCCACCCCCCCCTCCTCCGCATGATGTTCTCCTTCTAGTCTCCTCACAGTGTTTAGCACGAGAACATCCCGTAACGGTGCTTTTCATCTGGTAAGGCTTGTTGACAAATTGATAAGACCGTCTCCCCCCGGGGGAGGAGGGGGCGAGAAGGACCCCCCTCATGTCTCTTGGTCACTTTCAACGGCAAAATAATGACATGGTTTAGTCTGAGAGGGAGGGGTCGGGGATCTCGGGTTTCCGTCGGCTGCTCGTTTTGTTCAAGGAAGACATCGTTCGCACTAAAAGGGAAAGGGGGCGGTCATGTTGTCATATAAAAGTCGCAAGCGGTAATTACTTTTCACGTTGTTGGCTCGAAGACATCAAATGGGATGATGATAATTAGATGCCAGGCGGACCCCCATCCATCGGATTCACACGAATTTTACCGCCTTCAGTTATCGCCCCTCTTGAAGAAATTCGACTTTAAGATTAGTTGGGGTGTCGGCAAACAAACAAGCTGTTAACAGTGTCTTGAATTTCAAATACACTTACAGTCAAGCCCTGATTGGCCGAGGAACTTCACGTGACTAAATTTAGTGGCCAGCCCGATAATCCTGCAGTGCACTGGATGCAAGTAGTTATCAAAATTTGGAGATATATGGTGACAATAGGGAAAAAAAGGGGTGGGGGACTTGATGCATTGTTAATCATCAAAACTTTTATGACTATTTATTTTTGCTAGCATTAATATTTATGCACAATTTTTACAATCAGGGGGCGGCCTTAGCAATGCGCGGGGCCATGAGAGAGTGTCATATAAAAAATTATCAGGACCGTGATTGTACGACATAAGATGACCCTAAGTTGCGGGGTCTGGAGTGGCTTTGCACTCGCTACCCCTTAAAGTCGACTCTGGTTACACTGATGTCTCTGTCTTCTTCCCTCTGTCTATTTCTCTCTCCCCTTCTCTCTATATCACTGTCTCTCTCTCTGTCTCTCTCTCTCTCTCTCTCTATCTTTGTCTAATTCTCTCTTTCCCATTATCGATTCCACTCACCTTATCTAAGTTTATTCACTTTCTTTCTTACCATTAGTCTATCTTCTCCTGTGTCTCTTATGGCACTGTAATTGTCACGTTGTCACACTGTCACAAGGGGTCATCCAGAAAGACGATCCTTGCCACGGCTAAGATTGACCGCTTGCTGATTCCACTCGGGCAGCATGTGCCCAAACAAGATGTCCTCCTGCAAGTCAAGAAGCCGGGGGAGAGTAGCGGCACCGTAACATCATTGACTGCGCCCAAGGTGACAGCGCCCTCTCGCGGGATGAACGGATCTGACAATTAGGGACCACGAAGACAGGGGGACATCAGCGGTCGGGAGACTAATTGAGCATTAATTTTGTAGATCTGCAGAAAGGGGGGGGGCTGCGCGCGGCTTGGCGTACGAGGGCGCTGCTAATGGGGGCGCTCATTAATGAGCAACTTGGCTCGCGCGCGTCTCTCCCTTCGTACCACTTTTCACCATCACTTTAAATGACGCGGCACACGTGTTCGAAGAGAGGAGGGGAGCGGGAAAAGGGCGCCATCGCCCTAGCACGTGGCGAAAAAGGGGTGGCCATGGTAAGGGGTTTAGGGTGAAGATAAGGCACAAGACTTAAACACATTAAAACGAGGGTGTGAAACGGCTGAACGCACACAGTGTTGCTCCCACAACCCCCCTTCACTGTTTTAAGGTCAAACTCATTGGCTCGTATCCAATCACTTGCCTGTATACTCTCTACAATCACTAGCTCGTATACAATCACTAACCTGTCTATAATCACTGGTTTGTAGGTTTGTATACAATCACTTATCTGTATATACTCTACAATCACTGGCTTGTATACAATCACTTACTTGTATGAAATCACTGGTTTGTATATAATCACTAACCTTATATAATCTACAACCACTGGATTGTATACAATCATTTAACTGTATACAATCACAGGTTTGTATACAATCACTCTGCATATACTCTTCAATCACTGGCTTATATACAATCACTTACCTTAACCGTATTCATTTTACAATCACTGACCTGTACACACTCTAGAATGATCAACTCACAGACCTATATATCTATAGTTATATATTAATCACAGAACTATATATTCACGAAAATTCATGAAATAAAACCATTTCCTGTTAGTTTCCATTAAGATAATGTTTCGAGATCCTAGATCAAATAATTCACGTCTATTGATTTTAGTCATCTTATGTATATGTAAATAGATTGATTTTGTTTTATGTATCTAAAAAAATGCAAAATAATAATTATGAGACGAGAGTGCTCTTATTTTCGATTTTTAATTACTAGATCTAGATCTAAACATTAAATTATAAGTTACATAGGTTAGGGTTGAAAAAAACAACTTTACTACTTATAACTACTGTACAAAACAACGCCTTGTTTCATCTTTTTAAAAAGTTTTTCACGACATTTTTTGTACCGTAGTGTTAAAAGATCTCCATTTCCAGTCTAGATATAATATATATATAGGTCTGTGTTCTTTCCATTGAACTTTGCACTATCAAGTACTTCTAGTTACAATCCAGCTCATGATTTCTACACAGGGCGGTGCGCACAATGTTTATGAACGTCTATGTCACAGACCTTTATATATTTAATAGGCTCACTGGTCTATATATTCATTCAACTCTTAACCAAGAAATAATTTGAGTCCAAGACGTAATTCAAATTTAATTTTAGTAAATATATTTATAAGAGGTGGCTGAGTGGTAAAGTGCTTGGCTTCCGAACCGAGAGGTCTCGGGTTCAAACCCTGGTTAAGACTGGGCTTTCTTAATTTCGGGATCTTTGGGCGCCTCCACCCAGCTGTTAAGGGTGCCTGACATTAGTTATGCAAAAGTAAAGGCGGTTGGACATTGTGCTGGCCACGTGACACCCTTGTTAGCCGTGGGTCACAAAAACAGATCTGTCCTGTAGATTGCAATTAGAACGTTACCTTTCCCTCTGTATATTTTCTAAGAAAATGGTCAAACCAGAAAAGAAAACGGTCAAACCAGTTTTTACAGTTTGGCCATATAAGTAGGTATTGTTTCCCCAAGCGGTATACACAAAACTGTCAAATTTCTAGTAAAATTGTTAGAGCCGTTTTCGAAATTTTAGACCAGTTTTCAGCCAGTTATTATTATTATTTTTTTAACCTGTGAAGAGTTTGTAAGCTGACAGAAAGAAATAAAATTAAAAAAAAAAGGGGGGACGGCTATCAGTGATCATGACGTAATAACGACCTTGACCTAATTGTGTGTTTTTTTTTCCTTGACGTTACTACGAGATTATAAAGACACAGACTTTTCAAAAAGAGACACAAGGGGCAGACAATCATTTTGTTGCTTTTTTAAAAACTTCATTACCCATCAACACATTACAAACACACACACACACACACTCAAGAATTAGTAATGTCTGTAATTTAAGACAGACATGGATTCAACTCCCCCCCCCCTCCCCTCACTCTCTAGTTTCCCGTATCCCACCCGCATCGTATTAAAGTTTAGATAAAACATCTAAATGATTGCCCTTTTTTTTTTTTTTTTTTTTTTCAGCATGCTCATAGGCATATTTCTTTAGTTTCGAAGAGAGGGGGGGGGGCGGGTCTCATTAAGAAGCTGATACCAGTATAATTAGAAATCTGTCTCTATGACCTTGACTCACGCTTGTAGATGACTCACAGGGGATAAAATTTAAGTCTATATGGTGTTACCCGTTGACTCGTTAAGAAATTATTGACAAACATTTTATATTTTCTAGGGCGCCCGCTAAGTCTCATAAGGTGTCTCCCGCAGGAAGAGATCTATTTCGCTTTTGTTATTCGACTTTTTACAAAGCTTATATCAACTCAGTCTGTCTGTCTGTCTGTCTGGGTAAAATTTGTTTACACGTTATTTCTCCCACTTCCCGTTCTAGGATCAAGTTGAAACTTTACAAACTTTTCGACTGTATCTAACAAAACATGAATCAATTTTTAAAAATTAGCAACTAATTTATTTATTAGCGGTAATAAATTGTTTTGTTTGATATAGAAAAAGAGCAATAACCCCTGCAATATTAAGAGAAGTGGCTTTAAATGTGGAATTCTTCCCCTTAGATAAGCTTTTGTGTTTTAAGCATTTTTTTTTAAATATTTCCCTTGTCTACATCGAAGTAGGATAAATCTGCGACTAATTGCCAGGTCAAAGTGTGCCGTTTGACATGGAAAGGTCAAGTTTTTACAAAATTTCGGACACTCATTTGGGGGTTAGGGGTAGAGGTTACGGGGAACGCAATTTATAAGTAAGAAGAATAAAGGGAATAGTAGAACGATTTAGTGTAGTGACTGAATGGTAAAGCGCTTGATTTCCGAACCGAGTTGTCTCGGGTTCCAATCTCGATGGAATTTTAAATTTCGGGATTTTTAGCGCGCCACTTATTGCACTAATATAGAGATAGCTTTAGGATTTCATTTTACGATTTTAAAACAAATGGGCAGCTAAATAGCGGAGATAATTCAATTATAGCTCAATTAGTTGAATTTTTTTGGGCTACGGTTGAAAGTTCAACTTCACATCCTTGACATTGCCAAGTTTATCATGAACATCTCTGCTAAATGAGTTGTGAAAAGGAGGCTTCGGAATTTCAAATATATAAAATCGCAGTTCTTGTGCAGTCGTTTGTGATCATCTGATAACTTTAATGTCCTGCCCACCCAGACTACCCCCACCCCGCCCAGCCAACTCAGTCGCCATGATGACTATTCTCGTCATTATGAAAGCAATGTTTTATTATTTTAAAAAAATAAATAAAGTTATTGCCCCTGAGGTCAAGATTTCTCCTAATGTTCGCTTTAATGCATTATTTCCCTTTTTAATTATCATTCACTATTTCTATTTTAATTCACTATTTCTCTCTGACTGGGTGCCGTGCAACAGCTCTTAGAGATAGTGCCGCGGAGTGGCCAGGGCGAAGAAGGGCGCCGCTTAAGTGGGACGTAGGGATGCGAAGAGGAGATGTCACCGGACTCCCGCCACCAGACCTACTTTCCTTCCTTGTTTTTTTTTAAGAGTGGGAGAGGGCGGACATACGCATGCGCACGCCGAGGCATTAAACCGGAAGCTGGAGCAAACTGCTTGCGCCCCCTAGTGCTAGGCGGACGCCATCTTCACTAATGAAGCTCACGCTTGCAAAACTACTACCCCATACCGGCCCCTTTCATTTTTTGTTTTTCGTTGAGTTTTCATACTAACACTCGACCTTGTCGTTATAAAACTGTTAAACCGTGTACGAAGTTGTGTCTGACGGGGGGGGGGGGGAGTCCGTCCTTCTTTGCGCAGACACTTAGAAAAAAAAAACAGTTGCATCACGGGATCGGTACTGTTTTGTTCCCCTTTAAGAGAAAACACCCAGCGCCACGTGACGAAGACCCGGTGCCATCTTTGTCGAGGATGCTGGGAAATTCATTAATTTCGATGTGTTGGCTGGGAAGGCTACCCGCTTCGCCGGAAGTGTCTGGTGACCTCCGTTAATGAGACGCGATGCTGTCAGTGTTTGCTTGCAGTTCTGGGACTTTGAAGTGACAGTCTGAATATTTTTGTAACATTTATCTGGTGTCTCGATAAAAAGACATCCAATTGTCTCTATTTTTATATGACATGTTATACTCGGTCGTTTGGTTTGTAGCCTCAAACATCTAGTACACTGAACCGATGTAGTCGTATTCAATTCTTAATGTAGAACTTATTCAATGTACAGAAAAGGGAGCATGAAGAAAGGGTCGTCCAAAGAAAAGCTGGCTGGATAACGTGAAAGAATGGACCGGCCTCTCTCTTGATGTCCTGCTAAAACAGCAGCCGACTGGAAATAGTGGAGGGACTTGGTTACGCGAAACATGAAACACACACGCTGGACGCAGGCAGAAAATAAACAACTCAGTTACACTACACGCTCCTACGAACTGTCACAGCAACCCTACGAACTGTCACAGCAACCCTACGGATTGCCACAGCAATCCTAAGAATTGTCACAGCATCCATAAGAACTGTCACTGCACCCCTACGAACTGTCACAGCTCTCCTGCGAACTGTCACAGCACCGCTACGAACTGTCACAGCACTCATACGAATTGTCACAGCAATCCTAAGAGCTGTCACGGCACCCATAAGAAATGTCACTGCACCCCTACGAACTGTCACAGCACCCATACGAATTGTAACAACAAATCCTACGAATTGTTCACAACAAGATTATTCATGTTTTATTAGTTAAGATATATTATTTACAGCTGTTTAGGGCTTAGGGTTATCTATCAGCGGTTTCGTGCTGCAAGTCAAAGACCGTCAATAGCAAGTCTACAATACCAAACAATACTCCCACACGTACTCGTGGTTACATCAAACATACACACATACATTGCAGTTTCAACAATTTGTGGCAAGTTAAAAACTTCAAAAACTAAATTCATACTTTAACGTTTTACAAAAATGTATCAGAATAATTGCGTGCTATTGCCAAAAGGAAAATCTTTTTGAATTTAAAGAATCCATTCGCTTTTGTGAGAAATATGGCCTTGTTGTTTTTTTTTTCACCATATACATAACGACCTTTTTATTTAAGTAAAAGTTAAGACATTGGTATGTTTCGCTAAAGCACTGGCATGTTTCTTAAGACATTGGTATGTTTCACTAAGGCACTAGTATGTTTCTTAAGACATTGGTATGTTTCAATAAGGCACTGGCATGTTTCTTAAGACATTGGTATGTTTCACGAAGGCACTGGTATGTTTCTTTAGACATTGGTATGTTTCGCTAAGGCACTGACATGTTTCTTAAGACATTGGTATGTTTCACTAAGGCACTAGTATGTTTCTTAAGACATTGGTATGTTTCTTAAGACATTGGTACGTTTCGCTAAGGCACTGGTATGTTTCTTAAGACATTGGTACGTTTCACTAAGGCACTGGTATGTTTCTTAAGACATTGGTACGTTTCGCTAAGACGTTGGGGTATGTGGCTGAGTGACATGGACCAATTAGCTATACATCAATTGGGCTAGAGTTCAAATCCAGAGATGGGTGGTTTGCACGAAAACTTCTCTCTCGAATGTGTTTAAAATAATTCTAAAAAAAAATTGTTTGTTCAAAATCAGAAACAAGAAACATGAACACAAGAAAACCCAGCAACTAGAAACATGAACACAAGAAAACCCAGCAATTAAAAACATGAGAATCTGATGGTCGAAACAGGTTCCGGATGAAATAAGAAAGGTCATTCTAGAGAGGGGGAGAAATAGGATCGTCTGCTACGAGAATTGTGTGTAAATAGACATTGTGTGAAGAGTCTTCAACTTTCATAAACAAAAATTGTGTACGTGTGTGCATGTCATTTTTTTTTCTCTGTGTGTTTGTATACCTGACACTGTATTGATACCGAAGATCTCTGTTACATGGGAATGAAAATCAATGCAGTCAAAACTGGGTTGTTGTTTTTTTTATGGTTTAAGTGTTCCAGTGTTCAGCCAGGATAACCAACGACTTAGCAGAGTTTAAGTCACTGGTCAACATGCAAGACTAGATGGACACTAAGATACACGTAGGACGTAATTATCTTCTCTTTTGATAGAACGTCTGTAATTTATAAGATAAGAAACAGTCACATGTGCACGATTGGATTGACACTAAGATACACATAGGACGTAATTATTTTCTCTTTTGATAGAACGTCTGTAATTTATAAGATAAGAAACAGTCACGTGTGCTCGATTGGATTGACACTAAGATACGCGTAGGACGTAATTATCTTCTCTTTTGATAGAACGTCTGTAATTTATAAGATAAGAAACAGTCACATGTGCTCGATTGGATTGACACTAAGATACGCGTAGGACGTAATTATCTTCTCTTTTGATAGAACGTCTGTAATTTATAAGATAAGAAACAGTCACATGTGCTCGATTGGATTTACACTAAGATACGCGTAGGACGTAATTATCTTCTTTTTTTATGGAACGTCTGTAATTTATAAGATAAGAATCACATTGTCCATTTCTTACCCCCCCCCCTTTACCATATCACGACCACTCACCTGGTTCAATCAGAAGTCCCCTGGACGTAACCTTTTTTAGTACTTGAAACATCCATAGCCAAATAAGCAGCTCGAAAAATGTCTGAAAAGTTGGATTTAAAAAAAAATATGTTTACGTATACCCCCACCTCCGCCCGCTTTCTTAGCCCTAAAAAGTAGTGTAGCCATTTCCCTCCTCCCATTAAACTGCTTCCGCGCCACTCCCGCAAAGCAGACGTCAAATTCGGGGCATCTGGAGGAGGATATTACATAAACAAAACGCGGGAATTCCGCGAGTTGTTGACCATTATGGCCAGAAACTGTCCTGCGCCCTTCGAGTTTCGGGTGGTATACCATATGGCGCTCAATTGTATTTTGTTGCAGACCAAACAGTTCCCGAGTATCGCTCGAAGGTAGCGAATCGCCGGTGTAGCCACAATTTATGAAACCAGAATAGGATTCCACGAGTCTTCATTAAGACTCCCCCCGACATCTAAAGTTTATTTTTGCGTAAACCGATTGGGTTGGAGACTTAGAAATCCATCACGAGAAATAGTGCGGGAGAAAGGGGCGGGGAGGTTTTCATTTCATCTGCGGTTAGATTTGAGACTGAAATGTATTTATCCGCGGACACTTGAACGTATTCAAAAAGTAGTCCTGGGGCGAAGTACATTTGAATATGTTTGTAAACCAGCTCGCAATGCAAGACTCGATCCCAGCCCATGTTAAGGTAAACCAAGAGTGTCGACTTAACTACCATTGATACCTTCCAGAATGTTCAAGGCTGGAAACGAAAAGACGTCTGGGGATGTAACGCACAGTAAACAGGCAGCAAAAAAAAAAAAAAAAAAGAAGAGTGGCATGTGGGGCAGTATGGTGGCCGGGTGGATGGGTCATTCAGAGAGGGCTGGAGCTAAGGACCCCCCGCGTAGCTTTACACATTTTAACCGGTGAGTTGTTTACGTGGGAAGAAAAAGGCCCGCGGGCTGTTGGTTTGCAAAAGTGGAAAGTATGGGACACCAATTGGATCATCTACACCGGAAACTGAAACACACACACACACACAAATGAAGAGGAGTCCATGTTTACATGTGAGAGATCTAGGTCAAACTCGCACGTGCTGAAACGATCAAACGTATGAGCAGAGGACATGCAATTAATACCATGTCTAAATCCAAACTTCTGGTGAGGTACGACAGTGATGTTCCAATTACGACCCGTGGGTCGTATCCGGTCTGTGTGAAGAGGCCGTATCCAGCCCTTCAAAACTGCTAGCCACATTGAATAATATCTTCTTATCTTATACAACACAGACGTTGCTTAAAAAAAAAAGATGATCGTTACGTCCTAAGCGTCATGCATCTAATCATGATGTTGACCAATGATTTAAATAGCACGGCGTCATGTGGTCAGCAAAGCGACCAACCGCCTTTAATTTACCCAACTTAAGTCAAGTCCCCATTAGAGTTGGGTGAACTCAGGGGCGCCCCGAGAATCCCGAAATCCAAAATTTAGTTCGGAAGCAAAGCGCTAAGACCGTTAACCATTGCCAATCCCCCCCCCCCCCCAATAAATTAAGTAATGTAAAAATTTTGCTTTCTTTTCTTAGCTTTAGTCGTTCCATTAGACATGAAGAGAATTATGCCTTCCAATAGGGCAGAGAGGGCAGCGGGTGTTACTCGGGATATTTTGTAACGTCCGACACTGGCCAGTCTAACCTTAAAAAAACTATTTTTAGCATTTATTAGAATATGTGTTTTAATTTGGGTTTTTAACTAATTGCATAGAAATAAAACAGTTTGCGTCAACATAAACTTAATTAAAAAAATAATACGAAGGAAATAAAAATAAGGTGACGATGGGTGGCAAATGAGTCTTGATCTTTTTTTTCCCTTTGTTCTTTATACATTTTTTAAATTCTTTTTTTTTTTTTTCTTTTTAAACTTTTCAAAAGTAATATTTCACATTTCATTTGTCCGCGCGACCTTTCAGGACACGTTGAAGAGCTCATTAGGAGGGGGACACCTGACACTAATAGTGCCGAGATGAGATAGCCATACTCTCCAACCATCTCGCTGAGGTAATAATAGCCTCTGAACTGCGGGTCACGTGCTGTTCAAAGTCACGTGGCATGCATAAATTGTAAATAAAGAACTGGAGATTTCATTTTTTTTTTAGCATTGAAAAAAAAAAGGTTTAAATGTAATTAATTTTTTTTCTATCCAATAACATTAGTCTATGAATAAATAATATTGAGTTTAAATGTTATATGTTGAGCTTATATGTTTACTTTAAACCAGCGGTTCTCAACCTTTTAAGCTCGGCGACCACTTTTTCAATCCCCTACTCTGCCCCGACCCCCCCCCCCCCCAACGCACATATACAGAAATAGAAGAGTAGACAATAGCAATCCGTATTTTCGATGGTCTTAGGCGACCCTTGGCAAATCGTCAATCGAACCCCAAGGGGGTCGCGAGAACCCCTGCTTTAAACGTCGGCTTCAATTCAACAACTTTCTTAATATTGTGGGCCCAGACGTCTTGAGTTTAATGATGTATATTTGTAAAGCTAAACCAGAGGTGTTGGATATATCAATGTTTACCAATTTAATTGATTGGAAATGGTCACATTGAACACCAAACGATTTCCTATAACTAAGGGTTTATCCCATAAATAGGTCTGTGGGTTTCTTCACTCAAGTATTTATTTTACGGTCACGTGATCTTAGCTCCCTAAAACCTTCGCCTCATTTTACGCTTCCACTTATCAGCTTGCAAATTCTTTATCGGCAAAACATGGGGCGGAACCTGGAACTTAGAAACGAGTCTCAAAGGCGGTTCTGAAAATTTAAGAATCCTTCACTTAGATTCTTGCTCTGAAGGCGTCCAAGTTAACTACAATGTCCAGGATGAAACAATGTCTAAGTTGAAACAATGTCCAACTTGATATAGTTTCTAAGTTGGTGCAATTTCCAAGTTGAGGCAACGTCTAAATTGAGGCAATGTCCAGGTGGAAGCCATATCTAGGTTGACAAAATCTCCAAGTTGAGGCAATGTCCACGTGGAAGCCATATCTAAGTTGAGAAAATGTCCAAGTTCAGGCAATGTCCAGGTGAAAGCCATATCTAAGTTGAGAAAATGTCCAAGTTCAGGAAATATCCAGGTGGAAGCCATATCTAAGTTGACAAAATGTCCAAGTTGAGGCAATGTCCAGGCGGAAACCATATCTAAGTTGAGAAAATGTCCAAGTTCAGGCAATGTCCAGGTGGAAACCATATCTAAGTTGAGAAAATGTCCAAGTTCTTGCAATGTCCAGGTGGAATCCATATCTAAGTTGAGAAAATGTCCAAGTTCAGGCAATGTCCAGGTGGAATCCATATCTAAGTTGAGAAAATGTCCAAGTTCAGGAAATGTCCAGGTGGAAGCCATATCTAAGTTGACAAAATGTCCAAGTTGAGGCAATGTCCAGGCGGAAACCATATCTAAGTTGAGAAAATGTCCAAGTTCAGGCAATGTCCAGGTGGAAACCATATCTAAGTTGAGAAAATGTCCAAGTTCTTGCAATGTCCAGGTGGAATCCATATCTAAGTTGAGAAAATGTCCAAGTTCAGGCAATGTCCAGGTGGAATCCATATCTAAGTTGAGAAAATGTCCAAGTTCAGGAAATGTCCAGGTGGAAGCCATATCTAAGTTGAGAAAATGTCCAAGTTGAGGTAATGTCCACGTGGAAGCCATATCTAATTTGAGAAAATGTCCAAGTTGAGGTAATGTCCACGTGGAAGCCATATCTAAGTTGAGAAAATGTCCAAGTTGAGGTAATGTCCACCTGGAAGCCATATCTAAGTTGAGAAAATGTCCAAGTTGAGGTAATGTCCAGGTGGAAGCCATATCTAAGTTGAGAAAATGTCCAAGTTGAGGTAATGTCCACGTGGAAGCCATATCTAAGTTGAGAAAATGTCCAAGTTGAGGTAATGTCCACGTGGAAGCCATATCTAAGTTGAGAAAATGTCCAAGCTGAGGTAATGTCCACGTGGAAGCCATATCTAAGTTGAGAAAATGTCCAAGTTGAGGTAATGTCCACGTGGAAGCCATATCTAAGTTGAGAAAATGTCCAAGTTGAGGTAATGTCCACGTGGAAGCCATATCTAAGTTGAGAAAATGTCCAAGTTGAGGTAATGTCCACGTGGAAGCCATATCTAAGTTGAGAAAATGTCCAAGTTGAGGTAATGTCCACGTGGAAGCCATATCTAAGTTGAGAAAATGTCCAAGTTGAGGCAATGTCCAGCTGTAAGCCATATCTAAGTTGAGAAAATGTCCAAGTTGAAGTAATGTCCACGTGGAAGCCATATCTAAGTTGAGAAAATGTCCAAGTTGAGGTAATGTCCACGTGGAAGCCATATCTAAGTTGAGAAAATGTCCAAGTTGAGGTAATGTCCACGTGGAAGCCATATCTAAGTTGAGAAAATGTCCAAGTTGAGGTAATGTCCAGGTGGAAGCCATATCTAAGTTGAGAAAATGTCCAAGTTGAGGTAATGTCCAGGTGTAAGCCATATCTAAGTTGAGAAAATGTCCAAGTTGAGGTAATGGCCACGTGGAAGCCATATCTAAGTTGAGAAAATGTCCAAGTTGAGGTAATGTCCACGTGGAAGCCATATCTAAGTTGAGAAAATGTCCAAGTTGAGGCAATGTCCAGCTGTAAGCCATATCTAAGTTGAGAAAATGTCCAAGTTGAAGTAATGTCCACGTGGAAGCCATATCTAAGTTGAGAAAATGTCCAAGTTGAGGTAATGTCCACGTGGAAGCCATATCTAAGTTGAGAAAATGTCCAAAATGAGGTAATGTCCACGTGGAAGCCATATCTAAGTTGAGAAAATGTCCAAGTTGAGGTAATGTCCAGGTGGAAGCCATATCTAAGTTGAGAAAATGTCCAAGTTGAGGTAATGTCCAGGTGTAAGCCATATCTAAGTTGAGAAAATGTCCAAGTTGAGGTAATGGCCACGTGGAAGCCATATCTAAGTTGAGAAAATGTCCAAGTTGAGGTAATGGCCACGTGGAAGCCATATCTAAGTTGAGAAAATGTCCAAGTTGAGGTAATGTCCACGTGGAAGCCATATCTAAGTTGAGAAAATGTCCAAGTTGAGGTAATGTCCACGTGGAAGCCATATCTAAGTTGAGAAAATGTCCAAGTTGAGGTAATGTCCACGTGGAAGCCATATCTAAGTTGAGAAAATGTCCAAGTTGAGGTAATGTCCAGGTGGAAGCCATATCTAAGTTGAGAAAATGTCCAAGTTGAGGCAATGTCCAGGTGGAAGCCATATCTAAGTTGAGAAAATGTCCAAGTTGAGGCAATGTCCAGGTGGAAGTCATATCTAAGTTGAGAAAATGTCCAAGTTGAGGTAATGTCCAGGTCAGAACAATGTGTACTTTCATTTCTTCCTTCTCAAATAAGTGTCGTTCACAAACAAGTCGCTAAAATACGTGAAAACGAAACATAAAAATAATTGAATAAAACAAATCTGATCTGGAACTAATTAGTAAAAGGCCAAGAAATGGGGAAAAAAATCTTAAAACTAATAAATTTGCGATAAAGTTAAAAAAAAGAGCAGTGAGATTCATAACAAACGAATATTCACATTTGACTAGAGTAACACCTTTAGTAAAATCACTAAATTTAGAAAGCCTTTAGGACAGAAGACTCAAAAGTAAAGTAGCAATAATACATAAAACACTGAACCATAATCCTCAAATACAAAAACAAAATCTAATAAAATACTCTGAAAGACACAAAGATAAAGGCACATTCCTCGTCCCATACTCTATAACAAATTTGTACAAATACTCCTTCTTCCCTAGTGCTATTAGAGCAGTGATTCTCAAAGTGGTCTATATAGACCCCCAGGGGTCTACGAAGACTTTCAAGGGGTCTACGAAAGTGAAAAAACAAAATGGGGGTCCATGAGATGTCCAAGGGGGTCTATGATAATAGATTTCATATAAGCAGGTCGTGACTTTAATTTTTACATCCCATTAATGTAATTCTTCACACTATAAATAATTTGTAACTTAGTTAATCATTTAAATATTTATCCTGCTATTCAAACGAAAAATTGTTGTATTTCATTTCAATACTTATTAAAATAACTTAATTTTGTCTCCATGTAAATAATGTTTAACAAAAAGAAATGTAGACTGTTTAGCGTTGATTATATAAAATTGTTCATTCTTTCCTTGTCAACCAAGCGGTTACCGATTGCCTTTTTTATGACGATATGAAACTAATTACGCTTGAGGATCATCTGCGACAATATCACCCAGATAAAAAGATATAGATTTGAAAAACTTTTGAACATTCAAAGATAAAGTTCAGAATAGACCCACAAAATCTCTATTCAACATCATGTAGAGAAGATGGTGGTTTATGAGTCTTACAATATCTGTTCACTTATAGCAAAATAAGGGTATGGTGGTGGTGGTTAAGCGCTTGGCTTCCGTAATTGGGGTCCTGGGTTCGAATCTCGGTGAATTTTGAATTTCAGGATTTTCAGGGCTCCCCTGAGTCCACCCATCTCTAATGGGTACCTGAATTATGTTAGTAAAAGTAAAGGTGGTTGGTCGTTGTTCTGCCCACATGACACCCTGCTCGTTAACCGTTGGCCAAAGAAACAGATGACCATAACATCATCACAATGTCTGAAAGGGGAAATTTACTTATTTATGGCAAAATGCAGAAAACACCATAGGTAAAACATTGATTTTTGCCAGCCGTTGTAGTTTTAAAACCTGTATTACACAAACCCACATCGGATATTATTTAAAGAATTTCTTTAAACAACAATACAGTTCAAGGTTGCTTCGGTGGCATGAGTTATAAAATTAAAAGCTTCATATGTAATTCTTTGCAAACGACATATATAAGTTTGGGCTCAGCAGCATCACAGGTTCTGACAGGATGTAGTGGTGTGTGCTGCAAACTGCATTATGGTCGCTGGCTCCTTATTTTTCTCAGGTTAACCCACAAAACCTTTCCCATGTTTGAGTTGGAAGACTGGAGAGTTTTGAATTCAGTTTCACTTCTGCTAGCTGAGTAGCCAGCAAAGAGTAATGAGCCCTTCCTGCTCGAAGCTTACTGGTTGAGGCGACAGTTACTCGCATCCGCTCTTTCTCCCGATAGTGATAATATCTTCTCGGACTCAATATTCGAGCAATACGTGAAACATCAAAATATACACGAGAAACTCTTTGCGAAAACTTTTACAATGATACTTAAGGCCAGTGTGTTTGGAGATTTCAGAAATACATATCGCTATTTTGAATTTGTTAAATTTTATCAATAAAAAAGAGAGATCTCTAAAATCTCTAATATGTAGCTTTAAATTACTTTTTCACTTTTCAACTCTCTACAGATAGAAATTATGAGGCGTTTTGGCTGAGCAGTAAAGTGTTAGGCTTCTGAACCGGGGGTCCCGAGTTTGAATCCTGTTGAAAACTTGGATTTTTAATTTCGGGATCTTTTGGGCGCCTCTGAGGCCACCCAGGGTACCTGACATTAGTTGGGGAAAGTAAAGGCTGTTGGTCTTTGTGCTGGCCACATGACACCCTCGATAATCGTAGGCCACAGAAACAGATGACCTTTACATCATCTGCTCTATAGACCACAAGGTCTGAGAGGGGAACTTTACTTTACTTTTTGTACAGATAGAAATTAGTTTTAAAATTGTTGAATTTGCAAAAATTTGAAAGTTAAGCAGGGGGTCTACCGATAACCAGAAAACGTGGTAAGGGGTCTACGAGACAAAAAAGTTTGGGAACCACTGTATTAGAGCATGGAATGGGTTGCCTGAGCTAGCCAGGAAAACCAGTGACTTGGCAGAATTTAAGTCATTGGTTAATATGCATGACTAAATGCATGACGCGTAGGACGTAATCATCTTCTTTTTTGAAGTAACGTCTGTATTTTTATAAGATAAGATAAGATAAGAAACAATTGAAATTGAATTAAACTTAAGACTATTTGTTTTTGTTCATTTATTTAGTTCTCCATCTTTCTTTCTTTCTCTCTCTATTTCTCTCTCTCTCTCTCTCTCTTTCTCTCTCTCTTCACCTTTTTCTCGTGTTGTCTCTGTCTCTCTTATTTGTTCTCTTTTTTTTAGCTTTTGCTTTCTTTTTCTAGCTATTCTTTCTGTCTCTTACTTTCTCTTTTTTCTCATGCTCTGCATCTCTTTTTCTCTTTTTTTCTCTCTTGTGCTAAATCTTACTATCTCTTTTTCTCTCTTGTGTTCTTTCTTTCTTTATCTCTCACTCTCTGTCTGTCTGTCTGTCTGTCTGTCTGTCTCTCTCTCTAAATTCTAAAAAAATAAATTAATAATAATATTTCAAAACACGGAATTCATGACTCCTCCGGGACAAAAGGTGTCAGGGTGGGGGTGCCCCCAAGCGAGTAAACCGTCAAACTTGCCTGCTAAGATGTTGCCCCCCCCATTGTTGCCCGCTAAAGACTAGAGCAACACAATCTCTGATCGCAACACTGTGGCAATGAAAGTGCGTCTTCTACAACGAAATGACAGACAAATACAGGCCCTCGGACCGTGGACAATACACCACGCCGAACTATTGTTCGCCTTTTTAAAGGAACACACGAGCCGATGACGTACAACGCAAAAAGTAGAAAAACGGAAATAGAAAAAAAATGAAACAAAACAACAACAACAACAAAAAAAGTGCAAAACTACAACAAGAATTTGATGGGGAGGTAACTCGAACAGAAATTGTGCCTCTGCTTGGAGGCAGCTATCTATAGAAAGAGCTTTAGTGAATGGACTATTTTGATTTTGTCAACAAGATAATGTCAAGGGGGTGGGAGGGGGTGAAAAGAGAAGGGCGCGGGGAGTGATTGGGGGGGGGGGAGAAGAAAGGGCTTGTATTTTCCCCACCTCTTACATGAAAACATCTGCCTTGTTCATTTGATCGCCAGCAGAGAGGAAAAAGTGAAATGACTTTCTAACGGGGAAATGAACGAAACACACACTCGGCCCCTACTACAACATTGACGGCTTGGTTCTAGGCGCCCCATTTTACCCTCACCACCCACCCCCACCCGTCACACACACTCACGAGCCTCTATTGATTTTTTTTTTTTGGGGGGGGGGGGGGCTCACCATATATGCAACAACAGGGGCGCTGTTGGCACCCTGAGCCCCTTACATTGAAAAGTTCGCATAATCCTAAATTGTATTCCAGCAAAACACGAGGATTTTACGAGGACAACTCTAAAGGAGGAGGGGGGGGCTCTTTTCAGCCCCCCCCTCTCTCATACATCGCTTTACAATTCGCCCCCACCCCCTCCCCTTCTTTCTTATCGTGAAAGGGGGAAAAAAACATACACAATAAAACGCAAATCGGGTTAGAGTAATACAAATGAGAGACTACGCTCTCCACTGCGTAATCATTTCTGTATTGAAAAGTCACGCCACGACACGGGGCGCCGTCTATTGCTCGCCCTACCCCCCCCCCCCTATTCATTGAGCGGCGGGGCGTCTTATTTGCAAACGAAATTGTCAGCTATAAAGTTAATTTTACAATTTTTTTATTTTTTTTTTTTTGGAGTGTTTATGGCGATGAATAAACGAAACAACAAACTCTAAGAAAGGCAATAGGGCCCGGCGAACGACTTGGGGCGACAAGAAAAGAAGTCGGGCTTTCAGTTAGAAAACATGGCCCCCCTTTAGTTGCCCCTCCAATAATAAAGAACTAGAAGGGGGTCTCGACAAAAAAAAATAAAAAAAATAAAATAATTCCTTTCTCTTCTTTGAGTTGATCTCTTCAGCGAGGAGCAAAGGCGGAGTAGGAAAAGACATTTTCGAGAGGCGTATCCCTGCGTCACCAATGGCGTCATTTCAGTTCTACCAGCGCCATCTGCCGGTACCATTGTTTTGTTGACTCCAACCCCCCCCCCCCAACCCCTTTTTCCCTCCCTCTTGATTATCGCGCTGTTGTTATTTTTTTCCCCCTCTCTTTTCATCCCAAATCTCCATCTTAAGAAAAGAGATTCCCCCCCCCCCCCTTTTTATAGACAATGACTCAAAACATCGTCAAGATGTTACTAGATGAAAAGGAATCAAGATCTCCCACAAGGACAAGTTGACTGTCGTCTGCTCGGCAATCACGTGACGGGAAATGACATTTTCATTGGCTAATGAAATAAAAAAACTATTCAACAACCGGCAACCCTTAATTATTTATGCTTCTTCTCTCTCTCTCCGCCTCTCACCCCCCCCCCCCCGTGTTCGCTGATGTTAATGATGGATTAATAAGCTAATGAATGCCACCATATTTCTTGTTTCTATTGTCGTGACACAGTTTCAAAGAAAATTATGTATTTATTGGATCATTTTGTTTAAATATTGGGCTTTTCTCTTTTTCTCCTCCACGGTCTGTTGCGTTTGAAAAGAAAAAAGTATTTAAAAGGTTGAGGAACTACAAAACGTATATATGTCAGGTGCGTCGGGTGTCGTGTGTCAGACATAAACCAAATGTCTTATATGCATTGTTTATTTTATGCAAAACTTGTAGACTATGAGGTATCAACAGAAACGCTGGTGTGTCAATGAGTTCCCCGTGAAATTAAAGAAAGACTTCTCTACAGAACAACTGATGTAGTCATTAGAACAGCGTCCACTGAAGAATTTCCTGGTGATGTGACAGGTCTGCAGCGGAGAAGGCCTTTTGAGGGTAAGAAGACTCTTTTAAAAAATAAACAGGGCCTCAAGATCGGTTGTCTTATTGTCACCACACACACACACACACACACACACACACACACTCACTCTGTCAAGAGCGTCGGTGTGTAAGATGTGAGATTGTGTGTGTGTTTGTTTATTTTATTAGTTGTGAGGGTGAACTGCTTTAGCACGGGATTTTCAAGGGGGGGGGGGGGGACAATAATGTTTCCTGTGATCAGTCTAGCAGTAGGAGAGCTGACCTGGTCTGAGAAGGGTGTTGTTGATTGTTGTCTGTTGTATTGAGAGATATATTTCCGCATTGTGTGAACTGACTATTTGGGGGTTATACTATGTTGCGGCATTGATGACCTATGTTAATGGACCTCATTCACCAATCGTAAACAAACAACATTTAGTCACGTGATTATATTGATAAAACAACGGAAAAAAACTGTCACGTGACAGCCATCATGAATTAAACATGAGATCGTACATTTTATAGAAGAGATAGACCACCACGTGGCTAAATGTTGTTTGTTTACGGTTGGTGAATGAGGTCCATTGAATCTAGTCTAAGCTCCCTGTAGTAATTCATTTGAAGAGATTTAGTACTTTTAGTTATTGAAGATTATGTATTCAATATTATATTTTGTAACCTATTGTTGGCTGTAAATAAATACTAATGCTATACTCCTTCGTCGAGTGTGTTGTATAATACTTGTACGTTGTAAGGAACAGCCTTGGAGAATCATACCCTTTAATATTGGAGAATCATACCCTTTAGTATTGGAGAATCATACCCTTTAGTATTGGAGAATCATACCCTTTAGTATTGGAGAATCATACCCTTAGTATATTGAGCTATTTGTCTATAGCAAGAACTAACCAAAGTCCCTTACACACTCCTGATATCATCATAGGCTATACTGTCACTGTATTCTATTTCCATTGTCACTCTTCAGCGTTGGTCAGTCTATTCATTTTCCACTGAGGAATTTTCTGGTGATGTGGCAGGTCTGCAGCAGTACCGCCCTCTGACAGGCAACGAGAATGTTCCTAGGAATGTTAAGGGCCTTGTAGGTATCTGTGAGGTTTATTATTATTATTATTATTATGTTAGAAATGAACGAGTATTCATTCTCTGGCGCTGCCAGGGTCGAGTTTCGTTAAAGAGAAACAAAATTCATCGTAGTCCCTTTAACATTTTCCACTGAGGAATTTTCTGGTGATGTGGCAGGTCTGCAGAAGTACCTAGGAATATTAAGGGCCTTTAGGTCAGTTGTTATTATCCCCTCGGTTGATATAACAATTGGGTATATTTTTATTTTGGACTATTATTGATTGTTATTATTATTATCATTATTACTGTTCTTATTAAAATTGTATGTTTGTGGACAAGTACAGGTTGTGGATATCCGGGGAAGATTTTAGTGAAGTTTTTCAGCTCAAGTTAAGAATACTGGTCGAGTTCAACTCCATCCCCTTCTTAATTTGTAGCCAAGTTGTTTATCCACTCAACCACGCACCCTTCTGAAGCTTATGGCGAATCTCTAACCACGTTTGACTAACGTTAAAAATCAATCATTTAACTGTTATCTTTTTTTTTGGGGGGGGGGGGGGGCTTAAACCGCCTTTAAAGATTCAGACAGGACGTAATCATCTTCTTTTTTGAAGTAACGTCTGTATTATATAAGATAAGATAGTTGTGTTTGGGCGCTCAGACTCTCCATATTGGGGGCCAACTAAGGCTAAAAAGAACACTTAGAATAGAATAGAACAATTCTATTGCTGTAATTATTGAATACCGCTGAGTGTGTGTGTGTGTGTGAGAGAGAGAGAGAGAGAGAGAGAGAGAGAAAACTACGATAAAGAAATCAAGAAAGAAAAAAAGAGGGAGCAAGAGAGTGCGAAAAAGAGAGAGAGAGAGAAAGAAAGAAAAAGAGAGAGTGGAAGAGAGGGGGGAGAGAGAAAAGAGAGAGAAAGAGATTGGAGAGAAAAATAAAGAAATAGAGAAATGAGATACTGTGCATGATAGAAAGAGAAAAGGGGAGAGAGAGAGAGAAAGTGAAAGAGAGAGAGAGAAAGAGAGAGAGAGACAGAGAGAGAGAGAGAAAGAGAGGAGTAAGTGTAAGAAACTGAAATATTAAGAGAGAAGGCAATGGGAGAAAGAGGGAGAGAGAAAGAGAGAGAGAGAGAGAGAGAGAGATATACAAAGAAGAACTCATAGGAACAATGTTGGTAAACGTTTCCAGCTAATCTTAGTTTATGTTTTTTTATATGTACGCTACTTGCTACCGACATGTGCACAGCTGTAAAATTCTAGCCCCTCCTAATATCCGCTCCTTAAAACATTTAAACACTCGGGAGATTTAATGTCCGCGGGCTTGTCCAGCAGCGCTGACCAGTGTCCACACCTTACAGTGAGAGAGGTTAATTGACACAACCTCTCCTCTCTCTCTCTGTCTTTCGTCACCTTCTCGGGGGCATGTTTTTATCTCCCTTAACTGCCCTGATGGGGCCACTTTTCCGCGATTTGGTTCCGACTACTGGCTGGGCCCCCCTACAGGGCCGACTGCGCGAATCCGACCACAGCCGTCATGATTATGGGCCACGGTCACGCCTTCGGTGTCCGAAGTTGTTAGGGTGTGTTTGTCCGTGAACAATGATGATTGCCTGGTTTGCCTTCTCAATTATCTCCCCTTGTTATTCCAGCCATGATGCCTTTCAGTGTTGAGCTATGGCCGTCTCCGGACTTTGGCCAGACACTGTCTCAACGATTTGACGAATATCAAATTGCAGGATTCTCTTTTTTTTAAAAAAAAACACCTTAACATAGAACTAGCATTAAGTATATTATAACACATAGAAGTTATATCTGTCAATGTTGACAAAAACATAGATGCAAAGGGACGGACGGACGGACGGACGGACGGACAGACAGACCACACAAAAGTAATAGCGGCAATTCCCCTTTCATTTGAATAGGAAAGACTTGGTTCCTAACCGATTTTCTTTTGTTGGCCTCCTTCAGTTGTAGAACGACTATGGTTCATCTCGAACAATTTTGCGTGTGGCTGTGGAGCCCTATTTTGGAGAGACACTCCCGCCCAGATATGTCGCAGGTTAAGGTGGCTTTCACTTCGGTGGGTAGGGGCGGGCAATGTTTCGTTTGTAATTCTTTTCTTATCGCCTAATTTTCTACAATCGACACAACGCTTATCTCCCTTTAGCTTAGTGCGTTTTGTTTTTTCATCATCATCTTTCCTTGGCGCTCCTCGTGAAGCATAGGGCCTCAGTAAAAACATGTTCCTCGTGGGGCATAGGGCCTCAGTAAAAACATGTTCCTCGTGGGGCATAGGGCCTCGGTAAAAACATGTTCCTTATGGGTATAGGGCCTCAATACTAAATGTCAAATGGCAAGACAAAATACCAGATACAGAAGTCCTTCGAAGAGCGTGTCTGCAAAGCATCCACACAATCCTGATGCAGTCCCAGCTGCGATGGGCATGTCACGTCTACAGAATGGAAGACCACCGCATCCCAAAACGACTCTTGTATGGCCAACTAAGCGAAGGAAAGCGCTCGCAAGGTGGGCAAAGAAAGCGCTTCAGGGACACCCTCAAAGCTTCTCTGAAGGCGTTCAGCATAGACCCTGGCACCTGGGAGACAGAGGCACAAGACAGAGCATCATGGCGTCACGCTGTGAAAACTGGCGCACAGGTTGCTGAGGAAAAAAGAACAACGCAGGCAGAAGAAAAACGCCAGAAAAGAAAAGCAAGGCCCACGACACTAGCTCCAGCTGGAATAACCTGCCCCCAGTGTGCAGCCGAACATTCCGGGCTCACATAGGTCTCACCAGCCACATGAGGAGGCATAAAACCCCAGTGCAAAGCCCTCAGCCCCCTGGATGACAAAGTGGTCATCATCGAACCACGATGGACGAACTATATATATATAGGGCCTCAGTAAAAACATGTTCCTTATGGGTATAGGGTCTCAGTAAAAACATGTTCCTTATGGGCATAAGGTCTCAGTAAAAACACGTTCTTTATGGGCATAAGGTCTCAGTAAAAACATGTTCCTTATGGGTATAGGGCCTCAGTAAAAAAACACGTTCCTTATGGGCATAGGGTCTCAGTAAAAACACGTTTCTTAAGGGCATAGGGTCTCAGTAAAAACACGTTCCTTATGGGCATAAGGTCTCAGTAAAAACATGTTCCTTATGGGTATAGGGCCTCAGTAAAAACATGTTCCTTATGGGTATAGGGCCTCAGTAAAAACATGTTCCTTATGGGTATAGG
This sequence comes from Biomphalaria glabrata, assembly GCF_947242115.1. Taxonomy (NCBI): domain Eukaryota; kingdom Metazoa; phylum Mollusca; class Gastropoda; family Planorbidae; genus Biomphalaria; species Biomphalaria glabrata. Next base: position 1,994,652 of record NC_074713.1, on the reverse strand, counting down.
GTCTCAGTAAAAACATGTTCCTTATGGGCATAAGGTCTCAGTAAAAACACGTTCTTTATGGGCATAAGGTCTCAGTAAAAACATGTTCCTTATGGGTATAGGGCCTCAGTAAAAAAACACGTTCCTTATGGGCATAGGGTCTCAATAAAAACACGTTTCTTAAGGGCATAGGGTCTCAGTAAAAACACGTTCCTTATGGGCATAAGGTCTCAGTAAAAACATGTTCCTTATGGGTATAGGGCCTCAGTAAAAACATGTTCCTTATGGGTATAGGGTCTCAGTAAAAACATGTTCCTTATGGGCATAAGGTCTCAGTAAAAACATGTTCCTTATGGGTATAGGGCCTCAGTAAAAACATGTTCCTTATTGGGCATAGGGCCTCATTTAAAGCACACCAATCTCCATGGTCTCTTGCTGGTTTCTTAATGGCTTCCCAGCTCTTTCATGTCCTCTCGGCTTCATCTAGTATACTGCGTCGCCACGTTCTTTTTGGTCTTCCCCTACGTCTTGGGCCAAGGTGGTTCCACTCTAAGGCCTGCCTAGCTCTGTTGTCTCTAAGGCCTGTCTAGCTCTGTTGTTGGTATCTTTTCTAAAGGGTGTGACCAATCCATCTCCACTTCCTCTCTAAGATCTTCACCTCCATATTTCTCTGTCCGCCCATCTCCCACAGCTTGGCGTTTTCTACTTTGTCATACCAGTGTATTTTAAATGTATTTCTCAGACATCTTTTGATTACTGCATATTAATATTCATGTAAAAACAAAATTAATTTATCACGACTGATTTTTTAAAAAAAGTAGGTCACGCACACGGGCTGCTACATCGTGTCGGAGAATAGAATTCTAAAAATAGATTCATACGTAAAAACTATTTTAGTCTGACATTACTGGGATGGGAATTTATGTGTAACAAAATAAAATGTACATTAAAAGTTAATACTTTTTGTGTCTACCTCGAATTGTACGACGCGCTTTACATTTTTGAAGAAGTGAAAACCATATGAAGAAATGTGTTGGCGATATAATGGAACCTAAAGGAAAACGTAACATGACAAGAGAATGATTGTAAGAGATTCTGTAAGAGATTCTGTAAGAGATTCTGTAAGAGTTTCTGTAAGAGATTCTGTTAGAGATTCTGTAAGAGGTTCTGTAAGAGATTCTGTAAGAGATTCTGTAAGAGTTTCTGTAAGAGATTCTGTTAGAGATTCTGTAAGAGATTCTGTAAGAGATTCTCTTTAAAAAAAAACAAAGTTAAGGACGCTGTATTGAAGGATTACTGTTGCCAACTAAATTATACAATTACTTTGTGCTAAAAGAACTAAGAAAGTTGACACTTCAGTGCTGCAAAATGCCAAAAAAAAAAAAAAAAAAATTATAGGATTTTAGGATTTACTCAACAACTTTGCTACAAAGGAGTTGCCTTCGTGTAGGAAAATCTTCACTGGACCTCATTCGCCAAAACGGTCACGTGATAATATTGATAAAACACTGGGGAAAAAAAACGGTCACGTGATAACTATTGTTGAAAATTAAGATCGTAATTTGTAAAGAAGAGATAGGGAAACACGTGGATCAATGCTGTTTGTTTACGATTGGTGAATGAGGTCCATCCCGAGATCCGATGTCGGAATAGCCAAAATGGTAAAATTATTAACAAGAAGTTATATCTGTCAATGTTGGCATAAATTTTGTTGAAAGTAGGAGAGTTCGCAGAATCATTTGGAGGTAATTTTAGTTTTCACTATAGAAAAAAGTTTTAAGCAGTAAATATTTTGTGAGAAAATTGTCCTCCTGTCCTGTATGGACCTATTTTATATATTAAATAGCATATACACAGTAATATAGGTCTGTATCGTTCTTCCTTACAGACCTTCCAATCTGTGTAGAGGTATTCAACGAAGGTGCCAAGTGGCCAAGTGGCCAGCACAGCTTTACCCCAACTAATCTCAGGCACCCATTAGAGCTGGGTGCATAAAGAGGCGCCATAAATATAAAAATATCAGTCTTCACCAGGATTCTAACCGGGGACCTTTCGATTCGAAGCCAAGCGATTTACCACTCAGCCACAGCGACTCCAACATAGGTCTGTGGTATATAAGGTTATAATGTCTATCCATCTTCTTGCAATAGAACCTTAGACCCCCCCCCCCCCAGCTCCAACTTTTAGAACCACGCTAACTAGAAATACGAGTACTATTCATTTCGCGTCTTCAATGGGACACAACTCTTCGAGGTCAAAGTGCTCCGAGAGAGTGATCCTTCCCATTTACTCACATTCGTTGTTTTACTGCTCGCTTCGGTTACATGCCCCTGGCTTTGCAGGTCCATGCTGACCATCTGCTGAGGTCTGCACTGGACACGATGACGACATAAGCCACAAGGACATCAATGATTGAGCAAAGGGATCTTTATGCCTACCCCCCCCAGCCCAATACCAAACCTGGGGCCCCGGGTCTCAGTTGACCTACCAGACGTGGACATGTGTTGCCATGCTCAGAGGTCAGCGCAAGTGGTCAGTGGGCAGTCGTTATCGTCATATGGGGTCAGTGGCGCAGAAAATTTGAGAACTTTTTGTGTTCATAAAAACCCTATTCCACAAGGACATCAAACAAAGTTCATTAATTTGAATTATTACCCCTGAGTCTCGATTGAGGGCCTGTTGGCATTTCGACAGTACAGCACCGGTTAAGTCTATTTTGAACCATTTGAAGTGATGGCACTCCAAAGCTCGGGGTTATGAAAGCTTACACATTTACCTAATTGGTGCAAAATATTTTGAACTATTCGCAAAATGCTTTCCGGATTATTTTGTATGAAATGTTACAGAGAGTAAGATATGCATAATTAATTTAAGAATCTATAAAGTTTTGTTTTTTTTTAAATGAGGGGTGGGGTGACTTTTCCGTTTTAAAATAGGTTTTTAATTGAACTAATGAGGTAACATTTGAGTCCAGTTCTTAGCAGTGCACCTTTCGCATAACGAGATGTGGGTGCGTATCACAAAGTTACAAAACAGAGTTACAACAATATATAAACTATATCCATAAATATTAAATATATATTTCTGTGTAAGTTTTATACTTCAAAGAAGGTTTATTTTTAAAAATATAGTTAAATTATTTTCTTTATTTCAATAATAGTCGAAAAAAAAACAGCTACGCTAAAAAAAATCAAAGTGTTCCGAAACAATTATCATCTTATCTTATCTTATATATTTTAGACGTTACTTCAAAAAAAAAAAAAAAAAAAAAGATAATTACGACCTACGCATTTCATGTGTCAATCTAGTCATGGGAGTTAATTAGTGACTTAAACTCTGGTTTTCCTGGCTGATTCAGGTAACCCATTCCATTCTGTAATGGTAGTCTACTAGGGAAGAAGGAGCACTTGTAAGAATTTGTTCTAGCGTATGGAATAAGAAATGTGCCTTTATCTTTGTGTCTGAGTGTTTCATTAGGTTTTGTTTTTCTATTTGTATGTTATGGTTTAGTGTTTTATGTAGGCCTATAATTGCTACGTTACTTTTTATTCTTCTGTTCTGAAGTGTCTCTAAGTTTAGTGATTTTACTACTGGTGTTACTCTAATCAAATTGAAATATTCGTTTTACCATAAATCTCGCTGCTCTATTTTGTATTTGTTCTAGTTTCTTTATGTTGTTTTTGAGTCGAGGGATCTCAAACAGAGGATGCTTATTCTAATATTGGCCTGACTAAAGTTAGACTATTCTCCGAATGTGCCAAGTGTTCCGTTATGGTAAAGTTTGAGAACCACTGAGATAGAGCCTTGAAGAAATGGACGCTTCCGCTCTCTAGCGGCAAAACTGCTTGTTTTGTTTTGACATCACTAAATGGGGCGGAGCTAGTTCTTGCACGCGGAAAGTGAGCACTCATGTTTAAATCCATGTGTCTATGTAAATAGCTTGAAGTCTCGTAATGTCCTAGTATGGTCGTGACGATGCCATTGTTACACTGGAATGTTACTTTCGTGTTCCGTCACCTGAACGGCCGTAACAAACAAGTCAATATGGCGCCCTGCCCGTCTGTTTTCTGCTCCCCCCTTGAGATACATCATACCACCGTTTTGTCCCCGCTAATCCCTGCTTCTGTTTAACTTAATCCCCATAAAGTCCTAACATTCTGTCCAGGGCTTTTTCCGATTCTCGACTCAATGGTCGGCCATGTAAATTAGACACCCACTTCGCATGACTTCACACGGGGCGCCCTTCTAAGCTGACATAGATGTGACAGTAATTTTCTGGTCTGGGGCGTTCTAAACCTCCCGTCGCTTCACCCCCCCACAACGCACCATCTTCGCCCCCCCCTCCCCTCCCTAACTATATCGCCAACCAATAGCTCTACCACCGTGACCACTCAAGAGTTGCGGAGAAGTTAGTGAGGAGAGGGGCGAGGCTGCATGCGAAACGGGGGACGTAACTCAAGCGTGTCTCAATCTTGTATATTTTTCCAAGGGGGAGAGCTACCTCCCTTTGACATTGATAACTTAGGGGAATTGTCGTTGTGTCTTTGCGATGTGCACGCTGGAATGGAGTTTGCAAACAACACACGTCTACAGATGTATAAAAACATTCCCCCCTCCCCAAGCCCAGAACTACTGCCCCCCCCCTTTTTGCCTTTAACTTCCCCCCCCCCCTCCTTTCATGGATAGACAATTTCTTAAATGTAACAGAGATCTTAATAAGCACCACTCGCTGAGTCTGTGGTGTTTACCTCCCCGTAGGGTGCTCTGCTGCACTCTACGCCGCCCCTGGGAACAGCCGAGGACCCTGTAGAGTAGGAGGACATGTTGATAGGAGGGAATAATATAAACTGGATTATTGCTACGACAAAGGCGGCGCCTAAGTCTAAAAAAAAAAAAAAGTAGAATGTGGTTTAAGAGATAGAGGTGCTTCTAAATAAGATTTTGGTGACGCATTTAAATAAAAATAATGCTTAGTAGCACATTGCGATGAGATGCATAGGCGACTTGTACATTTAGAAGTTTCCAACGAGACTGAGTAGGTTCGCCGCCTTTCTAATGTTGAATGGGTCGTGCAAGGGAGGGGGAGAGAGGAGGAGATGAACAATGAGTTGGTGAAAGGGGAAATGCGGGAGGGGGGCATTCCTATTTAGTAATGCTTAAGTAATGAGCTTATGTTATAGGATCTACTGAGGTCACGGTGAGGCTGTGATGAGGTTGTGGTGAGGTCATAGTGAGGCTGTGGTGAGGTCATGGTGAGGATGTGGTGAGGTCATAGTGAGGCTGTGGTGAGGTCATAGTGAGGCTGTGGTGAGGTCATAGTGAGGTTGTGGTGAGGTCATAGTGAGGCTGTGGTGAGGTCATGGTGAGGATGTGATGAGGTGGTGATGAGTTCATGGTGAGGTTGTGATGAGGTTGTGGTGAGTTCATGTTGAAGCTAAGATCAAGCTGGGGTGAGTTCACGGTGAAGCAGTGATGAAGTTTTGGTGAGTTCATGGTGAAGCTGTGATGAAGTTGTGGTGAGTTCATGGTGAAGTTGTGGTGAGTTCATGGTGAAGATGTGGTGAGCTCATGGTGAAGCTGTGGTGAGTTCATGGTGAAGTTTTGGTGAGCTCATGATGAAGTTGTGGTGAGTTCATGGTGAAGTTGTGGTGAGTTCATGGTGAATTGTGGTGAGTTCATGGTGAAGTTGTGGTGAGTTCATGGTGAAGTTTTGGTGAGTTCATGGTGAAGTTGTGGTGAGTTCATGGTGAAGTTGTGGTGAGTTCATGGTGAAGCTGTGAAGAAGTTGTGGCAATGCCGTGGAGAGGCTGTGGCAATATCCCAAATGTAAGAGAAAGTAAAATTCAGAAATTTCCCCACCCATGTGATCAATACCAATGTTAGTGACGCCTCTTCATTCACGTGAAAGTAAGCGACTCTACTTGACATTAATGATACACAGTCACCCATAGTACGATGAAAAAGGCCTGAACACTGACTTGCTACGTCGCTACTTGTGAGCCATGCCAGATGGTAGAGTCCCGAAAGATATCTTATATGCTGAGCTTGAGGAGGGAGTCAGACCCAAGGGCCACCCAAGACTAACATATAGAGATGTCTGCAAGCGAGACATGAGAGCCTCAGACATCAACGAAAGTATGTGGGAAGAAATAGCCAAAAGACCGGAAGGCATGGAGACAGACTGTGCGTGCTGGGACGATCCTCGTTGAGATCAAAAGAAACGAAGCTGCCTTAATCAAGAGAAGAAAAAAGAAAGCTGCCCTGTCAGCTAGCCCTGAATCAGATGCATACACATGCACGAATTTTGGCAAAGTCTGCAGCTCTAGAATTGGCTTGATTAGCCACACCAGATTCTGCCCGGTCTCAAGACGAAACCAAAACCAGTGACTCATCTGAGCGCATCCATTGCCTTCCGAGACAAAAAAGGAGCCATATTTATATACTTGTGAGCAGTAGAGACAAATAGCACGTTGCAATTTCACAGGTCTGTACGACGTAGCTCGAGCTATTGGTCTCCACTACCCACAGGTTGCGACATTGCAGGTCAGTGTTGCGGCCTACTATAATCATCGGTCTCGTTTCAACACATATACAAACAATATAAGATCTACTTAGACAAGTAGCAATGTAGCTTTTGTTCTTTTCTCCGCCTCTGAGTTTGTTTTTTAACACAAACTCTCTTTGAAATCTTTTTTTTTTCTTTTTTTTTTCTTTTCATCACAAACAATGTTGAATATTTTACTGGAAATAAATATAATATCAGCGGATGAGAATGGACCTCATTCACCAATTGTAAACAAACAACATTTAGTCACGTGATCTTATTGATAAAACAATGGGAAAAAAAATGTCACGTGACAACCATCATGAATTAAACATGAGATTGTAAATTATATAGAAGAGATAGAGTACCACGTGGCTAAATGTTGTTTGTTTACGGTTTGGTAAATGAGGTCCATTACTGCTGAAGAGATTTTCTGTTTTATAGTAAGAAAGGTGTTCAGATTTTAGACCTCCACTGAACCACCAAACGACTACGCCCGTGGAGCCGAGAGACGGGTTATTTCCCCCCTCCGATGTTGCTGCAGCTCGTCACATGCTACGGAGACAAGTCGAGGAGACCGACCGTAAACCAGGGGCACTGTCAGGGGGGCCCGCGAGGAGGGAGATGACTCTACCTGGACAGACTCCCATTGACCCCTTTGTTATCTTTTCCTAATGGGCTCGACTGAAGAAATAAATACTAGAACAGGGGGAGAGAATAGTCTCAAGATTAGAGGAGTTATCTACGCTACTGTTCAAGCTTCTACTGGGAAGGTTAGAAAGTAGGGGCGTAGCACGATGGAGGGACAAAGCCGGCCTTAGTCATAGGCAAACTAGGCAGCCATCAGGGGCGTCCATTGGTGGGGGCGTCGGAGTGGACTAAAACAAAAACAAAATTGAGAAAATAGTGCGAAAGTTGGAGGCGAGGTGGCTGAGCGGTAAAGCGCTTGGCTTCTGAACCGGGGGTCCCGATTCGAATCCTGGTGAAGACTGGGATTTTTAATTTCGGGAACTTTGGGCGCCTCTGAGTCCAGCCAGCTCTTATGGGTACCTGACATTAGTTGGGGAAAAGTAAAGGCGGTTGGTCGTTGTGCTGGCCACACGACACCCTCGTTAGGCCACAGAATCAGTTGACCTTTACATCATCTGCCCCATAGACCACAAGGTCTGAAAGGGGAACTTAACTTTACTTAGTGTGAAACTTGGATCAGATCTCAAACATAGTAGAGCGCTAAGAGTCAATGTTTACTAGTCTACCTCTGCCTCTACTACTACGGAAGTTTCGATATACGAATTTCAGTCAGTTTAGATCTAGACACAGGCAGTTTTTTTTAAAAATAAATTGCGTATTTTTTTTAAAAACACTGTTTTGTTTTAAATGTTATTTCATTTGGGGCCACAAAATTCATTTCGCCTAGGGCCTCCAATTATGTAAGACCGGCCCTGAATGAGAAGGGGGGAGGATTAAAAATATAGCATGCCAACTTGAGTAGAACAGTGTCCCATGACACATCACTGTCTGGAGAAATAGACAAATGTCTAAGGTCTAAAAATAGTTTGGATGATGCCAGAAGGGGTCAAAAAGTAATATTTAAAGACTTGCATATTTCGACTAGAGTAAAAAGGGAAAGAAATCGAACTTGACATATGTGTTGGTATAAGTTGGTATAAGTTGAATTAGTCCCCTTGAGGTATTTTGAGCCCCGAGTGAACATTTTTTATGCATTTGAAAAGCGATCATGTAAACATTCACCAAGATACCCCCTTCTTCCCTCCCTTTCACAACTGGTCCAGACAAGTGACAGGATCATAGCGCATTGAGAAACCTAAAAGCTAAACAAAAACAATGGATGAAAAAAAATTATCGCACAGATTTATATATCTAGGCCAATCGTAAATACAACTATATGACTGATCCAAACTAATGGATACAATTACACTTAATATAAGTTGTTTATGATTTTATAGTTTTGTATTCCTGTCTAACATGTGATAAGCTTCATTAGTTGTATAATATAGTTAGTCTAGTAGACCCCAAAAAAAATCCACTGCCGAGGGCAGACGTAGACGGCGACAAGAAAATCCAACTCGACCACCGGCGGACAATGTTTATTCTTAGCTGGATGTAGCATAGTATGTAGGTCACAGCTGGGGCTGCTTTAGCCTCGGGGAAATACTGCATTACTCATTAATGTTTGTACGCGAAGACAAGCCATATTATAGTATACCAATATTGTATGTATGGATCTGGTTCATTAAGCCGAACTTCAGTTTATACTATTATAGTAGGTCTAAAAGTTCGTCGAAATAGGGTAGTTATGATACTTTTGTAGGTAAGTTTGTGTTAAAGATTGACCCACAAATTTCACAGGCATCCATTAAAACTATTTCAATGTTGAGAGCCATCCTTCTCAATGTTCAGAAATAAGTTTCAAAAAAAGTAAATATTTTGATGTCATTTTTATTTCCAGTCCACGTTTTTGTCCATCGCTATTAAAAATAAAACATGAAGGTAATGTCGTAATTGGTTTTGTTTTAAAGATTAGTTTTCAATGTCTAGTTAGATACATTTTTTTTTAAAATGGTATGTCACTGATTCTTGTCGGACACAGTTCCTTGACACACTGATATGACACACTATTTTCACAGTGCAACGACACATTGCATTAAGACTGCGTCGACTTCTTTGATATCTTTATCATTTGTTTTATACGAGGTCTATAATTATCACTTCTTGTCCCACTTTTATACAATATACTTCATGGTGACTGCTAAATATAAATCCACGTTAAAAACTTGACGAAAGAGTGTATGCATAATAATCGTGTCTGTATTGTTTATTTGTTATACCTCTTTGTTATTGAAAACACACACATACAAAAGAATAAGACCTTATATTATTTGTTTCGTTTTAAATATGAAAATATTTATATTCTTCGGGTGACTTTATTTTCATACAGAATCAGTTATGGAACGAATACTTTTGAAAGCACATGGGGCGCCATTTTTTTTTTTTTTGGTTCTAGCGACGTGACAGTTTGCGCAGGATGAGACAACTCCGTAATCTCTTTGTTTGTAAAGGTTCTCCTTGCATTGTGTCCCTTGGTTTACCCACTGTAGCATGACGTGGAGAGTGGTATCGAGAACGTGGTTGAGAAGTTGTGAAGACAACCTGTCGGCAACCCTCTAGCGGGAACACGATCTCCTGCTTGTCAAACTATTTGTTATACCTATACTCCCCTTGAAAGCGCCCTCTCCCCCACCACAATGGCGCCCCCCCCCCTCTCGTCCACTCCTAAGTGGCACCCTTCCAACTTCTTGTCAGCATTATTTGGTTGTCAGAAACTCAACACAAACTACAGCAAACTAAGAACTGCGCAAAGGTGCGTGAGATTTGTCGTTAAGGGCGGAGCAGGGGGAGTGCCGAGGGCGCTGCACATTATTGTACCTTGATGAGCTCATCTCTAAAATTGTCACCCTAATGATCACCTACGAGGGAGAAAGGGGGGCTCCTCCTCCACCCCACCGCACTTCTACCTTTCACCACTTTCATAGCTTTTGGGCAAAGTTAGCCTTTGGGCGCCGTTGTGGCAAACGCCCCTTCCGGGCAGGGCGTTAAATACTGGAGACAGACCAACGAAATCGTGAGTGCTTTAGAAGATCAGATTAGAGCAGCCAGAATATCAAAGCATAATTAGAGGGGGGGGCGATTTCTTAAGATTTTGGCGCCCCCTTCGTCTTTAAATGTAGGTTACCACAAAGAGGGAGGCGCTGGTGTGAGTAGAGTTTGATTGTAAAACGTCTGATTAGGGCGGACAGCTTGACTTCTGCTCGGAAAGTGTAGGTATTCTGGGAAGCTGCAAAGGGAGACAATGCAATGGAGTAAGGGTTGAAAAAAAAAAAGTTAACACAGCTATTGAAGATTTTCATGCATGGCAGAAAAACTATAAATAGCATGCTTTTTGGTGTACAAATACAGGAAGTGTTGATAAACTAGGCCTTTTTTTAAAAAAAAGGTAATATGATAATTTTTGTGTACTTTTTAGCCCTGCAGAATCAACGTGAGGACAGCTTGAGGTGTTTATCCACTGACCAGGCAGCTATCTTGATATGCTAGTAACAAAAGAAGGAAGGGGGGAGCGCCTCACAAATTGGTAAACTGGACCAAAACACCAAAAGAACTACTTACCCACTTTGCTTAAAGTATGCTTGTTAAAATGAAAGTGCATGTCCAAAATGTATATAGTGTAATGACTCAATAGCAAGACGCGTAGAAGCTGGGGGTTTAATCGGGTATTTCCGCAGTGACGCGACAGATCATTTAAAAAGTTAAAACGGAAATAGGGAAACGGACGAACAACGACGAAGGCTTGTAGTATAGAGACTGCGCAGACTGTGACCTTATTTTGTAATAAACTCATTACACAAGCTTTCCTATTATATTTATACTTATAATTCGATAGAATCTACCTTAGGTCTCGATACGTCTAGGTGTCCCTGGTTCAGTTCTAGTTAACGAGATAAAACAATGAAACCACTAGATCGAACACATACACTTTAATCATCTTTACTGCATATCACACACGCTGGACTCTGACAACAAAACACACTTCCGGTCATTCGCGCAGATTGTAAAAATAGATTATACATACATACACACATTCATCCGTGACACTCATTAAACTGGTGTTCACGCTAATACCGGATTTTTTCGATATATATATATATATATATATATATATATATATTTATATATATATATATATATATATATATATATATATATATATATATATATATTTGTTCTGTTGGAGGTTGCTTTTAAAGAACTCGCGTATAACATCTACACTCAACTATAAGATTGATCAGACAACCAGATCAACGCATCAACAATAGCATCTTCAAAGCTTGTCTCTGGTCATCGCTAAGATTCGATCCATTGGAGCAGATTTATATTTATTGGTCATCCATTCATCCATCTATTCATCCATTTATCCATCCATCCATCCACTAACTAAGACAAGTGATGACAATGCCGCATATGTTGCATCATTCACAACCAATCGCAAACCTTTTCCACCGTCACCATAGAAACACACACACTCACACTCCATAACACTTGGTGATGTGCATATACAAGAATTTCGAAGTATGCAAATAAATTCCGAAAAAAGGGTCAAATTAGGACCAATAGCCAACAGGTTTTTAAAAATGGGACATCAGCATTGGAGGTGAAAAGCTGACTAGTGTCAGTAGTTTTAATTACATCAGAGCAATTGTCTCAAATGAGGGAACCAACCCTGAACTACTGGCCCGAATCGCACAGTCTACAGCAGCACTTGCAAAACTCAAAACAATATGGAAAGACATAGGCATAGCCCTCGGCACCAAAATCAGACTGATGCGCTCCCTGGTCATGGCCACATTTGTATATGCTTGTGAGTCTTGGACGCTGACTGCAGAGCTAGAGAGGAGGATCCTAGCAATGGAATTGAGATGCTACATAAGAATCACATTTAAAGACCGCATCACAAACGAAAAGATTAGAGACAGGGTCACTACAGAGATTGGACCCCCACGATGACCTGCTAACTATTGTAAAAAAAATGAAAGCTAAAACTCTTTCTAGGTCTTCGGGACTTGCAAAAACCTTCCTCCAAGGAACAGTACCAGGAAAAAGAAGAGGCAGGCATAGAAAGCGATGAGAAGACAGCATAAGAGAATTTACGGGTCTACCATTAAAAGAGGTTCTATCCAAGGCAAAGACAGAGAGGAATGGAGAAGGACGGTCGGCAAATCTTGTGTGGTGCCCCAACGGTCCAACAGAATAGCGGGTAGGTGAAGGTGATCTATCTATCTATCTATCTATCTATCTATCTATCTATCTATCTATCTATCTATCTATCTATCTATCTATCTATCTATCTATCAAGTCAAACATTCTTTAATTTAAACAACTCTCAATCTTCAAGTAAATATATTAATGATTATTTGTAATGAGATAAGAGAAAATAATATAAGATAAGAGAAAGACTGTTGAAATGAAAAGGAAGAAGACTAAACAAATTGTAGAATTTCTCTTTAAAGTGATCTAGGCGAGTACTCTTGAGATCCAGAGGTCAGTAGTTTAGAACCGCTTAAGGCGAGAGGATTAACAAGAGGGTTGACAAGAGAGAGGGTTGTTCAGAGAGTGTAAATAAGAGAAAGTCGTGGGGAGAACATCAGCGGTGACACTAATAACTGTCAACCTCAAAACAAAACAAAAAAAAGTGGGCCGCTGGCTGGGGACAAGCTGGCCGCGACCCAAGCTTTATTTCGCGATGCTTGACTTGTGAGCGTAAACAAGGCAATGATGAGATTCGGAGCCAAGGCCGGGTATTTGTAAAAAGGGGGACATCCGCCCCATGGGATCTGTTGTTTTTACTTCCACGCCTCTACTTTGGCGCTGATGACAGTGTTTAGTCTTGACGAGCGTGTCCGCTGCCAGCGCCTCCGGTTCCTGGCGATATTTCACGCCGCATTTGTCGCCGACAACTGGAAAATCTGGCGACAAAACTGTTCTTGGAAGGGGGAGGATCACTTTGGGTGGAGGTTCACGGATGACCTGGGAAAGGGTGTGTCCTGGAGTAATCGCTGGGGGCGGGAATGATGATAGGGTACCTCGGGTTATGCATAAATGGAACAAGAGTCAATAGCAGAAGAAGGAATGGGGCGTTGAAACCGTTTGGCTGGCGCCCCTTTTCTTTAACGCCCCCCACTGTTGAGCTCTGATCCCTCCTTGCCTAATCAACCGTGACGGACTTGGTGCAGACGACGTGTTTAAATTATAGTCCACTTGTCTGTGGACGGGAAGGAGGGGGTGGGGGGTTCGAGTATCTTGTGTCTCGACCACTGGCGAAAGTGAAACCTGGCAATCTGGATGTTGTGGGCCGTAGCGCTGGAGTCACTCCCGTGGTGCCCCAGTGTTTGAATCGTGACCTTCGTTGTAGTTGACTAGGGTTCAATTCGAATGCGCTTCGTACATAGCTAAAAAAAAAACAAAAACGGGAAGGAGGGGTGAGGGGGGAAACAAAAAAAAAAGTAGGCTACCTCCGTGGTAGCCAAAGCATAATACGGCTACCGTGTCTTAGGCTCCAGTCTGTGTCATAGTCATAGAGCTAGTGGACCTTGGGGTCTGATATTTAGGGTATAGAAATTTATAGGCGGTAACATTGTGAAGTAATGTCATTGGGGGCTGCCTGGTCGTTTGGTGGGCGCTTCGGACTACAGTCCGGCAAGAGGTTTGGACTAAATCCACTTCATTTCTGAACAAACGTCTGGAAAACATTCTCTCTTCACACACCAGGGGCGGACTGAGTGTCAAAATCGGCCCGGGCATTTCCATGCACTCGGGCCCATAAATTACCTATCATATGATGGGCATTTAATATAGGCCTGTCTGTCCTCAAGATCATTATGTTAAGTTTGAGTGTCGATAATTGTGAGCTCCGTATTTGAAAAAGAGCCTTATGTTGCTTTTTAATAGCCCAGGGTGAAGCCCACTACTAGTAACGCTGTCTACGGATGTAGGCTATTACGTTATTTCAGAAAATTTACTTGAACAAATTAGTACAAATTACGCTGTAGAAAGATTTCTTTTATATACGATACTCAGATGTCCGCATTTTTAAGAGAATATTATAAAACCTTTAACAATTTAATACTTAGTGGCATCCATGCGGACCTTTCGGTGGCCCAACCGGCCCATTTGGGTACCGGCCAACCGAGCATTTGCCCAAAAGCCCATATAGCCAGTCCGCCCCTGTCACACACACACACACAGACAGAGAGATTGATTGATTGACAGACAGTCAGACAGACAGACAGACAGACAAATAGATAGATAGATAGATAGATAGATAGATAGATAGATAGATAGATAGATAGATAGATAGATAGATAGATAGATAGACAAATTAATTTTAATGTATGATCGGGTTTAGTGAATGATTAGAATTGACTAATGGTTAGTGACGAGGTCAAGACTAAAGTGTCAGAGGTAAGTAAATAGTACGATGTTAAAAGAGCAATGAAAATAAAAAAAAAAAACTTCCCCTTTCGGACCATGCGGTTTATAGGGCAGATGATGTAAAGGTCTTCTGTTTCTGTGGCCCACAGTTAACGAGGGTGTCATATGGCCAGCACAACGACCAACCGCCTTTACTTTCCCACAACTAATGCCAGGTACCCTTTACAGCTGGATGGACTCATAGGCACCCCAAAGATCCCTAAATTTCACAAGGTTTCGAACCATGGACCCTCAGCCTCCGCCTTCACAAAAGATCAATTATTTGGGAATATCTTTAATTGAACAACAATTAGTGACTACGAGATGTTTAGTTAACAGATCATTTATCAATGAACAGCCTGGTGATTTTGGGAAACAATTGGCAAATTGCTTGGTAATTAATGAAGTTAAAAATAATTAGTCAACAGACCACTGACAAACAACGGTGATGTCTGCGTTGGGAGTGGCGAAATATGTAGGTCACAGCTAGGCTTGCGCATCCACATGAAACACTGCACTCCTCCATAATCGTTGGACTCGAAGACAAATCTTATTATATTTAGTTAACATCCAATAATTTCTGAATGGCCTTTTACTGAACTGAAATTGGTGAACAGAACGTTGATTAGTGAACCTTGTTCGGCCTTAGGCCGATTTTACCGATTGCTCCTATTGGGCCCCGCGCCTGGCAGGGGCCACGCAATTTACATTAAGCATATCACTAACAGTATGGCACAGGCTTTTAAAGATGTAGTACTTGGACTTAAAGGGTTAACATATTTAGTGTAGATCTATCGTAAGGTTGACTTAGCTTTTTTTTACCTACATGCAACTGTTTCGTTTGAGCTGCTTCCTATGTAAGTTGTATTAAGTTGTATAACAAATGTTGGAATAATGATCTAATTATTAGTAATTGTTATGGTAAAAAAAAAATTGGAAGAGAGGGCTCACAAGCATCTATTAAATAGGGCCTCGCAATTCGCAAGGCTGGCCCTGAATTGAAAAAATGATAAAGGAATAGAACAAAAGCTACAGACTATGATAAGAGAACAGAGCAATAATAAGATTTAATAAAAATGATAAAAATAGAAAAATAGGTACCTTAGTGTAATAATAATAATAACATTAATTTTAATGCAAGTCAATAATTATAAATATAAGTATTATTATAAATATTAAAAAAGAAAAATGTCTATATCATAGATGAATCAATCTCCCTGAACAACATGTGTTTTATTTACTGTCTGTCTAGGTGTTATTTTTCCATTTCTACAGACATGTCATGGAACTAAGGATACGTCTGGCTAATTATCCCAGTGCGAGTCTACAGTTCACAAATCCTACAATATCCCTGCACCAATCTCCATGTCACCTTTGTCCCTCTTAATCCCTGAAACTTTTCAAAACTGTTTTTCAAGTTCTACAACTCTCTTCAAAAATAAATAACAACACAGACTTGGAATTCCTTCCCCTTAGCACGAAGAAAGGTTTCGTTTATTTTTTAATCAATAAGATAATAAAAAGTTAATTTTTCGGGCAGATCTTTGATCCAAACGAGATCTTGTATAAATCACTTTAAAATCCTCGAGTTTTGGGGGAAAATGTTCAATTATTTCCCCTTTTTAATCCATATTTTAATCAGGAGAGGTAACTGAAGTGGTCTGGAAAAAAATTTTGAAGCTAAAACTCACTCATATACACATTACGAACATGATCATATAATCCCTTAAACACTATATAAATTATAATAGCAACAATAATAACAAGGCTTTTATTCGAAAAAGGAAGATTAATGAGGAGTGTGATATATACATTATATGAGAAAACAAACAGGCTGCAAGAATACAACAGTTCTGAAGGGGAAAAAAAAACATGAATCAAGTATAACCATGAATCTTGGAGTCTGGTTTTGTCTGTGGGTGTGTGTCCGTCCGTCTGTCTGTCTCTCTATGTCTTAGGTAGAGTGGGGCAAATGGGAGCACACAACAGAAAAGACACAGGAGGACTTTCAATAAATATAGATAATCTGATCTCAATCTCCCTGCTGGAGCCATGCTTCTCAGCCTCAACGCTCGGGTGGAAACGGTCGTTAGAGAAGACGATAAGACCCATAGGGAAGCAAAATTGAACTACCGTTGGGGTGCCTAAGAGCCGAGTTCATTGCACACGCGGGGATGGAAGAAAGCCCCAAAACAAACATGTCCCTATCCACACACCGTTTCTCAAGGAGCCGTTTTTATGGCGGAATCTGCTCGGTTGATGTAGTACAAATATGGGAGCTTTCCCCGTTGTGCTCGGCATTCGGCCTCGACTCTTACCCTATCGTTTTAGAATACGATCTTCGGTATTGGGTTTTTTTAATTAACATCTACTTGGATCTTTCCCAGGTAGACCTGTTCGGATAGGTCGATGGTGGCAAGACTTTTTTTTTTGATGCCTAGAGTTGCAAGTCTTGAAACATTGCTTATCAGCTGACCAGCGTGATATTTTTTTTTTTTACAAGTCAAATGGTCAAGGTCTCGAGCCAATGTTTCTTTCGCTAGACATCCAGATATAGAACGTAATATAATTTTTTTTTAGTTTTTCTTAAGCATTTAGAGAGCTACCTATACAATGTGCAGTCGAGAATGACATCTTTGAGCCCACTCTATGTATACGCCTTTATTTCGAATTGCAATCAAGTAAATGCTTTTATTTTTAGTGGCCTTCGACAACTATTTTATTTTCCTTCAAATGTATCAAGATCCTGGAAACATCAGTCAGAATGCAATGATAAATCGTATATTACTAATAGGCTTAATGTATACGCCTTTATTTCGAATTGTAATCAAGTCAACGCCTTTTATCTTTAGTATTGTAAAAATGTTTGACATGTTTCGGATGTTCCTTCAGAGTTGAAGATAATTACTTCCAAGTCCAAACCTCCCGCAGGACGACGGGGGATGGGAGCGGGCAGGGTTTGAACCCGGGACCATCGATAAATCTGAACGACAGTCCAGCGTGCAAACCGCACGACCAGGCAGCCATCCCGACCAGGCAGCCTTCGACAACTATTTTATTTCCCTTCAAATGTATCAAGATCCTGGAAACATTAGCCAGAATGCGATGATAAATCGTATATTACTAATAGGCTTCATAGAGGATTTGCAATCTAAACACAACCAAAGAGTGTCGCTGAGAGGCTTAAATCGCTTGGCTACCTCAAGAGGGGCTTGGCTACCTCAAGTGGGCTTGGCTACCTCAAGAGGGGCTTGGCTACCTCAAGTGGGCTTGGCTACCTCAAGTGGGCTTGGCTACCTCAAGAGGGGCTTGGCTACCTCAAGTGGGCTTGGCTACCTCAAGAGGGGCTTGGCTACCTCAAGAGGGGCTTGGCTACCTCAAGTGGGCTTGGCTACCTCAAGAGGGGCTTGGCTACCTAAAGTGGACCTTACTATATCAGGGGGTCTTTTCTAGCTAAAGGGGAGGCTTGTTTACCTCAAGTGGGCTTGGCTACCTCAAGAGGGGCTTGGCTACCTAAAGTGGACCTTGCTATATCAGGGGGTCTTTTCTACCTAAAGGGGAGGCTTGTTTACCTCAAGTGGGCTTGGCTACCTCAAGAGGGGCTTGGCTACCTAAAGTGGACCTTACTATATCAGGGGGTCTTTTCTACCTAAAGAGGGGCTTGGCTACCTAAAGTGGACCTTGCTATATCAGGGGGTCTTTCCTACCTAAAAGGGGGGAGGGCTTGTCTACCTCAAGTGGGCTTGGCTACCTCAAGAGGGGCTTGGCTACCTAAAGTGGACCTTGCTATATCAGGGGGTCATTTCTACCTAAAGAGGGCTTGTCTAACTCAAGTGGGCTTGGCTACCTCAAGAGGGGCTTGGCTACCTAAAGTGGACCTTGCTATATCAGGGGGTTTTTTCTTCCTAAAAGGGGGGGGGGGCTTGTCTACCTCAAGTGTGCTTGGCTAACTCATGGGGGATTGGCTACCTCATGGGGGATTGGCTTCCTCATGGGGGTTTTGGCGAGCGTAGAGAGACAGAACTGCTGTATTGGAGACATCGTTCCGACATAATGCCCAGGCATTCATCTCATTTTATGACTTGATCCATAGTCGCTTTGAGACTGAAGGTTGTCACATAATGTTTTATACTTTCATACCAGGGGACACAGAGAATAGATGGTTTTGTTTTTGTAGTTGTTGTTTGTTATTGTTGTTGTTATTTTGTTGTGTTGTTGTTTGTTGTTGTTTTGTTGGTGTTTTGTTGGTGTTGTGTTTTTGTTGTGCTGCTGTGGTTATTTTGTTGCGGTTGTTTTGTTGTTGTGTTGTTGTTTTGTTGTGGTTGTTTTGTTGTTGTTGTTGTGTTGTTGTTGTTGTTTAGTGGGTATCGTTGTTATTTTGTTGTTATTTTTATTGTTGGTGGTATTGTGTTTTTGTTGTGCTGTTGTTGTTGTTGTTTTGTTGTGGTTGTTTTGTTGTTGTTGTTTTGTTGTTGCTGTGTTGTTACTGTTGTGTTGTTGTTGTTTTGTTGTTTGATTCTGTCCCTGACATCTGTGGCAAAAGGGATTCAAGTTTTTATTCGGTCCCCAGACTAAAAAAGGATTGGGTTTCTTGGTTTCTTTCTGGGTTTCTTGGTTTCTTTCTGGGTTTCTTGGTTTCTTTGTTTTGTATTTTTCGGATGTTCCTTCAGAGTTGAAGATGAATGACTTCCTAGTCCAAACCTCCCGCAGGACGACGGGGGATGGCAGCGGGCAGGGTATGAGCCCGGGACCTTCGAGAAGTCCGAACGACTGTCCAGCGCGCATACCGGACGACCATCGGTCAATAGATCTAGGGCGTGTCTAGTGTAACACAGGAGGAGATCATCCGTGTGCTCCCCATTGTAAAGTTAATATTCCTGAGTTAGTTCCCTTGATGCCTTTTTCCCCTGCTGTCTCTTTTAGCGATACATCTTCTAGTGAAATAGGATTTGACATTATTTAGTAAGCACTTACACTTGTCTATTGAATCTAATTTATGGTCTAAACCAGGGTTTCTCAAGTTGTGCGTCGCGACCCTCTTGGGGGTTGATTGACAATTTGTTAGGGGTCGCTTAAGACTATCAAAAATAGGGAATTATTATTTTTTTGGCCTATTCTATCACTGAGACATACAAAGTTTTTTTTAAATTGAAATTTCCTATATCATTTTTTTTTTCTTTTTTTTTTTTCGAGGATAGATGTTGCAGATAGTTGAATTAAAAGTGATTTCAAACATTTGAATTGCGCAGCAGAAATATTTTTAACAGTGTATGTAAATGCGCTTAATGCATAAAGTCTCGTTACCCCATATCTTGTTGTAAAGCTCTGAGCGGAGGTATCACAGTCAAGACGGTTCACTACAGTCCGGTCGACTACAGCACAGTTCAGTGTGGTTCAGCGGTGTGGTTCTGTACGGAGCATTACGACGGTTCAGTGCGGAGTACTATCAAGTACAGTTGAGACGAACGACGTCTTGATCTTGGTCTGTGATCGAGTCCGACACAACGAGCCCAGTGTTTGAAATCAGTCCTGAACTGTTGAACCCAGTGCAAGGCCGGAACGAGACGGAGAGGCCAGTGCAAGAGCTGATACGTCGGTACGGTGTTGGAGGAATAAGTGTACAGCCTGTGTTACGTGTTGCCAATTGTTCAGTATTGGCTGTAATTTATTGGACAATAAACTGTTACGTTACTTTGGAGGCCTGAGTTGTCAAGTTCTTTAAGTTGGTGGTGTATGGTGCAGTTTGCAGAGAGCCTGGATAGTGAGATTCGTTACAATATAAATATATATATATATATAGGTGCTGGAACGCATTACCGGAGAATACCGTCACAATATATATATAGTTTTTATAATAATTTATAATTTAAATAACGGAAAAAGGGGAGGCTATTAAGGACTATGTCTATTGCAAAATTGAAATCCATTTTTATAATAAATTCATTTTAAAATCGATTAAAATTAATTTTAAAAAAATATCAAATAAAATTGTTTCCCAAAAAGGTTATAGTGATGACAACAAATATTAAATTAAATTTTAAATAATAGTTATTTAAAAACATTTGTATATATTATAAACCAAAAATGTTATTAAAACTTTTAATACATGAATTTTTGGAAAACAAGTCTCTTTTCATTAAAGTTGAAATTTTTATCAATATTATTTGGGACCCTCAATTGAGGTCACTGTAATTGTCCTTGTAAAATACCAGTACAGAGTTTTTTATCAAAACATTTCATGGACATTTTTTTTCCCTACAAATTAGAGATCGTGCGGATTACCGGTTGTTTTCAGAAACATTGGACCAGACATAAAAATAAGGGTAGACCTTGCGATGTATGGGGCAGATGATGTAAAGGTCGTGTTTCTTTGGCCAACGGTTAACGAGATTTTTTCTTAGCTAGCCCAACGACCAACCGCCTTTGCTTTCCCCAACTAAAGTTAAGTACACATTAGGGTTGGGTGGACTCCCAGTCTTATTCGTAATTCCAACTCGGGACCTCTCGGTTCGGAAGCCAGGCGCTTTACCATGTGGATACATATAACCTCAGCGCGATCATCCAAGCCTTACTTTTTGCTGTAGGAAAACTACCGAATGTTTCAATAAATATTTCTTCTTTGATAAACGTATATATTTAATGATGTGATTAAGGTGGTACTTGTGTACATATATGTATATATAGGTGTATGTGCGTGGAGAACTAGAAACTTGACTTTACTTGATATACAACTGTTCCTTGACACATTCGACGGTTAGACACCATTTTTGAGAATTAGGAAAATTCTCCAGAGGAGATAAATAAGACAGTCATTGCAAAACTATTTCTCGGTTGCGTCCCTTAGACCATTTCGCACTACAGCAATCTCTTGGACCTGAAGCAAGAGAAATAAGTTGCAGTTACGCCCCTTTGGAAAACACGGTAGACTGGTAGAGGACCAGGTCCAATGAAAAAAAAAAACGGACTCTGGACTAAATATAAACTTGGAGAGACTGACTGCCTAGCGCGTACTAAATTTAAAATAATATCAAAACACATTCATTAAGTGTACCTGGATAAATCGACATCTGAACATTTTATCATTTTAACTTTTTATCAGTGTTGGGTTTTGTTTATTTGTTGTTGTTGTTGTTGTTGTTGTTTTACATCATCATTATTTGTTGTTGTTTTTTTTCTTGTTTTTCTTACATTATCATTATTTCATCTTACCTTCTTCACCTATTAAGAAGATGTAGAACTATCAATATTTAAAAACTGATTGCAAATAAAACCCATTTTATTCCTATTAAAAAAAAAAGACTCCATTTAGCCCCATTTATTAGCAAGTGGCGCCCTCTAGCGAAGAGTGCATCACAGGTTGAGAATTGCTGATAAATCCAATCAGGTTTAGATGATGTTAGAGTTGAGTCCTGTCAACAGAGAACTTAAACCACAAGCGAAATAAAAAATAAAAGGGAAATAACTGATATAAATATTTGACGGATAATTTTGCAACTGAATAAAGATATTTCTTAATAAAAAGACGAATTTAATAGATAAAGAAACGAATATTAAATTAAAGATGTAGATCTACTTCTAAATAGAGATGACATCAAGTTTAGAGAGTCATAAAAGTCTACATCAAATAAATAGATCTATAAGAAGAAAAAAAAATAACTCAAAGTAGCTCTTCTTTTTAATAAAAAGGGAAAGAACTGTTGTAAAGTTTTAATATATTACTTTTTTTTCGATATCTTACTTAGACTAGAATACAGAGTTGTTTTATATTAACAAATAATCAAATAGTATATGATAAAATTAAAATTATCATTATTAGGTTTAAAAATTATTTATTTTTATTAAAAACTAATTTAAAACTATTATATAAGTCTATAGGTACAACACTATATGTGTGTTTAATACTAGGGTATACATAAGCTTAAATTTATTTTTTCGCGTTACAAGGAACGTCTGTAATTTTATTACGACTAGATTAACACATGATTTTTTTTAAAGCCTCTTTAAGAAAAGAGGTACTAGTACTACATGTAAACATAGAGTTGAAACAAATGAGACATAATGAACATAAATGAATAACAGCACCAGGGACCAAGATTTTAAGAGAGAAAGTAGTGAATTAAAATGCTACGAAAATAAGGGCATGCGCCGACCGAGGCTCGAACCTGTGACTCTGGATTCGACACCACCGCCTAGCGATAACGCACCAAGCGAAACGACCTCTAGACCATCGGAATGTCCAAAAAAATATTCTTCTGATCCAGAGTCATTTCGCCCGTATGCAAATTACCACCCCAGCGGTCAAAGGTCACTAGCCCCTCCCCCACCCTCGCAGCATCCGTTCACTAACAACTTTGATAGAGCCGACACAGACAGCCGTTAGGCACGTATTAGACAAACGATGGCTCTATCTAATTGTATATCTCTCACAAAGACAAGTGGACAACATAAACACATTACATATAGAAGCATCAGTGGGTACGAGCAATAATGCTGTAAACGCTTATGTGTGTTTATGTTTCCACCTCCGATGGTCTAGAGGTTAGTTTCGCTTGGTGCGTTATCGCTAGGCGGTGGTGTCGAATCCAGAGTCACAGGTGCATGCCCTTATTTTCGTAGCATTTTAATTCAATACTTTCTCTCTTAAAATCTTGGTCCCTAGTACTATATATACACATTACTAAGTAAGAAAGAATACCACGTCATCGACTCTAAGACGTACGCCACTCTAATAAAAGCCAAACATTGAAAAAATAAACATGACATCTTTGGAAAGGCAAACGAGGTATATTGATTCTCTATTTAGACCCATTGAATACCAACCACACACAGCGCAGACGATTTAATGTTAGGGAGCCTATTTTGTAATTCTTTTATTAAATATGTAATGCGTTTAGAGATTGTGGATATTACCCGGTTTTCACTTGTTCCAGCAAGTTTTCTTTCTATATGTTGTAATGACACAAGATGCGTAGAAGTTGATGTGAATCGGGTTTTTCCTAAGTAATGTGACGAGTAAGAACAGAGTAGGATGATGAACAAGAAGAATAACGGACAAGACGCCTTAGAGGACGACGCTAGGCTAGCGACGACAGAAGACTGTGCCCTTTTTATTGTTTATTGAATTGTTGAAGTTATCAGCCTGCGTTATTAAGTATATTCTTGATTCATTCTGTTGTTGTGTCATATGGACTCGCATGCACCAGTAACATATATATACTCATCAACAAAATAGACCATCAACAATGTTTATTATATTTTCTATTCAATCGTTGATCCATGCAGCAGTGAATCTTTGTATTTCACACTTGACTCATTGAAATGAATTTTCTGTATGTCCTTGAGGCTTGAACTCTAGAGACAAAATAAAACATGCAGGGAGTTGTCCTTCTTAACCAAGAAAATTAAAGAAGACAACTTCCGATTTTTATTAAGAAGATCCAGAAAAAAACAAAACTCCTACAAACCTTTACTGAACTACTTCTATGACCATTTTAAGACTAAGACTGTTTTATTGATCCTTATTGGCATTCGTAGTGATTACAGGGTCAAGGACTCTTTTTCTCAAATAGAATCAACAACAACAAAAAGAACAGACACAGACATTCATTCAGGCGTTCATTGAGTGACTACACGCAGGCGTCTTGATCCATTCTGCGTTTCTTAGTCAACGAGTGGCGCTGAGATAGTCTGACCGAGTAAGGAACGAACGAGTTTTTGTATCGTTCGGTTTAGTCTTTATTGACAGAAGTCACCCACTTCGCGACGATTTTGTATTGTCGCACAGTAAAAATTATCCAAAATTTTCTTGAGTAGTTTAAAGATGTTAAGTTTGTATAGGGAAGATAGCAGCTGTGCAATTTTATTTGCCAGAGTTTCAATGTGGTCTTCCAACGAAAGCTTGTTGTTTACAATGACACCCAGATATCTGTATTAGTTGATTGCTGTATCGGTATATTGTTTATCTGCAGTTCATGTATTAGTTACTGTTATTTGTTCCTTCTGAAATCTGTTATAAGTTCTTTAGTTTATGTGACATTCAGTTATAGAAAACTGTCAGTGCACCAGTTTGTTAACTCTTCTTTCGCGCTTCTGTTTTTTGTTAGAATTGTTAACTCCTCGCAGAATAATAGATACGTATTTCTTTAAGGTCTTTTATGTCTGGACAGCTCTCAATAAAGAAATCCCAGTTTGTATTTTTAATGACTGCTGCATGGGGTAAACGACTGCTTGCAAACACACGCTCGCCACCCCCACCATCACATGTCCTAAAATGACCTCGATAGAGAACAACATCGGACAGATAAGTAGACTTAAGACTATTTTGTGTTAATTGTTTGTTATTTTTTGTTTTGTTTTGTAGCTGATGAAGGCCTCGTGGCCCAAACGTCCTTTGTTTTACTTGGTCCGGCAGGGTTACATATATGCATGTTTTTCGTATTTTCTGTTGTATTTTTAATGCAACCTCTTTATGTTTTTACAGCCTATTGAACCACATCATGACCGTTTTTATTACTCTCTTTGTGGCTTTAAGAGTATATTTAGGTATAAGATATCCACTATTATATGGATTTTTGCAAGTGAGAACAAACTTTTGCATTTGTAAGATGTTTACGTAGCATTTGTCGAGCGTTCTACCCTGCCTTGTGGGGAGGGAGACATACTGGCAATAGTTGGCAGTATGTTGTCAATATTTAGGTTGTTGAAATCTCCAGTTACGATACAGTCTGTGTGTTTTGATTCTACATTGTGAAGCACATCAAAAATTAAATGAATGAGCCAAAAATAAAACATAGCCTGTTCCCATGGGTGGAAGGAAGCCTCTTTGTCCTCTTCTTCTACACTTAACTCGTATTCCTCCTCTACATAATAATAATAACAATAATAATAATAATTTTATTTATAGAGCGCTGTTAACAAACAAAATGTAGGCTCAAGGAGCTATAATAACATTACAAACGTAAACACAAGAGCTAAAATGACAAACTATTCTAAAAATAGTTGCGTACGTTTTGCGCTAGAATGATTGGTTGAAGTTCTTAAGTTCCAAGATGGCGGGTGTGTTGTCCACAATGTCAAAAAAAAAAGAAAAACTCCATTGACATACAAGTTTTCATACAAAGTAAAATATACACTAACATTAGAATCCAAAAAAAAAAAGACAGTGTACGTAGGCCTACATCCATTTGAACATTTGGAATAATAGAAGGAAACCAAAGACTTGGCAGAGTTTAACTCATTGATAAACAAGCACACCTCTATTGACCACTAACTCTATTGACCACTAACTCTATTGACCACTAACTCTATTGACCACTAACTCTATTGACCACGGAACACATGTAGGACGTTTTCGAAGTAACGTCTGTATTTCATAAGATAAGAAAAAGGTTAACTAAAAATAGAGAGTCCAGTAATCCAGTATAATCAGGTCGTCTGCAATGCAGCGCCCCGGAATCTAAATCCACATTTGAATTTTTTAAAATTTTTTGGGGGTGGGGAAGCAACTGGTTTCAGAAAAGGACTAATTCATATTGTTATAAATATTTCCAAGTATGAAACTAATAATTATTTGAGAATTTTCCTAAGGCACTGATTCCCAAAGTGTGTACGCGTACCCGCAGGGGTACGGGAAGAGTTTAGAGGGGTACACGTTTCACCTCATTAACTGTGCTGATTTTTTAAAAAATACCCATTTATTATGTTCTGTTAATAAATTAAAGTGAGTTGGGAGGTGGGAGAGGGGGTACTCAGTTTCAGCTTTACAAAAATTATAATAAGGGGTACACATAGGTCAAAAGTTTGGGAAACACTGTCCTAGGGGATAGCACTTGATGGCTGAAGTGCTGATTTGATAGAGATAACTCGGTTGTCCCGTTTCGCAGACCAATAATTGAAGAGTTACCTCTCTTAGGCTAACTTCTCGTTTTCGTAATTTTATTTTATTATTTTTTTTAAAAGACTTTTTAAAAGAAATATCAATATAGATTATAATTTCTTAAGAACATGAGATTTTTCGAAGTAACAAAATGAAACTCAAACATTAATGAATGTTGTGATAACACTGAAAATTATAGATAATAACTAGAACAAAGAAATGAATGTAACTAAGGGAGGCTATTAAACCGTCTGCACAATAATACTAATGTATTACTTTTAAATAAAAATGTTGTTTATACTTTCAAAATGTATTTTACACTTCAAAATAAATAATAACTACAGATGTAAAATATAAATTACAAGTCATATTAATAATAGACTTAATACGTGATTTTATTTTAACATGCTTAGAAATTCATGTATCTTTATTTTACCAATTTTGTTTTATAAATTTTGAAGTATATAATTCTTGGAAAACCGAATTTTCCTTTATCAATTTCGAAAAAAACCTCTATTTTTGTAACCCATCATTGGGTGCATTTCTAACATCCAAATAAAGAAGAAATTATCTTATACCATTGTTTTAATTCATTAACATTTAACATTGTAAAATTTGGATATTTTTTAAATAAAAAAATATAAAATATTATTCATAATTTAGTAGTAACAGGATCTCTACACAAGTTTAATGACAAAGCCTTTATAGACGGACCAAGACGAAGTAGTATAAGTTACACTAACAATGGACTAAATATTGCTTTTTACACATAAATTAATCATGTTTTATAGTGTTAATTAGTTATTTTATTATAAGTATGTATCATAAAATGTATTTTTTAAAAGTTTCTGAAAAGAGGCAAAGAAAGAAAGCCCATAAAAGAGGCAAAGAAAAGCAGGCTTAAGCCCAAGGATACCCATGATGAAAATGATTAGTGAAAAGCTCAAATAGTAAAATTTCCTAAAAAAAAAAAACTTTTGCGATATTATATAGCATAGCTAAAGTATACTTCAAAAGTAATAGAGAGTTTCAAAGGGATATTAATACTTTGTAAGGAGTCATCCAAGATAATCGCACTTGATAATTACTCTACAAAAGGGAGGCCGCATGACGTAGAGAGGCTTCATTAAATATTAGTGGTTGAAACTATCCTAATAGATCTGTAATACATTGATCACACTATCGCATTGCATATGTTAAAAGAAGGGAGACAATGTTGTACAAGGAGATGAAGATTTAGTTTAATTTTTAATTTACCATGAAAAAACTATCATAATTTGTATTTATTTCAATGTATAAATTACCAATGTACATTTTATATTAAATTCATTTAAAATGATTGTAAAATATTAAATTTAAATAAAAGAGAGAAGAGAGTTTAAAAAAAAAAGAAGCAGAGAGCCCAAAAAGAGACAAAGAAAGCCCTCAAACCAAAAGAGACACCCATATTGCACTTACTATTGCCATATGAAGCAAGCATAAACCAAACATATCCAAAGATAAACTATTTGCAAAGGTAAGATCTTGAGATCTATATGTCAGATGATGTAAAGGGCATCTGATTTTGTGGCTTACGGTTAACGAGGGTGTCATGTGGCCAGCACAACAACAAACCGCCTAATTTTCAGGTATCCATTACAGCTGGGTGGAGTCAGAGGCGCACAAAGATCCCGAAATGTAAAATCCCAGTCTTCACCAGGATTCGAAGTCCTAGCATATGGAACGAGGAATGTGCCTTTATCTTTGTGTCTTTCTGGGTATTTTATTAAATTTTTGTTTACCACAAGATTTCCATCGCAGGGCCGGCTCTAGGCATAAGCAAAATGAAGGAGGACATAGCTGTCCTACTATGATTCAATGCTTCTTCCCAAATGTTTAGATCTATTTGTTAATTAGACATATGTTAGAAGGCCATTGTTCCTCAGTTTGATGAAATAAATAAATAAATAATAAATAAATAAATATGGCTTTTATATAGCGCTACTTTCATGTTTATAGCATGCTCAGAGCGCTTTGGTCCAATCTCATTTGTGGAAAGTTGTTAGTCTGATGATCATGAACCGTCCATGAAGCACATTCATGTTATCGGCTCTTGAACTGAGCGGAAAAATCCGTTTATAATAATAATAATAATAATAATAATCTTTATTATCCGTAAGGAAATTTGTCTTACAATTTGTGCATTACACCAAACAAAAAACATTATAACTATTAGAAACCAAAGTGTACATTCACACCAGACTCACTCATAATTTACATGTGACAAAGTTTATACCATATTGTTCTTATTTAATAATTTGATTGCCAGGGGAACAAAAGAGTGTTTGTGTCTGTTTGTCTTTGCTATCGGTGTCTTGTATCTCTTTTGTGATGGTAAAATCACAAAGTCCTGACACAAAGGGTGATTCTTTATTTCGAGGATCTTGTTAGCTTTTTTATAGATGTTTGTCTCAAACAACTGCCCAAATGGGGTTTGTTTTTTGCCAATGATTTTGCCAGCAGCATTTAGGATTCTATTAAGTTTATTTTTATTTTTAATGCTCAGATTGCCATACCAGGCTGTGATATTGAAACTTAAAATATTTGCAGATGTGAGCGTGATAAAACATAGCCAAGGCCTTTTCAATTGAACGCTACGGAAAATGCGCTATACGAATTTAACTCTTTTGTTGACTTAGATACAGGGCCTCGATACAGGAAGGTTGTTAATCTATTGCATATTTTTCGGTTTTAGTATTTTTTTTTTTTTTATTTTATTTGGGGCTACACAATTACTTGGCTAGGGCCTCCAACTACCTAAGGCCGGCTCTACCATCAGGCAGAAACCTTTATCTGTTTTTTCCGCATCCCTTTTGGGGTTACAAATGGAGTCGCTGCCTTTTAGAGGACTATTAATAAACTAATCGAGGTAGAAGTAGGCTTACTAGGACATCTTTTTATCTGCGTTTCAGCATTTGATTCGTTTTCGTAGATGTCCAAGTTTTACACATTTTAATTGCTGTTTACTTCCTACAGTTTCGTTTTTTAATTTCATCATTCTTCCAAATAACAACATGAACATTCGCTGTCATTCACTCATTGTCAAAGCGAAACTTGCCGAAACCATTCCCGGAGCCCGTGAATCTAGCTCTAGATAGATCTAGACATTCTAGATCTGGAGTTCTAAGACTCAAAGTAAATATACAGAAACATGATTCTAGGAACTCTCTCTCTTCCTACAATCTACATTCTACAGTACATATTTGATTATTTTGATATTATTATTACATAGTCATAGTACATACTACTACTGTTACTGTACAGAGTGTACATGTCAAGAAAATGATAGATGATAAGATCTATTTTAGTATTTAATTTTATGAAGTAATAATAATTTAATTTATTAAGAGGCTAATTAAGAGCTGTTACTGTTAACAAATATAATACAGGATTGTTGGTCCAAAGCACTATAACATAAACAGACATAACACAACAGTTTTAACATGTTTCAGATGTTCCATCAGAGTTGAAGATAATTAATTTCCTTAATTAAACCTCCCGCATGGGGATGGCAGTAGGTAGGATATGATCCCGGGACCATCGACAAGTCCAAATGACAGTCCAACATGACCATGCAGCCACCCTAAGTTAAAATGACAAACTCACAAACTAATCTAAAAAAGTTTTGAACAGATAGGTCTTAATGTTCTCCATGAACTTAAACCATGTTGTCTGAGATCTATCAGTAGCAATTTCTAAACCTTTGGGGACTCTGGTCCTTGCACTGTAAAAAGCCCAATAACTATTATTTTTGAGGGAGAAGCTTGGTTTAAAATAAACCATTGCCGAAAAAGAAAAATTTAGTGATAAAAAAATTCACACAAAATATTCCTTAACTTTAGGATGTTCGTTTAATTTTAGCATTTTTTGTTCTTGGTATGGTCTTCAATGGATTTCACAAAATGTTCTATTTTCTCCATGCTGCTCATTATATCATGAAATTAAGGTCTCCCATAAATCAAAGAAATGGCAGTGAGAGTCTCACCACAATTATACTTATAATAGTTTTACAATTTATCTGGAAGAGATAATTAGCATGCAGCCATCCTGTATAGTAGTGTATAAAGAATCAACATAAATCCATATCTATTTCTAGATCAATATCTTTTTGTTTCCTTTATGGTTCTAGGCTATTTTGTTTTAACTTATTGATTAAGATAATTTCTTACATTCATTTATTGAGGTTATCAGGTAATTTGAGTTAATAAAATATAAACAAATAATATACTGTTATAAAAATAATTGTGTAAATATTTTATTTAAGGTCTCAGAGAAATATCAAGAGTTCACAATGTCAAGAATAAAGATAAGGACCTGATTGCATTGCAAATGATAGATCTGTATTTAATATAAATTTTAAACATGGCTGTAATCCAAGTCCAAACTCACAAAGGAAGACAAAGGCTATAATGTTCACTTGTGTGTGTGTGTAATCTAGCTCAACTGCCTGGCTGAGTATTTATTGCACAGTATACCAAGTAAGTTTTTGAAAAGTATTTGTAAACCCATTAATAAAATACATCATTTCATATGTGTACTTTTCTATTTAATTTGGGTTAAATTATATCTAAAAAAAAATATATTTAAATTTTGATATTATCAGGTACAACATATGATACAGGAACCACAAATGATATAAATAATAACAACAACCATGACTTTCATGGACAGGACAGACCTAAATCCTGCGCAAGTAAAAGATTAGAAGTGAATTAATAGATTGCTGCTGAAATCCTCAGTTTAATTACCTTTGCCACCAGCTGCTATTATGGTAGTACTTCACTGGCCTGGCGCAATGACATCCACTAAATCTAGACACTGGACAAAGTGGTCATCTGCTCTTCAATCAGGCTAGAACAGAGAGATGTCAAAGCTTCTTTAGTCCACTTTCAGTTCAGGGTGTTTCGACGTCACTTGTCGCCACTGAGAATTATGTAGGAGCCCAATTCTTCAAGAGCTGGTTGCGTGTGTGTTTTTTTTTTTGTTTTTTTTTGTATGCTGTTTCTACATGCATCTATAATTTATATCATGATTGTTATAAGTTTAATACTGATGTGGATTTGAACATTTGACCATCACAAAGAAGATATAAGACATTGATCACAAAAACAAATAGACACACAAAAACACTTTTGGGAGTTTTTTTGGCAATAAAGTTGAAAAAAACTGGTAACTTACTGTTTTAAATTTTGAATGTATTATTGTGTGCTATCATACAAATTATTTGCTCTAATTATGTATTGTTTTTTGAAATGCACAATTATCCTCATGGGTAATAAAAATAATTAATATTATTATTATTATTAAATGTAGCCAAACTGAATTTCTATTTCTTTAGACCAATATATAAATTATCTTTGCCTGTTAATGGAGTCTTGAGTGAATAGAATTTAAATGTCTTGGCCTGATGGAGCTAGATCTTATCTTATATAATACAGACGTTACTTCAAAAAAGAAGATGATTACGTCCTACGCGTCATGCATCTAGTCATGCATATTAACCAATGACTTAAATTCTGCCAAGTCACTGGTTTTCCTGGCTAGCTCAGGCAATAAGAGGATTAACCGACACTTGCAAAAAATTTTTTCAGAACAAATCTGTGATTTCGGATATAAGTTTTAGCATTAAATACAGAAAAGCGAAAGAAATGACTGGAAATGTTTGCAAGCTGTGCTTCTGCAATCTCCCTGGATCTCATGTTCTGCTAAATGCTGTGCTAAATTTCCCAGATGGAAGATGTTTGTTAGTTTAACATGTTTTAGGTGTTCCTTCAGAGTTGAACAAATCTACATCCTAGTCCAAGCCTCATGCGGAAAAATGCACTTTTTTTTTGTTTTTGAAAAAATAAAATAAATTTAGAGAAAGCCACTCCAGATGCAGACTTCTACGTTAAGCAGAATAAGGGGAAGCAATTTATTTAGCTGCAAAAGAAAAATACAAGCATTGTTTCCCCCCCCCCCTGTAAAAAAAGTTTTTGATATTTTTATATTTCACACATTAATATATATTATAAAAATATTTAAAATTTTAGATTGGATATTTAAATGCATTTGTTTTATATTTCATGTGTATATAAATAACCAATTCTGCATTTTTAAATTGTGGGTATACATAAAATTTAATATTCACTCTCTTATACTGACAGTTAAAAATGAAGTCACTTATTATTGTAACCCAATTAAGGTTCACCACAATTCAATCGATATTCAACACAGATTAATTAAATTCTGCTGACATGCGTGATATATATTGTCGGAAAGCAATAGGCACAAATAAATAGACTTATCTTCCGAGAACAATATTTTTTTAATACTGTTTTATTGTAGGCCTATATAATAGGACTACAAAACAAAAGCCCACATTAAAGAGACATAAAAGCCCTAAATCCGAATTTGAAGGGGATATGGAACTGTTTATTTCCATGCTAGGCCCTGGAATAGATCAAGAGAGCTATTGGAATGTGACTCAAGTTACCTTCGAATAAACTCAGGATAGATCCTTTCAACTAAACAACGGTTACGGTGACCAGATACTTAGGGAGGAAAGCTGGACGCATGTTGGTCATGATCATGGGGGCCTAAAACTTCGCTTAGATGTTGCCGAGCCATTGAGTTTTCAGCAAGCTTAAGCGTCCGAATTTCAGATAGGCCTGTCTTGTTTGAGGAAGCGAGCTTGTCCCATAGATAATTTTGGTCTAATAACTCAGGGGCGTTGCTAGGGTGGGGGAGGGCGGGTCCGACTTTGAAAATTCCCCTGGCTCCAACTTGAAAGGGGGCCCCTAAATGAGTGTCCGAAATTATTTTTTACATTAAATATTACGCCATTATCTCGCGGTGGTCGAATGGTTAAGCGCTTGGCTTCCGAGGACCTGGGTTCGAATCCCGGTGAAGACTGGGATTTTGAATTTCGGCATTTTTAGGGCGCCCCTGAGTCAACCCAACTCTAATGGGTACCTGACTTTAGTTGGGGAAAGTAAAGGCGGTTGGTCGTTGTGTTGGCCACATAACCGTTGGCCAAAGAAACAGATGACCTTAACATCATCTGCCCCATAGATCGCAAGGTCTGAAAAGGGAAATTTTACTTATCTCATGTCATGATGTCGAATGTCAAAATGCAGCCCCCCCCCCGGGCCCCCAAATCCCTAGTTACGCCACTGTAATAACTCATTATCGTTGATTGCCAATGGATGATGATTGAACCCAAGTCAATTGAAACGTTTCCCCCAGGCTACCGTCCACCTCAAAGCCTTAACGACGTCGATATCGCCAGCTTGCCTCTATCTCTAGATACAATCGAGGCCAATCGTCATAAAATGCCTGAGCACCGACCCGCGGGAAATGCAGATCGATAGCGCCTTGCCAGTATGTACAGATGTGGCAAAGAGCTATTGGTCTCCACCGCCCACAGGTTGTGACGTCGCAGGTCAGAGTTCAGGCCTTCTATGGCGATTGGTGTGGGCACATAGTTCATTGTGGATCAGTGGGGGAAGCAGGCTGGAGGGGGTATCAGGGAGAAGTTGTTGTTTTTTTCCATGGCCCTTAGGCGTTCAGTAAAAAAAAACTCTGCTCAAGTCGGGTTTTGTACTCAATCCCTCTTGATAGGTGGCCAAGCCAGGCGGCCACGCATCTTATCAATTAATTTCAGCAGTTTCTCCTGGAATTGATTCTAAATCCAATATTGTAACTTACACAATATAGTAACTTACACAATATTGTAACTTACACAATATTGTAACTTACACAACATTGTAACTTACACAATATTGTAACTTACACAATATTGCAACTTACACAATATAGTAACTTACACAATATTGTAACTTACACAATATTGTAACTTACACAACATTGTAACTTACACAATATTGCAACTTACACAATATTGTAACTTACACAACATTGCATCTTACACAATATTGTAACTTACACAACATTGCATCTTACACAATATTGTAACTTACACAACATTGCATCTTACACAATATTGTAACTTACACAACATTGCAACTTACACAATATTGTAACTTACACAACATTGCATCTTACACAATATTGTAACTTACACAACATTGCATCTTACACAATATTGTAACTTACACAACATTGCAACTTACACAATATTGTAACTTACACAATATTGCAACTTACACAACATTGTAAGTACACTCCCAACAGTGACGTAGTAAACCGTTTCATCAAGGGAAACAATTTCACGTCTTTGTGGTTAGAGGCATCTTTTAACACTGTCACAAACTGGGTACCACTCTACTGTTTCGGGATTTTTTAGGGAGCCAATGATTGCACCTAAATCCAATGGGTACCTGACTAAAGTTGGGGGTAAGTAAAGGCGGTTGGTCGTTGTGCTGGCCACATGACACCCTGATTCTTAACCATTGGCCAAAGAAACAGATGACCTTAACATTATCTTCCCTATAGACCGCATGGCCTGAAAGGGGAACTGTACTTATAATAGGGAAAGCATCGCGCAATCACTGCCTTATATCTAAATGTTGTAAGGTTAATATCCCATTTTATATATAAATACAAAACTAATTAATTACCACTAACCAATTTTGTGATTGATTCATGTATCATCTTCGACTATGAAAAAATCTGCAGAATTTCAACTTGGCTCTAGAATGGGAAGAGAGAGAAAAAAACAAACACGCAAAAGAATCCAGACGGACGGACAGACAGTGAGTTGATATAAACTTTGAAAAAGAAAAAAAAACCTACTCAGCCTTCTTATCAATGCATAGTACCTTGGTTAAACGCTAGTTATAGGTTGAGAATTACTGATGTAGCCCAACCAGCTTTTTGAAAAAAATAGTTTCCAGTAAAAATATAGAACACATTATATACAGTTATTAGTACGATTCTTGGAACATATGGACAGTTAACTAATAGTATGTTTTGTGTTAATTGCGAGTCATTCTGGTTTATTTGTAGCTGATGAAGGCCTCATGTTTTTACTTTGGTCCAGCAGGGGTCTCTAGTATGTATGTGTTTTGTATTCTTCTTTACAGTTGTTAATCTTTGCAGCAGACGTGAATGTTTACAGAGTACGAAAAAGATAACTCATTTGCCCCCTTTGCAAAGCTATTGCTGAATTACTTCTCTTTATATAGATCTGTATTTATTTTTTATTAATTTACATTTATCTATTTTCTATTTAAAATAATCTTTGGGTCGCACTGTAATAAGTTAATCAAATATTATGAGCGAAAACTATCAGAAACAATATGCACTCTCAGATGTATCGAAAATTGGAATAACACTTTATGTATAAGTCACAGCGGGAAACTGAAAAGAAGTACCTAAATTAAAAATAAAAGGGAGGCTATTAAATCATTTGCCCATAAATAAATAGCACTGTTTCTCAAACTATTATGTAAAACTCTGATTTTTTAAAATTATTTATAATTTTTAAATACGTGTTTTAAATTTATGTACATTTGAGAAAGCAAATTTTGTTTTAAAATATTTTGTATATAGTTTGAAAGTACCAAGCTTTTTATTTTCCGGCAATAACAACCTTACATACTATTTAGAGCCCACATTAGGGTGAAAAACGCAAAGTAGGAACAATGACCATTCCCAAATTTTAAAATATCTTTATCAAGGGATACCCGAAAATTCATTCAATAAACGCTAATTATTGAAAATGGGTGATAATAATAATTCTGAGACTCATTCCAATGAAACCCCATGGGAGCGCACCTCTCCACCAGGGGCGAACTGGCTATATGGGCATTTGGGCAAATGCCCGGTGGGCCGGTACCCAAATGGGCCGGTAGGGCCACCGAAATGGCTAGATCGATGCCACTATGGCACATATGAAATTGTTAAAAGTTTTCTAATATTCTGTTATTAAAAGGTCCATGAGCGTCGTGCTAAAAAAATCTTTCACAGACACAGACAGTGAAATAGGCCTACAATTTTAATCTTATACATTTTCCGAAATAATGTAATAGCCTTCATCCGTAGACAGTGCTAGTAGTATGCTTAATCCTTTTAGGGCCTACATACTTACCGATTTAAAAAAGGCCTATATTTCTTATAAAGATATAGAGTTCACTCACTGTATGCATGCATATCGATACATTATCAAACTTAACATAGTGATTTTGAGTAAAAGGTAGACCTAGAATTGGATGTCCAACGTAGGATATAGAATTTGTAGGCCGGATTGTATAGAATGCCCGGGTCGATTTTGATACCCAGTCCGCTCCTGCTCTCCACCGAACTTGAACAAAATGTATCACTTACAAATGAGCTTTTTTTTATAATATTATTTATCGAATAATTTTTCTTCGGCGGCGATCCTCAATACCTTAATCTAAATAGGTGGGATATCTTATCTTTTCAAGGAACCAATTGGTTGTATTTGAAATATCATAAGGGCCTGTAAATTCATATTAGAATATTTTTCAAGTAAAATTTTATTTAAAAGGTCATTTTTAAATTGGATGAATAATGAGCTGTAGATGTTAGGAGAATGCGTTTCTGCAATGATCGTATCTTATATGATACAGAAGTTATTTAAAAAAAGAAGATGATTACGTCCTACGCGTCATGCATTCAGTCATGCATATTAACCAATGACTTAAATTCTGCCAAGTCACTGGTTTTCCTGGCTAGCTCAGGCAACCCATTCCATGCTCTAATAGCACTATTGAAAAAGGAACATTTGTACAAATTTGTCCTAGCATATGGAACGAGAAATGTGCATTTATGTGTCTTTCAGAGTATTTTATTAAATTTTGTATTTGAAGATTATGGTTCAGTGTTTTATGTAGCCTATGATTGCTACTTTACTTTTGAGTCTTCTGTCCTGAAGGCTTTCTAAATTTAGTGATTTTACTAAAGGTGCTACTCTAGTCAAATGTGAATATTCGTTTGTTATGAATCTCACTGCTCTATTTTGTGTCTGTTCCAGTTTCTTAATGTTTTCTTGGTTAGGTTAGGGTTTGGAAGAAAAAAAACGCCCTCCCCCCACTCCAAAGTTCTGGACCGGCTAGTGCTCCATATACACACACACATATCATTCTTTACCAATGTTGACGACCTTTAAAAAACGCGTACAGCTTAAAATGAGGTTTCGACATTTTAAAATCGTTTTACTTCATTTATAGCATTTCTCCTTCTAAGTTTTTTTTTATTTGTTTCGTAAGCTTTACAATTTTTTTTTATTTGTTTCGGATGCTTTACAATCTTTTTTTTTATCAGTGACGCAAGCTCTTTTAAAAGTGGACAAACTTCTTAAAAGTTGACATTGAAGTCTCCCATATTCCCGGTCTTACCACGAGGAGAGGCTTCAAAGACTCGTGTGGAGCCTCTTGACTAAGAGGCACTTCAGCTATGTCAATAGAAGGCCTGGAGTATGTTTCCGGGCTGTGTGTGGAATCTCGGTCTGTGGTGATTGCCAAGACCGCAGCAAACAGGGATACATCACTTTAGGGTTAGGGTCCAGTGTGTGTGTGTGCGAGAGAGAGAGAGAGGGAGAGAGAGAAAGAAAGATTGCGTTATCATACGTAAATTTCGGTATTTTGATAACAAATTAATTGAAAATGCAATACAATGTAGAAGCAAGGTCATTATATATTATATTTGTCAATTATTGTTTGACATGTTTTGAATGTTCCTTCACAAATGAAGATTGTTTCAACCTAGCTCAAACCACCCGCAAGACGTCACGGGATAGGGGCGGGCAGAGTTCGAACTCGCGGCCACAGAGACGACAGTCCAGAAGCATCGACAAGACCAGGCAGCCATCGGTGTTAATGTCTTAAGTACAGACTTAAACTTACCTTATTCATTCGTTTTTATAGCTGAAAACAGTCAACCCGTTCCATATTCTAATGGTATTAGGAAAGACAGAGAACGTGAATGCATTTGTCCTAGCAGATGTGTCCCATGTCGTTGTGTCTCTGAGTATTTCATCAGGTTGTGTTTTATTTTGAAAATTGTAACTTTTCATGCATCTATTTTGAAGTCTTCTATCGTATGTCTCTTAGTTTAGTGTCTGTATATATATAGACAGACGCAGACGGTGAAAGGAAAATCTTAATCGACCACCGGCGGACAATGGTTATGTTTGCACTGCATGTGGCAAAATATGTAGGTCACAGCTAGGGCTTCGTAGCCACGGAAAATACTGCATTCCTCATTAATCTTTGGACTCGAAGACAATCCTTTATATATGACCTTATATATATATATATATATATATATATATAATACCTAGTTGTTCTTGTACAATCGCTATAGGATATGTTCAAAAGTATTGCAATTTAACTCTTTCTCTCCGTAATTATTTACCACATTCTGGTGGAATCAAAGCTGGTATCGTCAGTTAGGAGACAAAGAGTTAATATCCCTGTTGGTACTCACGTGGCTTAACAGGACAGTATCGTAGTAAGATACAAATAATTGTGAAGTACAAACCGGGCGTGTAGCCTGAGAGTGCTGGTCTTGGGTCTGCTGGCAAAGAGACGGCCAGGTTCGCGGGGTGTGGTGTGTGACACAAGTATGTCACGTGATGTCATCTTATCTTCTGTTAAGGATGTCAAGACTCGAGCAAGCTTTTAAGTTACCTGTATGACCCTGACGAGTGGATTGCATAGGCTAGTCTTGAGATCGCACAGAGTGAGCGGTAATATAGGTCAGTGTGGAGTGGATTGCATAGGCTAGTGTCGAGAGTAAGCGGTAATATAGGTCAGTGAGGAGTGGATTTCATAGGCTAGTGACGAAAGTGCACAGAGTGAGCGGTAATATAGGTCAGTGTTTAAAGTTTAAATTACAAAAATCATGTTTTTCTTTTTTTAAGGTATATTTCATACTAGAATATAAGCTTCTTTGTAGGCCTATCTTCTTAGCTATTAGACTGTGTCCAAGTAAGTCCAACAATCAGGGGCGGACTGGCTATTTGGTCGTTTTGGCTAATGCCCGGTGGGCCGGTACCTAAATTGGCTGGAAGGGCCAACGAAAGGGCCGCATGGATTCCCCTATGTATTCAACTGTTTACGGTTTTAATAATATTCTCTTATAAAAGCGGCCTTCTGAGCATCGTGTTTAGAAGAAATCTCTCTACAGTGATTTGATCTACTAATTTGATCTAACAAACTTTCCGAAATAGTGTAATATGCTGCATCAATAAATAGTGCTACTAGTAGGCTTCATCTTTTTATGGCCTACACCAGCGGTTCTCAACCTTTTAAGCTCGGCGACCCCTTTTTACAATCCCCCGCTCTACCGCGACCCCCCCCCTTTTCCGCTCACACATACAGCAATAGAAGAATTGACAAAACAATTCATTTTTTCGATGGTCTTTGGCGACCCCTAGCAAATCGTCAATCGACCCCCTAGGGGGTCACGACCCACACGTTGAGAACCCCTGGCCTACACACTTAACGATTAAAAAGCAACAGTAGGCCTATGTTTCTAGTAAAAATATAGAGCTCTCTGTATGCATGTGTACAGTTATCGATTCTCAAACTTAACATAATGATTTTGTGGACAGGTATGGCCTATATTTAGGTGCCCATCATATTGTAATAACTTAAGTGAGGCAACTCAACGAGATATAAATGTTTATTTACACGGAGACATGACAAACACATTGGATATGAACACAGCATCTTCATTTCGGCTCTAGACTTGGGCGGAAATCGTTCTTCTCCTAATGTCAACATCCTTTTCTGTCTAGTTTATGGCAGTGCGCACCTTCTGCACTATCTTGAATGGCGGTGCGCAACTCGGGTTAGCATTATGATATGCAATTTATGGGGCTCATGGGCGTAGCCAGGATTTTTTTTCGGGGAGGGTTTTGGGGGGGGGGATCCCCCCCCCGACCTCCCTCCCCCCCCCCCGCGGAAAAAAATTATATATATATATATGTGTGTGTGTGTGTGTACATAATTAATCTTTATTACATTCTGACCCTTTCGGAAGACGTTTATTGTTTATTGTAGACTCCCCGCCCTTGCTAGCAAGGGGGTCTGGGGGAGTTCGCAGCGCTCCCCCAGCGCGGGGCGAAGCCCCTCCGCCGAGCACTATTTCTGGTATTGAAAGCCAACAAAATGCATATTCTGAGGTATCTACAGTGCATTATCTTGCTATTAAAAGTTTTATTTCAAAAACCTAATGTGCTATTCTTACTGACTTAGACCCCCTCGCACCGTTCGGCGCATTTTCCGGCAAGCTGTTTCCGCAACTCTTATTTTGCGTAATTCATTTTGTCGGAAAACATGTCCCGCAAAACCTCATGCGACGCTCTGTCACAACCTTACTAAGGATTCGACTCCCAGTTCGGCATATGATTTCTTTGATTTATACCCGATCTCTATGACTGACTCCTAAAATCTGTCTTAGCCATCTTTGTTGAGACACATTTAATGATTTTCAATTTCGGCAGAATATTATTCACACTTAATTAATGGAGCCCAAGCCACTGGTAGAAATTTGTAACCTTTCTTGACTACGCTCTTGGAATTACATGCCTGTATTTCGCTTTAGATTTTATATCGAAAAGGAAAGTTTTTTTTCGTCCAATTTTTAAACTAAAAAATCTCTGGGTTTTTTTTTTGTTTTGATTTTAATTCAAAACCCCATTTAGCTACGATCTTAGAATTTGGTGACTGTAGTTTGCTTTAAAATAATATTGAAGAGAGAGGTTTTCAACTCTAAACGCTCTGTAGGGGAATTTTAAACTCAAAACCATCTGGAGGGGTTTAAACTTTAAAGAAAAAGCCATCTGGAGGAGGGGGATTTAAACTCAAAACCCCTTTGGCTACGCTCATAGATTTTATAGTGTGTAATTTGCTTTTTTTTTATATTGAAGAGATACTTTTTAGCTTCAAACCCCAAATGGAAAGGGGGGGGGGGGGTTAAACTCAAAACCCCTTTGGCTACGCTCATAGAATTTTGAGTGTGTAATTTGCTTTTTTATATTGAAGATGGGGTTTATCGTAAATTTTGGATGGGGTTTTAAAATCAAAATCTTCCTTAACTGTGCTGTTGGAATTTGGGGATTGTTGTTGGCATTTTTTTGTTTTGTTTTATAGAATAGGGGGATTTAACTGCAAAAACCTCTGGTAGGGGGTTTAAAATTCAAAACCCCCTGTAGGGGGTTTTAAACTCAAAGTCCCCTGGTAGAGGGATTTGTATCTCAAAACCCCCTGATAGGGTTTTTTTAAATCTCAAAACCCCCTGGTAAGGGGATTTAAACTCAAAACCCCCTGGTAGAGGGTTTTTAACTCAAAACTGCCTCGGCCGTGCTGTGGTAAGTGATGATTTAGTATTAAAATCTCACCTAAAATAAACAAA
The DNA here is from genome assembly GCF_947242115.1 of Biomphalaria glabrata. NCBI lineage: Eukaryota > Metazoa > Mollusca > Gastropoda > Planorbidae > Biomphalaria > Biomphalaria glabrata. Next base: position 1,952,842 of record NC_074713.1, on the reverse strand, counting down.
ATGAAAGCAAAAATCAGTCACTTAATTCCGTACCCCCCCCCCCCTGCGAGGGGGGGTGTATTTCATTTCGGGGGGGGGGGGTTTGAACCCCAAGAACCCCCCCCCCTGGCTACGCCCATGATTGGGGCTGATTATATAAAAATGACCGAGCCGATTCTGACACCCAGTCCGCCCAAGCTAACAATCATACATTACTTAAATGCTTAAAAAAATAACAACAAAATGCAAAATACTTGTTAAATATTCGCCCCTCCCTTCAAATTTGAATGAAACTAGATTTATATGAAGTGAAAAACTTATCTACATATATATTGTATGGCCTAGGAAAGAGACAGATGGAGAGCTGTCACAAGGGTCGCGGGCCACACATTTGAGGCTGTCACTGATATAATGATAATTATCATGATGACATTAACTATAGGATGCCTGTAGGCCCTGTAGGCATATATCTCGTAGGCATGTCATTCATAAGTAGTATTTCGGTACTGACAACTTGACTAGCAACAATAATAGGAAGAGCTTGTAGAATGTGGAAAATATGATGCTTATTTACATAATATAAACTCGACTTTCAAGGATGTTATTAGAATGAGTAAAACATAAAAAACAAGGTTACAAAAGACAGTTTGTGTGGAAACACAAACTCAAAATCGGCCCCCGAAAAGGTCCATCCAGGCAGGCTTCAATATTTTCAGAAAGAACATGCAAATGAAATTATATCAAAGACAAATGAGAGATAAGAATGGAGAAAGAATGTTAACAGATCTTGTGTAGTGCCCCAACGGTCCCGCAGATCAAAGGATAGGTGAAAGTGAATGTAAAGTTAGATGTGAACCTGGCCTAACTAGTTCCCCTTTTAGACCTTGTGGTCTATAGGACATATTATGTAAAGTTCATCTGTTTTTGTGGCCTACGATTAGCGAGGGTGTCATGTAGCCAGCACAACGACCAACCGCATATACTTTTCCCCAACTAATGTCAGGTACCCATTAGAGCTGAGTGGACTCAAAGGCGCCCAAAGATTCAAAAGTTGAAAATCCCAGCCTTCACCAGGATTTGAACCCGGACCCCCAGTTCGGAAGCCAAGCGCTTTACCACCGCGCCTCCCTTGGCCTAACTGATGTCTTATAATTGATCCAATTGTTTTGAAAAGGCTCAATCTCTTATTTGAATCCTCAAAAAAAATATTAATGAAAATGAAGTTTATAAGATTACTATTCATTTTAAATTAGGTCTAACTTATAATGCAAACTAATTAGCTTTTTCTCTTTAAAAAACTGCTTGCATAACTGATTTTAAAAATTAGATTTGGAAAATGTAAGTAATAACACATTTATATAAATATTTTCAAATAAAACTAATTGATTTAGAAACATAAAGTATTCTAGTATTATAATTAATTAATAGATTAAACATTTGTAGCATGGTCTTTTCAAATTTTAATTTTTTGTAACGTCCACTCCCAGTGTACATGGCAGGATATGCCACTGTAGGAATCAATTACTGATATATCCTATACTCTTAAGCGAGCAATTCTTGTATGTATGTATGTATATATATTTATATTTATATATATATATATAAATTTTATTTCGAAAACGGCTCTAACGATTTTCTTTAAAAGTTCACGGTATGTGCATAATAGTGAGAAACAAATTCTCAACTCATTGGCCACATCGGGAAAACTCAAGGTCGATCGTTATATCGGTTTGAAAATGGCTCATTATCGAAAAATTTATTTTGGCTAGAATGTTTTATGAATGAAATTTTCTATATGACGTCAATGGGAAAAAAAACTTGACACCGCTTACGTCACTAGGCTCACATCAGTACACTAAGACATTTCTTCGCAAACAAGAAAAAGTTTTAATGATTCAATTGGCGTAATTAAACATTTGCGCACCATCTTAATTTACATTGATCCATTATGAAACTATGGAAGAAAAATAATGAAATATCTTTATGTATGATTAGTTATTGTGTTTTAAAGGCTTTATAAATTGTTTACACTTGAATTGCGTACACCCGTAGGTAGCTTTTACTTTGTTATTATTTTGCTGGTGAATTATTGCAATGTGTTTAAGCTTCGAAGTCTGCTGTCCAATACCAAAACGTAGGAAATGGTCATAACACAGCTTATCTATGCCTTACTTGCACAATCAGGGCCGGCCCTAACATTTGCGGGGCCCTATGTGAAAAAAATGAGGATTGCACGTGGACCAGTAAGGGTATTGATAAGGATAATAAGTGAACATAAAGATTTTGTATTAGAAAATAAATTCGTATTTGCATTACATTTTTATTAAATGAAAGCTGACGATGCCGTTTTTTTATATTACGCGTAGGACTGGCGTTTACCATATTGATTGACACCCCAAAGTGACAATTTTGTCTTTTTAAGGACATTTTTATGAGTTTCAGGAGATTTCCAGGAGCTCCTTGAAAACAAGGAGACCACGGGAACCCTATTATAAATTATAATGGTTTAATTTAATAATTTACACCTAGAATTAGCGCGGGGCTTTTGAACCTTCGGGGTCCACCACTGTGACAGCATAGGCCTGATGATATCCAGCTCGCGGTCAACGAATTTTCATCACGCTGCTGCCTTTTTTTTATTTGTTAACCTATAAACCTCGGTAAAACAGAAGTCATGTTCCAAAAGTCACCCAATAAAACCTACTCAGCCCAAAGATCACTGCCATAGACATCCCTTAAAGTGGTAGATAACTTCACATTATCTGGGAAGCATTGAATCAATTGACGCATTGCTTTAAAGAGAGTTTGATATGTGATCATGGATAGTCGTGCTTTTGGACGCCTCCAAGCGAGAGTGTGGCGAAATAAATCGCTCGCCTGTCTACGAAAATAAGTGTCAACCAGTATTCTCTCAACTCATCTATGTGGATCTGAGACATGAGTACTTTATAGAAAGCAACTAAGACTTCTTGAACGACTTCACCAAAGACCACAATACAAACAGCGATATTCTTGCAAAATGGTATGAAATTCGAGTCCGAAGATAAGTGAGGAATGCAGTATTTCCCTTTGCTGTGCAGCCCCAACTGTGACCTACATATTTTGCCACATCCAGGGCAAGCATAACCATTGTCCGCAGGTGGCCGATTTAGATTTTCCTTTTCGCCGTCTGCGTTTGTTCTCGGGAGCAGATTTTCTTTTTGTCTCAAATGTGTATCCCGCGGCCTTCGTGAGAGACCTCCAGCTGTCTCGTTCGGAGGCCACATACAACCAGGTGCTCTCTTCTATGTCAGCCAAGAAAAGTTGACGACTAAGCTGGTCTTTGAAGAATTTCCGTGGAGCGCTTCTGTCACGTCGACCACATTTTAGCTCACAAAAAAAGACTGCCTTTGGCATTCGTTCGTCTCCCATACGGGATACGTGCCCTACCCAGTGCAACTGTCGGACCATAAGAAGTCCCTCTATACTGTCCATACCGGCGTTGGCAAGGACATCGCTGTTTGTAGTGCGGGTCCTGCCACCGTATGTCCATGATGGAGCGCAAGCATCTTTAATGAAAGCACTCAAGAAGTCTTAGTTTTTTCTGTAAAGTGTCCATGTCTCAGAGCCATAATGAATATACTAATTGCAGTATTAAATTTCATGAAGTAACCATTTTAGAAGTTATACTGCAAAGACTTTCTTACAAGCCTATAATAGTCCAATAGTTCTACATGAAAGAAGCAATGTAAAACGTTAAGACGTGAGCTGTGTTTTTCTATAGGGACTTACTATTCTTATCGCCATGTACAATTACATTGAGAACTGAAAGAACTAAAAAGCAACTCTTCGGATTGATAGTGTTTACCCGATAGTTCATTTTCGTAATTACAACAATATTCCCAAAATAACTTCGGGTAAATATCCTTCCTTAACAAATTATTCATCCGAGCGATGCTCGGTCACCTGATATTGAATCAAAATAGATCAAGACTTTATTTAGAACATAGATTTGCTTGTTTTAACCAATATTATCATATATTATTGCTATACAACATACGCACCCTTATAATTGCAAGTTATAGAACTAATTATGATGATTATAAGGTTATTATTTGAAAAAATTATAAACAATAATATAATAATTCCTTTTATAAATTTTGTTTTGTTTTGTTTTATTTTACTTCATGCAGTTTTCCTAGGCTATAGTATTTTAACTGACTACTTAGAAAAATATTTGTCCCATTAGCAAATTATAATCCTATTGATGTATGGTTATGTGAAAAAAAATATAATAATAATTTTAGATATTTATAATATTTTTTAGGGTCTCAAGTAAATATTAACAGTTCACAATGTCATCATTAATAATCAAGATGAGAACCTGATATCTAATAGTAAATAAATGAATTAGATAGAAGCATGATTGAGTTTCAGTGACATTAGAATCTTATAATTTGTTATTAGGTCCTTGTGTTATATGATAACATAATATGTTTATCTCTATGACACCGTTATTTATTATGTAAACTTATTTTTTACAATATAGTCACAATTTAGTACAGCTAATTAGCAGAGCTAATATGACAAGGGAATTGAGTCTATAGACTTTATCAAAGCTAACAAACTTGAAAATGCCAAAACTATGACTGCGACCCAATGAAAAGAATTAGAAAAAAATGGAATTTATGATTATTACATAACTGATAAGCATATGAATATACGAATATACTAGCATATAAAGTATGTTTGGTTCAACCGCACTTCAAATATTAAAATCTTGGCTTATGGACATGATCTTTGAATATCGCACTATTGCTTTATTATTTGTTGTTGTAAAAAATATATCTGGATAGTACTGGTTAGTACCAGATAATGTTGTACATTTGATGCCTATTTTTTTTACTATATTGTTATAATTTTTTAGTAAAAAAAGCATTAAAATAAACTATTTTTGCATTAAAATGCTTAATTTGTGTGTTTTTCAATGTTATAACTAATCTGTTTTCATTTAAAGATTGTAAAAAAAAAAATATTATTTTTTTTTATATAATGTTCCTCACGGGGCCACTTCCTGCTACGTACACTGCCAGTGTACATCTCACAGAATCGTTACTACATGGAATTTTTCAAAAATTCTTTTTGCTGTGTCTTAGTTTGACCAATAGAAATTGATATTAAATAGAAAATGTATATTTAATGCAGTAATAAAGTTTTGGCGGTTAATGGGTTAAACCTTGAGTACCTATCAAGAGGGCTTGAGTTTGATCCCTGTCTAAAGCCAGCAGTGATCCTTTTCCCAGACTGTCCCTTCTCCCACATGGTCACAAAAGAGATTGGCCCAAAGTTATCTAAGTATTTTGAAGTAACGTCTGTATTATATAAGATAAGAAGATAAGATAAAAGTTGTGCTAGACTAGACTAAAGCACTTTGTGTGTGTGTGTGTAAAATAGATGATTCAACTGTATTAGTGTGTTTGTGTGTGTGTGGTGGGGCAAATAGATGCGTGTATGAGGTAGGCGTCACTAGGTGTGGGAGGGTATCCCATGTCAGTGTGTGGGGGTAGCACTAATCACCATTTAGGTGTGGAGGAAGACACCCGGTGTAAGCGTGTGTGAGTCATTATTAGCTATTCATTTTATATCTTTAAAGTTTTTTTTTTTTTTTTTTTTTTAACAAAATTACAAAGCTGTTTGACCGAGAGTCAGTGAGTGATCTATTTTCAGTAATATATTTCTAGCGTTTAAAGAGGAACTGGAGGCGCGGTGGCTGAGCGGTAAAGCGCTTCGCTTCCAAACCGAGGTCTTGGGTTCGAATCCTGGTGAAGACTGGGACTTTTAATTTCGGGATCTTTCGGCGCCTCTGATGTCTGAAGAGATGACTGGAGAGATGACTGGAGAGATGACTGAAGAGATGACTGGAGAGATGACTGGAGAGATTAATGGAGAGATGACTGGGGAGATGACTGGAGAGATGACTGAAGAGATGACTGGAGAGACGACTGGAGAGATGACTGAAGAGATGACTGGAGAGATGACAGGAGAGATGACTGGAGAGATGACTGGAGAGACAGATCTAAAGATCTAATGGGTACCTGACATTAGTTGGAGAAAGTAAAGGAGGTTGGTCGTTGTGCTGGCCATATGACACCTTCATAAACCTTGGGCCACAGAAAACAGATGACCTTTACATCCTCTTCCCGCTTTTTTTAAAACGGAAATAAAAACTACGCAAATAACAGGACGCCATTGCAAAGGTTTAGTGATGTGCCACGCTAGACCACGCCCCTTGAGCCAGTAGGCCTACTGTGGGTCGGGAAATGGCTCTACGCATGAGCCAACTACGTCTAACACCTACTGATTGTTACATGTATGCATCACATTGCCAACACACATTGTTTTCAAACCATTTTAATCCTGGGCGCGCCAAGTTAGCGTCATTTCCTCCAAGCTGACGTCATTTCCTCCAAACTGATGTCATTTTCATACAATGTCAATCGCTTTCAGTCTTCGATTTCCGCCACCGTACTCTCCCCATCCCCCCTTCCAAGTTGTAATTCATGCTAGCTCTAACAAAATTATGTTGAGTTATTTTGGACTGGTTTCTATAAAATGCTATTTTTGTCGAAATTTCTAGCAGTTTGCGCGCTGTCAAGTCAATGTCATCTACATAGGTTTACAACAGCAGACGGTCTGGTTCGCATCCTTGAGTGTTCTGTCCTCGTGGTTTTACTCCTAATGTATTTATGACTACCACGATGACCCACTCGACTCAGTAAGACTCCATGGCTCCTGCGTCATACTATTTTGTTTATCGACGTGTAGCCTACTGTGCAAGGTAAGAATTATTTTATGATAAGTGTCCGTGGAGTTTAAGACATATGTTAGCGTGAGGTTTTGTTGGTCAATTTATGTTGAGTTTGTATAAACTGCGGAGTTATAATGTTTGTTTGTTCCGAATCCGAGACCTTTGCCTTATTGTATATATTTGATGAATGTCTCTGTCAACAGTTGATCTCTCGGTCATCTCTCCAGTCATCTCCTCAGTCATCTTTTCAGTCATCTCTCTAGTCAGCTTTCTCCTTATCTCTCCAGCCATCTTTCTAGCCTCTCTAATCTCTCCAGCCAACTCTCTAGTCAGCTTTCTCCTTATCTTTCCAGCCATCTCTCTAGTCTCTCTAATCTCTCCAGCCATCTCTCTAGTCTCTCTAATCTCTCGAACCATCTCTCTAGTCTCTCTAATCTCTCCAGTCATCTCTCTAGTCAGCTTTCTCCTTATCTTTCCAGCCATCTCTCTAGTCTCTCTAATCTCTCCAGCCATCTCTCTAGTCTCTCTAATCTCTCCAGTCATCTCTCTAGTCTCTCTAATCTCTCCAGCCATCTCTCTAGTCAGCTTTCTCCTTATCTTTCCTGCCATCTCTCTAGTCTCTCTAATCTCTCCAGTCATCTCTCTAGTCTCTCTAATCTCTCCAGCCATCTCTCTAGTCTCTCTAATCTCTCGAACCATCTCTCTAGTCTCTCTAATCTCTCCAGTCATCTCTCTAGTCAGCTTTCTCCTTATATCTCCAGCCAACTCTCTAGTCTCTCTAATCTCTCCAGTCATCTCTCTAGTCAGCTTTCTCCTTATCTCTCCACTCATCTCTCTAGTCTCTCTAATCTCCAGTCCTATCATATCTTCAGCCATCTCCTTAGTCATCTCTCCAATCAACTCCTCAGTCATCTCTCATGTCATCTCCTCAGTCATCTCTCCAATCAACTCCTCGGTCATCTCTTCAGTCATCTCTCTTGTCATTTCTCTATAGTCAGCTTTCTCCTTATCTCTCCAGCCATCTCTCTAGTCTCTCTAATCTCAACTCCTCAGTCATCTCTTCAGTCATCTCATTAGTCATCTCTCCAGTCATATCTCCTGTCAACTCCTCAGTCATCTCTCCAGTCAACTCCTCAGTCATCTCTTCAGTCATCTCTCCAGTCATATATTCTGTCATCTCCTCAGTCATCTCTCCAATCAACTACTCAGTCATCTCTCCAGTCAACTCCTCAGTCATCTCTTCAGTCATCTCTCCAATCAACTCCTCAGTCATCTCTCCAGTCAACTCCTCAGTCATCTCTTCAGTCATTTCATTATCTCTCTAATAATCTCTCCAGCAATTTCTTCAGTCCTTTTTCTAGTCCTCTCTCTAGTGATCTTTCTAATCATCTTACTATACTATGAGTTGAGCTTATATCCCTCCCAAAAAAAAAATCCCAAGTTATCAAGACTAGAATGACTAGAATGACTAGAAAACGCCTTCAACATATTCAACGTTAACTCCTATAACCAGGTAAATAAGAAGATATACAACTGCAGCAAAACTATGGTTGGCAGCCTAAAGCAACAATTTGATAATTTTTGTTTATTCTGTTTCTTGATAGATAGTCGGAACACATTATTTAGCGATGCGTGAAATTGGGGGCACTCCCTGGTCTCCTACGTCATTAATCACGTGACCAGAATTCATCGTGCGCATGTCCACTATAATCCCACTTGTTTACCAACATCTGTCCGCGGCATTTTCTGTTTCAGCAGACCATCATCAACTTGCGACTTGTCATGTGACTCGAAAGGTCAATTATTATAGAGTGCGCGTGTGTGTTTGTGTGTTTCTATGGTGACCATGAGACGAAGTTAGCGATTGGTTGAATGCAGTTTGAATGATGCATGATATTCAGCACTGTCGTAAGCTGTCTTGGGTACGCCAGACGAGTCCGAAGTCAGAGTGAAAAGACGTGTTATTCTAGTAAGTTACATTCTGTTTAAAATACCATTTTATTTTATGACTAAAGTCTACTACATTTATTTCATTTCATCTCCAGCTGAATCTGTCTATATCGTAATAAAAGTTTTATTTAGTCGGAGTTTTTCCAGATAGAAGTTTACTCAAGTTTTTTCAAGTTTTATAAGTTTAAATATCATAATTCTATGGTGGTTTAGTTGTCTACCAGCAGTTTGGTGCTACAAGTCAACGGCAGTCAATAACATCAATCTTTGACACCTGCATTTTCACAAGTTGTGCATGTGTTCCTGGAAGAGGTTTTGTTGAATTTTTGTTCCCGAACGAGGTTCTACTAAAGTCATGTTCCTGACAGAGGTTCTGTTGAATTCTTGTTCCTGGAAGAGGTTTTGTTGAATTCTTGTTCCTGGAAGAGGTTTTGTTGAATTCTTGTTCCTGGAAGAGATTTTGTTGAATTCTTGTTCCTGGAAGAGGTTTTGTTGAATTCTTGTTCCTGGAAGATGTTTTGTTGAATTCTCATTCCTGGAAGAGGTTTTGTTGAATTTTTGTTCATGGAAGAGGTTTTGTTGAATTCATGTTCCTGGAAGAGGATTTGTTGAATTTTTGTTCCCGGAAGAGGTTTTGTTGAATTCATGTTCCTGGAAGAGGATTTGTTGAATTCTTGTTCCTGGAAGAGGATTTGTTGAATTCATGTTCCTGGAAGAGATTGAATTCTTGATACTGTTGTTTCAGTCAGTGTTCAAATATTTATCTAAGTCTATATCTTAGTGTTTGCTTTTATTCTGTCCAAAGCTTCAAAGATTTATTTGATGTCACCAAAACAAGAGACAATAAAACTACACACAATTAAAACGTTTGATTTTCTATAGATAACAAACTACAGATACGAAACTTGGAGATATGAATGGCTCAGTGGCTCAATGGCTCAGTAGGAAACCTTAGAAAATGAATTGCATATCTTTTCAGACAGAAAAGAAATAGATTTGTTTTACAAGTTTTTACTTTCCTTTAGAACTGTTGATTGTTGCGTCCCAGCCTAAATCTAGGATGGTAGTGGGCAAGGTTGGAAGCCGTGACCATATAGCAAGGCCAGGCATAAGGTAATTAAGTCTTCGTCATTTTTAGCAGCCCAAAACCCCAGTTCCAACGTTTTCAAAGTCTTCAACACACCTTAAGGACGACTTCTTCCTTACCTGCCGAGATCCTCCCCAAGTTATGGTCATGGTCAAACTGTCTATAGTGTGTGTGTGTGTGTGTGTTAGGTTAGGTTATAAATAGATTGAAAAATATTGGAAATATGATAACTTGTTAATAGAAAATAAGACAACTTCTAAATAAGATACCTCTTGTTTATTGGAAATAAGATAATGTGTCTAGTGGAATTAGGACCATAAAGCCTACTGTTTATATCTTGCTCTTCTAACCAAATCACTAAATCGAACCTGGACCTGGAAGGCAATAAACTAAGATCTAGATTTAGGACAACTTAGTGGTTCAAAAAAGAATATTGATTTTTATTACTCATGGGAGAATCAGTAGGTGTCTGGTTAGACTAGACTCTGTATACGCTTGATAAGTGAAAGGGAAACTATTCACCAAGAATATTATGTTTGCTTAGTTATCTGCCCTTGTAGATGACACCAGCAATGAAATGACTAAATCTATAACAAGAGTTTTATAACATGTTTACAACAAGATTCTCACATTTGCAATGATGGACCCCATTCACCGATCGTAAACAAACAACATTTAGCCACGTGATTCTCTATCTCTTCTATACAAATTACGATCTAATTTTTAATACACAATGGCTATCACGTGACAGTTTTTTTTTTCCGTAGTTTTATCAATATTATCATGTGACTAAATGTTGTTTGTTTACGATTGGTAAATGAGGTCCATTATATTTGGATGTGATTGTTTCGGATGTTCCTTCGGGATTTTGAAGATTATTTGATCCGTGCTCAAACCTCCAGCAGGGTTCGAACCGGGGACCATCGAGGTGACAGTCCGGAACGCATAATACAAAACCAGGCAGCCATTTTAAAACAGTAAATAAACAGAAAGCTTGTTGTGACCAGTGGCCCCCCTGTTTCCCTCACCTTTCACTCTCTCTCTCTCTCCCTCTCTCTCGCTCTCTCTCTCTCTCTCTTTCTCTCCTTTCTATGTAGCGTAGCGTATTCGTCAAAGAAATGTGACAGGTGAAATGCCGCAGGGTCCCCAGTAGATACACATCTGTGCTGTGCGGAGAGTGTGTACCCAGGACATCTGTGTGCAGAAATAGACACGTGACATTTAGGGAACCAGCTGACAACTGTCATGCATGCATAATTAACTGTCTGCACTTTACGATGGTGATGGGTGTGGGGGGCGGGAACCTGAGACCCAACATAGTGCGTTGTCGATGCGTAGTATTCAAGTTCAAATCGTGCTTATTATCACACCGGATGGCTGCCTGGTCGTGCGGTTTGCGCGCTGAACTGTCGTTCAGATTTATCGATGGTCCAGGGTTTAAACCCTGCCCGCTCCCATCCCCCCGTCGTCCTGCGGGAGTTTAGGACTTGGAAGTAATTATCTTCAACGCTGAAGGAACATCCGAAACATGTCAAACATTTTACAAACAAACATTTTTACAACACCGCATTGTGGCGAGACTTGTGACGTGGCAACGAGCTATTGGTCTAAACTGCCCACAGCTTGTGACGTTGCAGGTCAGTGTTCAGGCCTTCTGTAACGATTGGTATCGATTACGGCGGTGATCTACCCCCCAGCTCTGATGGGCAACTGACATGAGTTGGGGGGAAAGTCAAGGCCGCTGGTCGTTGTGCTGGTCACATGACATCCTCGTGAACAGTCAGTCATAGAAACAGATAACCTTTACATTATCTGCCCCATCATCATCATCCTCAAACTCCATGTGAGTGAGGGCTTGAGAGGCTCAAAATCCTCTCTTGCAAAAGCCCTGGACCGAAACCCTGCTGTCTTGCGTAGTGCATAAATGTCGCCATGCAGGTCGAGAATTTTTGGGTTTCCCAGACCTGTCGAGACGGAGATCAGCAAGTCTGGGGCAGTCAAACAGAATATGAGGCACCGTTTCCTCTTCTTCCCCGCAGCGGGGGCACCGTGAATCAAAATTACGCCATAGCCGCGAGAAATATGAGCCAACAGGACAGTGGCCTGTCCTGCACTGTGCTATAATCATCATCATCAAACTCCATTAGAGTGAGGGCTTGAGAGGCTCAAAATCCTCTCTTGCAAAAGCCCTGGACAGAAACCCTGCTGTCTTGCGTAGTGCATAAATGTCGCCATACAGGTCGAGAATTTTTGGGTTTCCCAGACCTGTCGAGTCGGAGATCAGCAAAGTCTGGGGCAGTCAAACAGAATATGAGGCACGGTTTTCCTCTTCTTCCCCGCAGCGGGGGCACGGTGAATCAAAATTTGGCCATAGCCGCGAGAAATATGAGCCAACAGGACAGTGGCCTGTCCTGCACTGTGCTATAATAGCTTGCTCTGCCCCATAGACTTCATGGTCTGAAAGGAATACTTTACTTTACAATATTATGTTGGTGGTGGGAAACTGTTACGTGCGCATGTTAGTGTCAATGTGGAACGGTGCGAATGCGTGTTGAAAGGAGAGGAGAACCAAACTGAAGAAATAGAAACGAAATAGTGTTCTAGTGTTCATGGACATTAAATGAGTTCTAAACGATGACGTTGTTGTTTTACTGTTAATGTACTTATCTTATCTTATATAATACAGACGTTACTTCAAAAAAGAAGATGATTACGTCCTACGCGTCATGCATTTAGTCAGGAACGTAACAGTAACTATTGTGATTTGTAGTCGTTGACGGCTGTCTGACTTCGACAGATTACTCTGGAGATGTCTGTGTTTCTTGTAAGGGTGTATTAGATGTACTCAACTAACACGTGTTAAGGTCGTAGCGCAGCATGGTGCGAATGGGAAAAAAAGGTGCGAATTTGGGTATTGAATGGAAGGGATGTTAAAAACCGGAAGCCGGGAGGAGATTGACAGGATGAGAGATGAAATGTGCATGTTTACGTAACTTGTTATAATATAAAAGTATTTCTTGAGTAAAACCTGAGAGTGTCTTATTATTTTGAAGAGGCTTGTGTCGTAACAACGAGTAACAAGACCTATACATGTAACAAGTAGAAGACCTATACATGTAACAAGTAGAAGACCTATACATGTACAAAGTATAAAGAGCTATACATGTAACAAGTAGAAGACCTATACATGTAACAAGTAACAAGACCTATACATGTAACAAGTAGAAGACCTATACATGTAACAAGTAACAAGACCTATACATGTAACAAGTAACAAGACCTATACATGTAACAAGTAACAAGACCTATACATGTAACAAGTAGAAGACCTATACATGTAACAAGTAGAAGACCTATACATGTAACAAGTAACAAGACCTATATATGTAACAAGTAGAAAAGACTAAGTCCAAACCGTTACACAGGCTTAACTGAGGGTAATTGCTGAAAAGGCCAAAGTCAAGTCTCTGTCCGTAAGATCAAGTTATCCCTCTGAAGTCCTAACACCAACTGACTATATTAACCTACATACTCTAGAATCCCAACTTAGCTGTTCAAAGTCCGTCATCTATGATGCTTCTTTGTACTAACTAAATGACTAACAATGTTAACTAAGTGTTTGAGTTTTGAGTTTTTGGCACATCGGCACAATTTAGGCCACGCCGTGCCCCTAATATTTCAAGGATTACTCTCCCTTCATATTACTGGAACAAAACTCCATACAGTTTAATCATTAAAAGCAAGGTTTAACACTATGTACGAGATGGCTGCCTGGTCAATGATATATGCATAAGACTGTCTTTATGGTGGTCCCGGGTTCGAATCCTGCCCGCTGTCATACCCTGTAGTAGTACAGGAGGATCAGCGCTAGGCAGTAACAATCTTCATTTTTCATAGAAAGTCTGAGAAACTGTAAAACAGATATATTTGGACCAGGAAGTAGATTGTCTTCAACTCTGAAGGAAACATGTAAAGCATTTTAAACATTTCAGTCTGACCAACCCTTTGTTCAGCCTGTTGACCTCTTTCTGTTGTGGACCGACTGTGGTAGACCACATAGTGATGGCATGAAACCCTGGGCAGTTGCTATAGTCCGAGCGATGTTGCCCCCCCTTCCCCACGCAGCTGATGTATTTAATGCAGTTTGTGGTCCGCGGCGTCCACCAGCGTGTAGCACAGTATTCTGCAGGCTGCTTAAGTGTCGTCTGCTCCTGGTTTTCCTCAGGTTTGACTCCTGAAGTCTTTCCTATATTTGGGTGTAGCCGTAATACAGGTCGCCTGATCACGAGCAATCAATAAGCATAACTTTTTAATTTTTTAAAAAATTCCGCTGTTATTCCTTGCTTCTGCTGTAAAGCACATCCGCTCTGTCTTGTGCTGATAAGTCAAAGCGGAGGTAACTCTAGAAAAATACCGCACGCGAAAGGGCAATAATGCAGAAAATACTCAACGCTGGTTAACGCTGAGGAACAAGGCGTTTTATAAAGTAATGAAGGGGACCTTCAAATGTGGCGTCAGTGTCACGACGTCAAAACTTTAACCTTTTGATGAAACAAATAACTTTTCGCACCAGATTCCTAATCGTATCATAACACTTCCCAGTCTCGATTTAAAAAAAAAATGGGAAAAAATTTAGCCAGCAATAGGATTGGAACAAGAGATATCCAACCATAGATGACCACGCTTCAACTGCTGCGAATATTGCTAAGGAAAATGGTTAGATCTAGCCCACTATTGCTTTTAAGCTCGGACACCACTCCCCCTGGACTAATCTCTCCCCCCCCCACACACACACACAATGTGGAAGTATGTAGAAAGACAAGATGGCGAGCTGTTTAAATAAACTTCAGCTCACTTTCAAACTACCATAACCACACGCCCTTCTATCTCACAGTCTCTGACTTGACTACCACACGCCCTTCTATCTCACAGTCGCTGACTTCAACTCTACCACACGCCCTTCTATCTCACAGTCTCTGACTTGACTACCACACGCCCTTCTATCTCACAGTCTCTGACTTCAACTCTACCACACGCCCTTCTATCTCACAGTCTCTGACTTCAACTCTACCACACGCCCTTCTATCTCACAGTCTCTGACTTCAACTCTACCACACGCCCTTCTATCTCACAGTCTCAGACTTCACTACCACACGCCCTTCTATCTCACAGTCTCTGACTTCAACTCTACCACACGCCCTTCTATCTCACAGTCTCTGACTTCAACTCTACCACACGCCCTTCTATCTCACAGTCTCTGACTTCAACTCTACCACACGCTCTTCTATCTCACAGTCGCTGACTTCACTACCACACGCCCTTCTATCTCACAGTCTCTGACTTCAACTCTACCACACGCTCTTCTATCTCAATCTCTGACTTCAACTCTACCACACGCCCTTCTATCTCACAGTCTCTGACTTCAACTCTACCACACGCCCTTCTATCCCACAGTCTCTGACTTCAACTCTACCACACGCCCTTCTATCTCACAGTCTCTGACTTCAACTCTACCACACGCCCTTCTATCTCACAGTCTCTGACTTCAACTCTACCACACGCCCTTCTATCTCACAGTCTCTGACTTCAACTCTACCACACGCCCTTCTATCTCACAGTCTCTGACTTCAACTCTACCACACGCCCTTCTATCTCACAGTCTCTGACTTCACTACCACACGCCCTTCTATCTCACAGTCTCTGACTTCAACTCTACCACACGCCCTTCTATCTCACAGTCTCTGACTTCAACTCTACCACACGCCCTTCTATCTCACAGTCTCTGACTTCAACTCTACCACACGCTCTTCTATCTCACAGTCTCTGACTTCACTACCACACGCCCTTCTATCTCACAGTCTCTGACTTCAACTCTACCACACGCTCTTCTATCTCAATCTCTGACTTCAACTCTACCACACGCCCTTCTATTTCACAGTCTCTGACTTTCAACTCTACCACACGCCCTTCTACCTCACAGTCTCTGATTTCAACTCTACCACACGCCCTTCTATCTCACAGTCTCTGACTTCTACTCTAATGTCAACTGTCTTTCATAAGCATTAAACCACTATTTACAATCTAGTGGTTTTACTCGTGGTAACAGTAGAATCTATGCTGCCACTACGAACACGCTTACACACTCCATAATATAGGCACATGATAGAGATGTTCGTTTTACGTGACAGAACTGTTCGTTACATGTGATAGAGTTGTTCGTTGAACGTGCTTGGAATGCTCGTTGTACACGACAGAACTGTTCGTTGTACATGACATAACTGTTCGTTACATGTGGCAGAACTGTTCGTTACATGTGATAGTTATTCGTTGAACCTGGCAGAACTGTTCGTTACACGTGACAGAGCTGTTCATTGCACGTGACAGAACTGTTCGTTACACGTGATATAGTTGTTCGTTGCACTTGACAGAACTGTTCGTTGCATGTGACAGAACTGTTCGTTGCACGTGACAGAACTGCTCGTTGGGTGAACAAAAAAACAACAAGTGTTTATTAATGAAAGGAGATTAGAAGAAAGGGGAGACTACTTTTAAAAATGTACAAAGTTCACGCAGACGGATCTAATATATCTATAGAAACCGCTTCAATGCTAGGCTAATGCTTCAGTAAAAGAACTAGATTTACTCTCGGATTTGACATGCTCCATATTTAATGCTTCTTTTCAAAGCAACTTTAGTTTCTCTTAAAAAGATCAAGTCTTAGTATTTCAGTTTCTGAAAACTAAAATGATCTGGAAACTACAATAAATATTTGAATTGCAAAAGTAAATACAAGAATGTGAAGTACATACATTTTGTACACACATCAAAGCACTACTGTCATACAGTAACATGATACCCTTTAGCAGTTTCAGTCGAAGGGATAGGTCAAGGTCCCGAATACACTAAAGTCACAGAAATAATCAAAGTTCAAATATTTTTTCTGTACCCCTTCCAAATAGGCATAATATTGAGAACAAATAGTAACAATGGCTCTAAATTAACATCAATAATGGTAAACCCAGGTGTACCTCAAGGAACAGACTTAGGTCACCACACATGATCTGTCGACCATCTTTCTCCATTCCTTTCTTTTTGTATGCAACGACTTAGCAGAGCGTAAGTCTCTAATTAACATGCATGACTAGATTAAAGCATCAGTCACACCAAGGAGCGCATGAGTCAGACAAAGGACCGTATCAGTCTGACGAAGGGGCACATCAGACCAAGGAGCGCATCAGTCAAACCAATGAGAGCATCAGTCACACCAAGGAGCGCATCAGTCAGACCAATGAGAGCATCAGTCACACCAAGGAGCGCATCAGTCAGACCAATGAGCGCATCAGTCAGGCCAAGGAGGGCATCAGTCAGGCCAATGAGCGCATCAGTCACACCAAGGAGCGCATCAGTCAGACCAATGAGCGCATCAGTCACACCAAGGAGCGCATCAGTCAGACCAAGGAGCGCATCAGTCACACCAAGGAGCGCATCAGTCACACCAAGGAGCGCATCAGTCACACCAAGGAGCGCATCAGTCAGACCAAGGAGCGCATCAGTCAGACCAAGGAGCGCATCAGTCAGACCAAGGAGCGCATCAGTCAGACCAAGGAGCGCATCATTCAGACCAAGGAGCGCATCAGTCACACCAAGGAGGCATCAGTCACACCAAGGAGCGCATCAGTCAGACCAAGGAGCGCATCAGTCACACCAAGGAGCGCATCAGTCACACCAAGGAGCGCATCAGTCACACCAAGGAGCGCATCAGTCACACCAAGGAGCGCATCAGTCACACCAAGGAGCGCATCAGTCACACCAAGGAGCGCATCAGTCACACCAAGGAACGCATCAGTCAGACCAAGGAGCGCATCAGTCACACCAAGGTGCGCATCCGTCACACCAAGGAGCGCATCAGTCACACCAAGGAGCGCATCAGTCACACCAAGGAGCGCATCAGTCACACCAAGGAGCGCATCAGTCAGACCAAGGAGCGCATCAGTCAGACCAAGGAGCGCATCAGTCACACCAAGGAGCGCATCAGTCAGACCAAGGAGCGCATCAGTCAGACCAAGGAGCGCATCAGTCACACCAAGGAGCGCATCAGTCACACCAAGGAGCGCATCAGTCAGACCAAGGAGCGCATCAGTCACACCAAGGAGCGCATCAGTCACACCAAGGAGCGCATCAGTCAGACCAAGGAGCGCATCAGCGTACTAGAATGGTTGAAATATTCACATTGATTTCAGTTACTAGTCAAGGGCAATAACTGTCCTTAAATCTATTTGAATTTAATGAAAAAAAAATTTTTAATGAATTTTGTTTTTCTTGAACGACTCCGATAAATATTTCATTGTTACAACAATATTAACTCTTTCTCTCCGTAATTATTTACCACATTCTGGTGGAA
This sequence comes from Biomphalaria glabrata, assembly GCF_947242115.1. NCBI lineage: Eukaryota > Metazoa > Mollusca > Gastropoda > Planorbidae > Biomphalaria > Biomphalaria glabrata. The sequence goes on along the minus strand of NC_074713.1, from coordinate 1,934,638 downwards.
TCGACGCTGATATCGTCAGTTAGGAGAGAAAGAGTTAATACCTTAATAGTTCGCAAATTCCCTCTAGTTTATACGTACAAATAATTCGTAGCCCAGCTTAACCTACCCCATCACTGATGGTAGAGACTCGGCAGATGGATGTGGAGAACAAGTGAGGTGTAAATTAACCTAGTTATTTTTTTGTGTATTTTTTTTTGTTCATTTCTATGTATATAAACAACAATGACATATATAACTATGATACTCTGCAAGAATCGGGAACATCCGACAAGACCAATGCAGTTGACAACTCCAAAATCAAAATCTTAGTCCAGGAAGAACATTCAATAGAAGCCAGGATTAAATATGGATTAAAACGGAGATTCAGTATAATGTATGCTTTTAAACCTTACACTAGAGAGAGTTACAGGCATAGCTCATGTCAACACAAGGGGAACTAACTACGTTCTTTAAACCAATAATTAACAAGCATGCAGTGGCGTGGCAAGGTACCGGTCTGCTGGGGTTCAAGAATTTAATAGTGCACGTACTCTTAAATAAATTAGAGGAGGTTAAGTGTGACACAAAAGAATATTGAGTCACCCTGCAGGTGTCGCTGGTATATGTACAGTGACAAGGAGAAATTTCTATGTACGTATAACTTTATATATAAGTCATTACATTCAATTTAGTAGCGACATCTTATAAGTAGTAGTGTCTTTACATTCAATTTCGTATAAGTAATAGTGTCTTCTTCTTCTTCGTTCTCATTGTTATGTTGGAGTGTTCAGATGACTAGACCAATACATGAGATGAACTGTGGAGTGGTTTCCAAATCAGGGAGCTCTCCATATAGTTATCTTTCTATTGGGGTGATTTGGGGCCAATGTCTTATACGGGCCTCTTGGTAAAGAGAGCAGTTTTTGAGGACGTGGTCGGCATTCTCTGGTGATACTCCACATGGGCAGATTTCACTTGTTCCAATTTTGAGCTTCCGGTACAGGTGTTGTCGCATTCTGTTGTGTCCGGTCCTGAGTCGAAAGATTAGACGTTGGTCTTGTCGGGATAGCTTATAGTAAGCGTCATCTTTCTTGTGATTTGGATGAGAGCTCGTCCATTTCTCATTTATTTTATTAACAATTAATTTCTTCAATTCTTCTGGATAGAGTGCAGAGTTTAATAGTGTCTTTACATTCAATTTAGTAGCGACATCTTATAAATAAGTAATAGTGTCGTGACTCTCATTGTATGTACGTTTTCCGAAAGGTAATAAACGACTCAACCTTGTAGGTCATAATTGCTACACCTTCTACATGCATTGAAGTCGGGCTTTAATATTCCCAAGAACTCGATAGCCTAAATACTTGGGAAATTCCAACTCTTAATAATGTTAATCAGTGACAAAGTCGCTGGTTTTTACTGTCTGATTCAGGCAACCCATCCCAAGCATGAAAGGCACTAGGAAAGAAGTGGTACTTGTACGAATAGTCATAGCATATAGAAAATGAAATGTACCTTTACCAAAATCCATCCATTTTAATTTTAGTTCTAAAAGCTGGATACTGCAATGCCAAATCATTTCTTCATTCAATCATAACAATAACCTCATGAAATACTCAGAAAGACACAAAGATAAAAGCACATTTCTTATTCCATATGTAAGGACAGATTAATACAAGTGCTCTTTCATCCAGAGTGCCTAGGGAATATGTTGTCCCTAATTTTGTGAGGAAAACCGAAGACTTGGCAAATTTTAAGTCTCTAATTAACATGCATGACTAGATTGACATGTGAATAGGGTGTAATTGTCCTCTCATTTGTTTGTAAAATGTTGGACATGTTTCGGATGTTCCTTCAGAGTTGAAGATAAGTTACTTCCTAGTCCAAACCTCCCGCAGAATGACGGGAATGGAAGCGGGCAGGGTTTGAACCCTGGACCATCGATAAATAATTTGAAGGGATATATGTGAATTAGAAGATCCATGTCGAGGCAAACATGCCATACAATAGTGCTATATCCACACTATATACTATACTCAGAAAGACACAAAGATAAAATTAGATAACTTTTATTGATCCAATCAAATGGAAATTCGGTTTGACTACAATTGACAACCTCAGCGTAACTACTGTACAATAGATATATATAGATCTATATAGATGCACAATATAGATGCACATACGAACGATATTCACACACGAAAAACACATACACACTCATAACCAGCGCTTTATAAATAGACTTCTCTGTACTTCTTGATGACGACAGAATGTTAATTTTTAATGTTGGGCATCCAGAGTCTATTATTACTGATTTTCTTCTTTGGTACAATCATGTTTTTACAGAACTGGATGTAAGAATTAACAGTTGTGGTAAGTTCATCTGTCTGGGCAGTTGTTTACAAACATGTCCCAATCTGCTCCAGACACCTTTGTAGCTGTAAAACGGCGTCGTCAGACCATGACTGGATGGACTGTACTTCGGGTTTTTGTTGTTTTTAAAACCGGTTTGTACGTGGGTGTAAGATAGTGTGAGGGGGAGGTTCGACTCTCCGAGGGGAACTAACGATCGAGATGTGTAGGCCATTTTTATGTTGCTATAACACATGTCCAAGGTTTTATCGTGCCGTGTGGGACAATGAACATATTGACTTTATGTTGGCAAGTGTTGAGCTAACGAAAGATGATTGAAATCTCCAATATTCCTCGTTCCATATGCTAAGACAAACATCTACATATATACTCTTTCTTACCTATTGCTATTAGAGCATGGAGTGGGTTGCCTGACCCAGCCAGGAAAATCAGTGACTTGTCAGAATTTAAGTCATTGGTTAACATGCAGGACTAGATGCATGACGCGTAGGAAGTAGCCTAATCATCTTCTTTTTGAAGTATTTTTTTTTATTTTATAAGAAAAGATAAGATAAGATATACTATATATTGTAAATATAGTGTTACATCCAGACTATATATTGTATATAGTGCTATATCAACACTGCATACTATATAACTTCCCACACCCGACCTGCTTAAGGTATTCCACTCAGTTGAATAGCCTTATTAAAACGTATAGGCCTAAATCTATTATACACATAGAGAACTAGAGCTCTACATAAGTACAGGCGTGACTATATCTCTATGAAAAATAAAACTGTTCCAGTTGACGTAAGGTTCTTACAGTGTCACCCCCTCAGGTTGGCACACAGGTAAGACACCAAGAATAATTTGTCATGTCAGGTGAGTTTTTTTTTTTTTGCCTTAGATCTGGTTCAAATCTTTTAATGACTCTAGATACTATCGTAGTCCGCTGTTTAGATAATGTTTGTTCCAAGTTTGGTCATTAAATAAATATCACTGGTCAAGTAGGTCTACAGATAAAATTAAAAGAAAAAACAAAACTAAACCAAACAAAAAATATATTCACCGTCTTTTCATTTGACGTTTTTAAGTTCCTAGCGTAAAACAAATAAAAAAAAAAAAACTAGGTCATAGGACTTTGGGTACATTAAACTGTGACCTCTGTGACCCCTTACGTAGTCTACGATCAACTCTTCATACGTTCTATTTTTGGCTCCACGTGACTTCCCTGTTGAATCTGTGGCTGGGCTATTACGTCAATGCTGGCTAAAAAGGCTTGCATTATCTTATAACGTCATCTTATAATTTTCACATGACCCTAAATGAAGAAAAGATTATCTGGTCATTCACGCTTAACGTAGAATTGAAGTCTATTGATTTTCATGGAGAATTTGATTCGGGTGGTGGCTGAGAATTAAGCGCATGGATTTCGAACCTCGATTTCCAGTCTTGAGTTTCAATCTCGATAAAAAAAAATTTAACTTTGGGATTTTAGGATGCGCATGCGCACGATAGATTTGTGCAGTTTTTAGTATGAAATCAAAATGTGAAGCTCTTTATCTTGTAGTACAGAGTATTTTTTAAAATTATCTTAGTTGGCATCAGTTATCTCCATAGACATAAATAAATATAGACTGGCCGATTAAAGAGTTTTATGAAACGAAAATTTGTGACTTGCAATTTTGTGTACTTTATTATACAACATTTATGAGCAGTATAAAAGTTAAGTATTCATATCTATTTCAACCACACACCTATATAAGTATTACAATATGTTCACTAGTGTTTTGTTTCAGCTCTAAGAATGAAGATCATGCAATTTTTCATAATTCGGAAATCCGAATACAATAGATATACATGTTTTCAAGTTACATGAAGTTACTTCCTTCGGCCAGTCTATATATTTATGTCTATGGTTATCTCATAATACTACTGCTACTACTCTCTTGCGCACGCTCCATTGGCTTCCCTTGAAAGGTAACCACACTTTGTCATCAGTGTATCTATAATTAAGAAATTCCTTTGTACCTTAGCGAACTGATCACTCTATATGTCCCTCACGGAGCCCTGCGCTCAATGGACACAACGCTTCTAGTGGTGCCACGTTTCTCCCTTAAAAGCTACGGTCTGCGGGCTTTTTTTTCAGTGCACAGACCAAAGGTTTGGAACTCACTCCCATTTGATCTCAGATAGACATGCTACACTACATTCAATAAAAACATTAAGACCTATCTGTTTAAAACTTTTTAAGATTACTTTGTCGTTTTAGCTGCCGTGATTGCGTTTGTAATGTTATCACAGCGCATTGAGCCTAAATTTTGTTTGTTAACAGCGCTCTATAAATTAAATTATTATTATTATATTATTAATACTGTGTCTTGGACATGGTCTATTTTAAACACCACTTCCAGACTTCATTTCTGTATTTCCTTACGATTTTTTCATTTGGTTACCTTATATTGCCACCACGTTTCTCCGCATCGCTTTCCTCTCCTCACTGTATTCTATCGCTTAAAGAATGCTAGCCCGGATCTTACAGAGCAAACTGTAAAGAAAGAGGGAGGTCTCCGTGTTTGAAGTGTGTCTTGTAAATCTCCTAAGTAAACATAGCTGTAGATCCCGAAACTTCGTCTTAAAAGGCCGTTAACATTCAAAGCATGCTTTGCTTGGACCAAAGGGTTTGCTAAGAGCATTTTCTCAGTTGTAGTTAAAGTCAGAACTTTAGGATCGCCCTACCCCCCCCCCCTTTTTCACTTTTCTTTCATATGTCAGGGTTGCCCTACATAGCTAGTAGGAATAGTACATAGCCTACATTTGCTTACCGGTATTAAGAATTATATAATCTAGAAACAAAGTGGTTCCAGGCTGTAGTGCATCTGGGATGGATGGATGGATGGATTGTTAAGATGCCTACCTTTGAGCTACAACAGTAGGCATGACCAAAGTGATATTTTTCAGAGGGGCGAATCGGGAATCGGGGGCCGTATGAGTGGCGAAATGTTTTGCTTTGTTTTACATTCATTACTTCAGAATTAAAGATATTACGTCCTAGCCCAAACCTCCCGCAGGACGCCAGGGGGTGGCGGCGGGCAGGCTTCAAAACCGGGCCCATCGGTATGACAGTCCAGAGCGCGTGCCTGACGACCAGACAACAGACGAGGTGTAAAAGCGTTGAATTATAAGAATTAAAAAAAATCTCAAACTGTCGCTTTAGACCATTGTTTCCCAAACTGTGTTCCACGGGACCCTAGCATTCCGCGAGGACTGAATAGGTGTTCGACGAACTACTGGAATAATTAACTAGTAGACTACCACGTGAATTAATCTCTCTAAAAAGAAGCAAAGTGTTCCGCTAAATTCTCCAAATGTGCTAAGAGTTCGTTGAGGGAAAAGGTTGAGAACCCCTGGCTTAGACCATACAGATAAAAAAGTGGAGATCTGACTGATGGTTTATGAATCACGAAACGCAGCTTCTCAATCAAACGGATATCTGAATATGATCATCTCCACATAATCATCTCCACATAATCATCCCCATATAAACTACACGCTACTTCTATAAAAGTGCTGAAAACATCGCTGTGACGCCATCACAAGCCAAGTGGTTTTGACAACAGCCGCGAGCCAGGGAAAAAAGAGTGAGACACAATATCATAATCTTTTATCTTCTTTTGAGGACAGTGTCACAGTTGTGGAGCAACTGTTGTGCAGAGATAAGTCTGTCCAGAGATTAGATATAACCTAGAAGACAGGTGCAGTGAGAAATGAGGCCACCTATAAAGTGAGACTCCATTTCTAAACTCATCAGCTTCTGATCGGTTTGTTCTGTTCAGCTCCGAGCGACGTCAATATATATATATATATGGTGTAAATACTGACTTCTTGTGATACTAACACAGGTGTAACTACTGACTTCTTCTGGTACTAATTCAGGTGTAAATACTGACTTCTTGTGATACGTATACAGGTGTAAATACTGACTCCTTGCGATACTAATACATTTTAAAATACTGTCTTCTTGCGACACTAGGAGGTGAGTTTAAAAATAACAAATAACGATAAATCATAAGAAACTTTTATAATTATATTGAGTAAATTATGTTATAATTTTGAGTCGAGGTGTCCCAAACAGAGGATGCTTATTCCATTGTTGTCCTAACCACGTTAAATAACATTTTAGTTTTATGTTCTAATTTGATTTATAGAAAATTCCCTTTATAAATCGTAATGCTTTGTTTGATTTTGTAATAGTTTCATCATCAATAACCTAGTATAATTTAGTATGCATTTCTTGCTATAAAAAATATGTTTTTTAATGTAGAAGTCTCCTTAGGATGGGACAGTACAGTTTTACAGTGCAGTAATTATGGCCATGACTGAAGTTGATTGTTTATAGGTTTTGGAGAAATAAAAATCATGATTGTTACTTGACTTTACTGCTAAAGTTATCTCAATGTTGTTAAGTTTACTAAGGATTATTAGGTGGACCGAGTTATCCCATCTTGATTTTCAACTCTTCAATGACGCCAGCGACACTCGTCATCTACGTCATTGTTATTGAGTACACTAGGTTTTTAATAAACTAGATCTACGTAATTTTAGGTTATTTTGTTTTCGCGTTTTTTTTTTAATATTATTTTTTTTTTCATTCCCTCCAATTATCTAAGGCTATTTCTGTTGCCATTATTAGAAAGACAGTCCCACACACATATTGTCTCGAGGCTTACTATTACGATTAGTCTCGGTAATGCGAGTGTGTACTGTCAAAGGGCAGCAATTTATTTTTCAAAAAATTATTTTTGTATTTGTAATAAATTGCATTAATTTGAATATTTACATTAATTTAAATATTAAATACATTAATTTGAATATTAATATTGGAATACTAATTACTTAAATCCGAATATTAATTATGCACATTTGAATATTAATTATATTAATTTGAATATTAATGTCATTAGTTAAATTTAATTACATTAATTAGCTTTCATCTACATTATTTTGAATATTAATTACATTTACTCTACAATTAATCACATTTATTTTAAAGTTAATTATATGAATTTAAATATTCATTACATTATTATCAATATTTTAACTTTTTTATAAGAATAAGAATTTTTTTTTTAATTCAAGAAGTCTCCGCTAATGCGATTCTACTCGACTTTATCATAGCAGAACGGTCCAAATTTCTCTTGGATTTTCGTAATTGTTTATATTGACTTTTACACGCCGGGAAAAGGTCCGCGCGTCTTACTTAACTTAATGCTGACTACCAAATGTAACTGTTACGATGGACACTTAAATATAAATACACTTGCAATAAGAACACTCTCAGGTAAACACAAACAAGTTTAATTAGCCATCTTGATTACTGGAGTAGTTTCCCCTGTGCATGGGCACAACTCTTCCTGACCTATAACATTCCATCAACATCCCCTCTCTCCCCCCCCCCCCCCCCAAAAAAAAAAAAATAAAAAAAAAAGAAAGTTGCAAAAAAAAATAATAATATAATCAAATTGAAAAAACGATTTACAACCGTAAATAGGTTCCAAGTGAAATAACTAAACTCAAATCAACAAAACTATTTCCAACCGTAAATATGTAGGCCTACAGTTCTTAAACATAGTCTTCATATCTCGACGTTTTCTGGAGAGTGACCCTAGGTCGCAGAGAGTACTGATGAGTGTTTTGAGCGTTGGGTGGACTGTTAATACACTCATTCTCTGCGTCTGGGAAAATGTCATTACAATTACTTTCTCTGTCTTGAAAAAAAGTCTATGTTGTTAGTGGTGTCAGGTCTTAGGTGCCTTCTGTTTCTTTGGTACTTGAAACCATTTTCACCTTCTATAATGTAGGCACGTTCGTTCACTTTCCGACATACTCTGCCGTGTCTCCAGGTAGTATCGTTTGGCGATTGATAGAAGACTTTCTGTCCGACGTTTATAAGCTTCATGTCACGGGCTGTTTTGTTGTAGTGTTTTCTGACAATTTGCTGTCGCTTCTCCCGTTTGGCCGTGGCTTCTTGGTGTGACATTCTTGCAGGATGCTCTCTTCTTGGCAATAGCGTTCTTGTTGCCCTTCCAAAGAGCATCTGAGCCGGACTTAAATTGGTATCTTGCCTGGGTGTATTTCTAAACTCTAGTAGGGCTTCATAGGCATCTGACTTACTTTCTTTGGATTTTTTCATCAGATTCTTTAATATTTTCACTGCTGCCTCTGCCTTGCCGTTTGACTGATGATGTCCTGGTGAGGATTTTAAATGGTGGACCCCCCATGCTTCCATAAATGCGGTGAATTCAGCAGATGAAAACTGAGGTCCAAAATCACTGATGCACACTTTGGGGACCCCATATCTGGCAAAACACATTTTTTAGTTTTCTTATAACAACTTGACTTGTTGTCGTGTGCAAATGTTGTACTTCAATAAAATTTGAATAGTAGTCAACTATGGCAAGGTATTGTTGGTCAAATATTTGGAACAAATCTATTCCAACTTTGTCCCAGGGATTTGAACCCTCATTATGCTGTATTAAGCTTTCTTTCTGGTTTGCAGGTTTACTTTGCTGACAAGGTTGGCATGCATTAGCTATTTCTTTTATTCTTGCCGCTATTCCCGGCCAGAAAACTGCGTCCCTTGCTCTTCTCATCATGGCATCATACCCTAAATGTGCTGCATGTAGTTTGGTTTCAACTTCTTTTCTTAATGCTCTTGGGATAACTATTCTCTTCCCTTTCATTAGAAGGCCATCCTCATAGGTCAGTACATCTGCAAGTGACCAATACTGTTTGAGTTCTGGTACAATATGATGCTTGTCTGGCCAACCGTTCAGTATGTATTGTTTCAACATCTGCATCTCATTGTCTACTTTGACTGCATCTTTAACTTTATCTAACATTATATCTGGGAGGGCCAGTCCTACAGTGTTGATAGGGGTGTCAGGGAAATCTTCCTGTTCTGGCAAAGGGTCTCTGCTTAGCGTGTCAGCAATCTGTAATCTGTTTCCTTTGGTATACTGGTACTGAACATCGTATCGGTACAAACGCATCATTAAGCTTTGAAGCCTTTTAGGTGCACAACTGAGGGGTTTATTTAGTATATTTTCCAAAGGTTTATGATCATTCTGTATTATTATTGTTCTGCCGTACGTGTACTGGTCAAATTTTTCTAGAGCTACTACTACAGCCAAGAGTTCCTTTTCGATTTGAGCCCACTTTTTCTGAGGCTCTGTGAGTGATCTTGATGTGTATGCTATGGGTTTGTCATCTTGTAGTAGTACAGCTCCTAGGCTATTTTGACTGCTGTCCGCCTGAATAGTTACTTTCTTCTCCGGGTCGAAATAACTTAGGGTTCCATGATTGGATATCTTCTGTTTGACACTACTATTAAATGCTTTCTCACAGTCATTCGACCACACGAATAGCTTGTGTTTCTTAGTCAGTTCTGTTATTGGTTGTAGGTCTGTTGAAAGACCTGGGATGAATCTTGATAGATATTGTATCATTCCACAAAATCTCCGAACCGATGTAATGTCTTCAGGGGTTTTTAGATTTGTTATGGCTCTCACCTTGTTTGGGTCTGGTTTTATTCCTGACTGGGAAATGATGTGTCCCAAAAACACTATTTCTGATTTTCGGAATGCTGATTTCTTTTCATTTAGTCTGATGTTGTTGTTTTTTAGCCTATTGAGTAATTTTGATAGGTTTTCCTCATGATTTTTGCGAGCCTCTTCTACTGTGTCCCCCTTTCCAATTACCATTATATCATCCACCACTTTAAAACATCCTGTTAGTCCCTCCAACGCATCATTCAAATGTCTTTGAAAGACTTCAGAGCTTACTTTGAGACCAAAAGGAAGTCTATTCCATTTGTATCTACCGAATGGGGTCGCCATTGCAGTGAGACCTGATGAGTCCGGGTCTAGTTTGATATGCCAAAAAGCTTCCTGGATGTCGACTTTGCTAAATATCTTGGCGTTACCCATTTCAGCCAAAATGTCTTCTAGTGTTGTTAGGTTGTAATGTTCCCTCAGTAGTGCCTTGTTCAAGGGTTGAGGATCAATGCAGATTCTGATGCTGCCATCTGATTTCTCTACCAATGCCATTTGGCTAACCCACTCTGTAGGTTCAGTTATTCTTTCCAGAATTCCTCGTTGGACTAATGAGTTTAGTTCAGCTCTGACTTTCTCTTTTAATGCTATCGGAATTCTTCTACATGGTAGGACTTTGGGCCTCACTTTTTTGTCTATTTTCAATGTAGCCACGCCCAAGTCACCGAGTGAGTCAATGTTTTGATGTTTGCTTCCTGTGGCTTCCACTTTGGCAGGCATGTTAGATCATTTGGTACTACCACATAATCTACATTGAATTTCTCATTGGTCTTTAGATTGGTGGTTACCAACGTAGATTTTCCATTTGGCTTCATTACCGTCTTATTCCACATAGTTAACCTCTGGGACGTCGGTACTATCTGGTCTGGGCACACATATTTTTCGTTTATGGTATTGACGTCGGCGGCACTGTCCACTTGGAATCTGACTCTTTGGTTGTTGATCATCATAACGGCCGTCATCCTATGCTTTTGGGGCCATTCATTGCCATTACCCATTCAGTTTGGAGTGTAACTTCATCTTCTTCTGTGTCTGAGTCTATGTTGCTCTGTGTCTTTGCTTGAGTAATGCTGTATATATTCTTTTTGCAGACTGAGGCGAAATGATTCCTGCCTCCACAAATGTGACATGATTTTCCCCAGGCCGGACATTTTTCCTTTATGTATTCATGGTCGCCCTTGCAAAATTTACATGTTTTCCTTTGTCTTGGCCCCTTGTCACTCTGTTGATATTCCTTTCTGTATTTTGGGCCTGACTTAGATGTTGAGATTCTTTGAATCGTTGGTTTGTCCAAAATTTCGTTTCTTCCTTCTCTGATATCCTTCATTTGCCTTAGTGATCTTTCATATATCCTATACACATCTATGCATTTCTGTAGGGTTAGTTTATCGTCTTGCAACAGTTTCGTCTTCAATTGTTCACTTCTAACCCCTAAGATAATTCGGTCCCTAATCAGACTCTCTTCTGGTTTATCAAAATTGCAGCTGCTTGCCAGTTTCTTCAGGGCAGTTATGTACAAGTCAATGTTCTCGTCCTCTTCTTGTCTTCTCGTATTGAAGACATATCTCTCATATGTTTCGTTGGTTCTCCCAACATAGAACTCTTCAAAACTCTTTAAAATTTCATTTATTTTTGTCTCCTGCCCTTTTCCAAATGAATCAGACACGTCTGCTGCCTCACTGCCAATTATGGTCATTAGTGTTGCTACACGTATATCTTCTGTCTCTGTTGTGAGTTTCGTGGCCTTTTCATAGTTATCCCAGTCTCTTCTGAATCTTTTCCAATTGGCCGCCATATTGCCTTTTTGCAATAGCAGTTGCGGTACTGGGAAATATCTGTTAGCAGTTGCCATTTTAGCTACTGATTTCTTATATTTTCCTCCAAGTTTCGCTAGGTTATCGTTTACCTTTATTACATGCGTACACCGATGCCACCATGTTACGATGGACACTTAAATATAAATACACTTGAAATAAGAACACTCTCAGGTAAACACAAACAAGTTTAATTAGCCATCTTGATTACTGGAGTAGTTTCCCCTGTGCATGGGCACAACTCTTCCTGACCTATAACATTCCATCAACAGTAACCCTAACCCTAATCGTGACGACAAATATAAAGACAGAATACCAGGTCACGGACATAATGACTTTTTTATTGAGAATATAAGTAAAGTACAGGCACAGTTCTGGCAATAGAAATATCTAATACAAATTTGAAAGAACACTATCCCATGGACTGAGTAATAGCTGCCCAATAATTAAAGTCAATAGGCCTACTTCAAATGTAGAAACCAGAGTCCAACTGTCCTGGGCTAGAAACAAAAACCACACCGTCGAACTATGAGTTGCATTCCATTAAAAAAACAAACATCTCACAAAGCAAAACAAACCAAAACAAAAGCAATCTTGAAGTCAACAACCGAAGTATCCCCTTCTCCTTTAAAGTTAGCAGGAGACCCTGGCTGACCAAAACCGACACTTTCGATATAGAGGAGGCCACGCCAGAACTCAGTCCTGACAAGAGAGACTATCTTACAACGATAATATCCGTTACAGATATAGATCTACGAATGCCTCTTAGCTTATATAATACAGACGTTACTTCAAAAAAGAAGATGATTACGTCCTACGCGTCATGCATTTAGTCATGCATATTAACCAATGACTTAAATTTTGCCAAGCCACTGGTTTTCCTGGCTAGCTCAGGCAACCCATTCCATGCTCTAATAGCACTAGGGAAGAAGGAGTATTTGTACAAATTTGTCCTAGCATATGGGACGAGGAATGTGCCTTTATCTTTGTGTCTTTCTGAGTATTTTATTAAATTTTGCTTTTGTATTTGAAGATTATGGTTCAGTGTTTTATGTATAATTGATACTTTACTTTTGAGTCTTCTGTCCAGAAGGCTTTCTAAATTTAGTGATTTTACTAAAGGTGTTATTCTAGTCAAATGTGAATATTCGTTTGTTATGAATTTCACTGCTCTATTTTGTGTCTGTTCCAGTTTCTTATTGTTTTCTTGGTTTGAGGGGTCCCAAACAAAGGATGCATATTCTATTATTGGCCTAACCAAGATTAAATAACATTTTAGTTTTATGTTCTTATTTGATTTATAGAAATTTCTTTTAATAAACCCTAATGCTTCGTTTGATTTTTTTTTTATAGTTTCATCAGTATGTGGATTCCATGACAGTTTTTCATTTATTATAACACCTGACCTAGGTATTTTGCGTTTTTAGCCTCTCTAGTATTGGCCAGTGCTGCGTTGTTCCTTATTTGACCTTCGTTTTTAATGTATTTTATAGAACGCCAGGAGAATGCATTTTGCAGATCAGAACACAGGAAAACACTTCAATACCGGCCTGTCCAGTTCTTTTACCCTAGTTGACCTACTCTGTTCTTACTATGACAAAAAAAAAAAGTGCCCCTTATAGATCTTCGGGACAGTTAAAGGTCATCTGTTTCTATGGCCAACGGTTAACGAGAGTGTCATGTGGATAGCACAAGGACCAACTGCCTTTTTTTTCTGCAACTAATGTCGGGTACCTATTAAAGTAAGGTGCCCTAAACATTCCGATATTTCAAAATATCAGTTTTCACTGAGATTCAAACCCGAGAACCTCGGTTCAGAAGCTAAGCGCTTAACCACTCAACCCCCACTATGATAAAAATCGTGTTGGAATTCTATTGCTAACTACGAAAAGCAGGTTGTGTACTTAATTAAGACTTGAACCAGATCTACAACGCACTCTTTCATACTAGCTTTGAATTAATGAGCATTCATTAGGTCCATTTGTATCCCAAACATTATGTCAATAGGCTCTAGGAATGCCAAGAAAAACCTGAAAATTATGTTAAAATAATGTCTTTAGGATTCTTTTCTTTTTCATTACATTCTCGAAACCCTTTCCAGACCTTTAAACAGGCAAAAACGGGCCACGAACGAAATATAATGGGCCGTCACATGCTAAAGTTTGAGAAACACTGTCCTAAAAGTATACAGATGAACTCCATAATGTTCTCCTAAATTATTTTTATTTTTACCGTTCTTTACTATCTAGCGAAATAAAACAATTCTGGACTTCAGCGTTCACTAACTTTTACATTTTATCTGTTCGTACGCTGTCTTAACATCTAAACAATGACGTCATAAAAATTAACCTCCACGCCGGCTCTGTCTATAACGTAAACATTCGAGGAAGATCTTCTGCTCGCCATGTGAAAGTTTAGATCCAGAGAGCTTAGCGTTTAATGGCAGTGGAACTAGATCTCGTGCTTCTTGTTTGATCATCTTTCATGTAGACCCCCTTTTTTTAAAAAAAAATACGCTTTGCATTGTGGGCGTACTCTAAACTACAATGAGTGAGTTGGTATTTTCTTCTATTTACAATTATTGAAAAGATTATCTTAAATCTCTTATATGTAATTCTAGAATTAATGTAGATCTAGACTCTAGATCATATTATCTAGAATAGACTAGACCAAGGGTTCTCAACCTGTAGGTCGCGACCCCCTTGGGGGTCGATTGACGATTAGCCAGGGGTCGCCTAAGACCATCGAAAATATTGGTTGTTTTTGTTTTTTCTTATATTGCTGTATGTGTGTGGGGGGTGTGGGGGGAGGGCGGGGGGTCGCGGCAGAGTAGGGGATTGTAAAAGGGGTCGCCGAGCATAAAAGGTTGAGAACCGCTGGACTAGACACTGAGTTACATACGATATTATTGTATTATGTACTTAGTTGCAGGGGCGGACTGGGTGTCAAAACCGGCCCGGGTATTTCTATACAATCCGGCTCACAAATTGTATGCAACAACATGAGCTTCCAATCATACCTGACCTCAAAATCATAGTGTAAATTTTAATAATGTATCGAAAGTAGTTAGTATATGAATAATTTATTAGATGATTTTGAAACTATCTCATAAGCGCTATTACTAAATGAATAAAGTATAACACTTGGAATGGGGAATCTCTTATTTTGAAAAGTTCTTGCTACCATATACATTAGCATTCACATTCAAGACATCTGAAGATCCACCATCAATGAATATATTGTTTATTATTCACTTTCACTCCTCGCCATTTTCTCAGACATAAACTTCAATTTACAAATACAACTCTTCATCCTCCATTATTTTAACTGTCCATCCCACAAGGTCATGAGGGATGGGTGGCTGAGTGGTTAAGCGCTTCTGAACCTAGGGTCCTGGGTCTGAATCTCGGTGAAGACTAGGATTTTGAATTTCCGGATTTTTAGGGCTCCCCTGGGTCCACCCAACTTTAACGGGTACCTGACTTAAGTTGAGAAAGTAAAGGCTGTTAGCCATTGGCAAAGAAACAGATGATCTTAGCATCTGATCTGTAGATCGCAAGGTCTGAAAGAGAACTTTACTCTCATATACTGCTTTCTCAATAACTTTGAAACCTAGTTTGATTGCATCTTAAATCTGGCTACAAACATACACAACAGAACATGTCCACTTGTTTTTAATATCCTTACGTTCAATAAAACAAATGCTGTCAAGATAATCTCATTATTCTAGCAAAGCTTCTTAGTATTTTGACATAAGTCAATAACTTTGTCGTCTTGGCATTAGTGTTTCTTATGGCGTTAAGCCTGTTTATTCATAAATTCAGATCTATAAATTATTAAGATATAGCTTATCTTCTTACTGCTTAGGGGGGTGCAGATTTATTTATTATGTAAACATTAAAAAGTGAATCTGATGCGAAAGGTCATAGTTCACAATTACCCAGTAGTCATGAGGTAGAGTTCCCCTTTCAGATCTTGTGGTCTATAGGGCAGAAGATGTAAAGGTCATCTGTTTCTGTGGCCTACGATTTACGAGGGTGTAATGTGGTCAGCACAACGACCAACCGCTTTTCCCCCAACTAATGTAAGGTACCCATTAGAGCTGGGTGGACTCAGAGGCGCCCGAAGATCCCGAAAATTTTAAAAAAGTTCTTTGGTTACCGTTACTCTACTTATTCCAGAAGAGTTAGAAGAGTTTTATCAAAGACGATGTGTCGTCCTGTTTGCTTTTATGTGAAAAATAAATCCAAAGATTTTAATTTATTTTTGTTTACTTTAAACGATCAAAACAAGACTATGGCTTCATTGGCTTGAATATTCCTGGTCCATTGGTGAATTCGATGGGGGCCGCCTCTGAGTTTGTGTGATAACACAAACTCTCTTTGTAATATTGTTTTGCACAGCATTCCAGCAATAGTTATTATTACTTATTTTCTGCTCCTTTCTTTTTAGATTCTTTTGCATTTTGATTCCAATCAACAAATTTCAACACTGTTCGTGATAAATAATTGTGATTTGTGAAGGACTTCGTAGCGGGCCAACTCCATCAAACTAAAAAAGAATTCGTATATGACTGGACATGTCCTCTATAGGACTTGGGACTTTGTTGTTGATCCCTTTATAGGTTCACACTAACGTCGATCTCTATAAGAAATAAAGGCCTTAATTTTCTTGTTTATCCTTTAGAGACGTCTACTAGAAGCACGATATACGGATGAAGGATATCTACGACAATGCTTTTAGATTAGTATTAGACTTGAAAGTGTAACAATTATTTTTATTTAATCATGACGCTCAAAGTGTTGCCTTTTAAGAGAACACTATAAATCTTGAAACATTTTAGTGGCATTCTTGCGGCCTCTTCGGTGGCCCTACCGGCACACTTGGGTACCGACCACCGGGCATTTGCTCCATTGCACATACAGCCAGTCCGCCCCTGCTTAGTTGGCTTACATTTACAAATCTACTTCTAGTCTATGTTACCAGTCAGCGCCTTCTTTTATAGCCTTAGAATATAAGTATAAATTTAGCCCTGCTACAAACTATTATCTTATCTTATAAATTAAAGACATTTCTTCAAAACAAATTATCTTTCTTATCTTGTAATATAATAATAATAATCTTTATTATCCGTAAGGAAATTTGTCTTACAATTTGCGCATTACACCAAACAAAACATTATAACTATAGAAAACCAAGAATGTACATTCACATCAGACTCACAGACGTAACTTCAAAAAAAAAAAGTGCCATATTATCCATATGATACATGTTAATAGGAGAACTCTGCTAAATCTTTGGAACTCCAGGCTCTTGGTCAGCGCTTTTACTAATAGGCATACTCTAGTCAATTTTGATTCTTCTCTGGGCATACATTAATGCATATATAAGTAATCATTGTTGATTAACATGAACAAAACATAACAAAACTCTAGGTATAAGCTAAACAACAATTCAGCTGTCTAATCTTACGCCATTTTGGTTGACAACAACAGTTACAAGGGATGTTACTCCCAAACATCGAGTGGTGCAACCTATATAAAACACACATCAACAATCATAATAGTTTGTTTTTTGTTTTTTTTTTACAAAGCTTATATCAACCCACTCTATGTGATACGATTTGTGTACACGTCATTTCTCCCAAAAACAAAAAAACTCAAAACTCAAACTCAACTTTACACAATTATTTGTAGTACCTAACAGAACATGAATCAATCCCAAAAAAATTAACCCATGTTTTTTTGTTATTAATTATTGGTAATTGATTATTTTGTTTGGTATCGAAAGAGGGAAATAAACCCAACAGTTATAACAGATGCGACTGTATGTGTAGAGTTTTTTCCCCTTATACATTTTGTATACGTTTCTCTTTCACTTACCGTTCTCGGATCAAGTTGAAATTTTGCATTATTTATTCAATATCGATGACAATATCTGAATAAATTTTACAAAACTAGATATTTAATAAATTAATGTAAATAAATTAATTGTGTTATATATAGAAAAAGGGAGATAAATTATGCAGCATTGAGAATCGTGTGGTTCTTCCTCTTGGATAAGATTTCTCTTCTCTTGCACTTGTGCTTGTTTACATTATTTACATTGTACACTATAGTTGTTGTTATTTTTTGTTATTTTTTAATATTAGTTTCAAATATACAAGTGACTTTAGAGATCTATATTCTTTTCGTTTCAATATTTTTTTTATTATTTTTTTTAGGCTAAGAATTATTGTTAATTTTTGTTAAATTTCTTT
The DNA here is from genome assembly GCF_947242115.1 of Biomphalaria glabrata. Lineage (NCBI taxonomy): Eukaryota > Metazoa > Mollusca > Gastropoda > Planorbidae > Biomphalaria > Biomphalaria glabrata. Next base: position 1,916,618 of record NC_074713.1, on the reverse strand, counting down.
TTTTTATGGACAAGTAATGATTTGTAAAATTGTAGCCTACAAACTGATTCCTTCCATATTTCGTTATAAATATTGCCTCGCAAAAAAAAAAAAATCTAAACAGCATATTTGTTATTTATTTTCAGAGAAACCTGAGTCGACATACGCTTCTCAAGCCAGCAGTTCTCCAGGGAAGTGTGCTATAACAATGGGCTGGAAGATATTTGGCGCCATCATGAGTGCCCTCTTTGTGGGACTAGCTGTGGCCCTTTCGTCTCTTGCCTGGGCAGGTCACACTAGCGGGACAGACGCTGCCGCCGTGCCTCCTTCAGTCGTCACTCCGGCGGGACGCATACTGGGATCCGTCGGGACCAGCATCTTCAACGGGAAAAGTTACGTGGCTTACAAAGCAATCCCTTTCGCCAAGCCGCCTCTGGGGGCGCTCAGATTCATGCGTCCGCAGCCACCGGACTCGCTTTCGGGGACGGAGTACATCAACAGTGAAGAGTATAAGCCCTCGTGTTGGTCTATCACTAGGCAGAGCACTGACGCCGCCTATGGCGAAGATTGTCTGTATCTTAATATCTACGTCCCTGGTAACGCTCCTGTCATCAACGCACGGGAATTATATCCTGTCATGGTTTGGCTACATGGCGGAGGGTTCGTGGCGGGCAGTGCTTTTCCGGAACCCATCAAGATGGTGACCCGCAACGATGTCATAATCGTAGGCGTAAACTACAGGATGGGTGTCTTTGGATTTCTCACCACATTAGACGCCAATCTGCCGCCCAACAATGGCTTATGGGATATGCAAATGGCTTTAAAATGGGTCAAGGAAAATATAAAATACTTTGCTGGTAACGACTCTTCCATCACTGTTTTTGGAGAGTCTTCGGGATCCATTAGCGCTTCGCTGCTGGCGCTGTCTCCAGCCGCTGGGAGTCTCTTCAACAAAGCCATCTTTCAGAGTGGCACCGCCACCACGTTGTTGTCGAGAGATGCGCCCCTGAGAGCTCGGGAATTCGCCGCAATGGTTGGCTGCGAAGCGGCTGCCGCTTCTAGCCAGCTGGCGCAATGTCTGCGTGGGGTCAGCATCGCTGACATACTGAAAAACAGTAAGCCGTCTTCGTTCAACATTTCGACCGCCAGACGACAGGCGGACTTTATCTGGGAACCAGCTGTTGATGGAGAATTCATCCCGCAAGAGCCGCTGGCCCTTCTTTCCAACAGCACGTACCTAAAGAGTGTTGGCGCATATGATAAAGATTATATTATCGGTGTTTTAAACAATGAAGGGGGACTAATCTCGGACAATTTTCTCCGTCAAATCTCTCTAGATATGATTGGTCTTCCGGGTTTCGCAAGTGATATGTTGGATTTTTTACTGAACAGAAGATACAACGCTATGAACGCTACAGAAAAAATAAAAAGCGCTGTGTATACATTTTATAATATAAATCCTGCGAATGTTAGTACAGCGCAGAATGTATTAGATATGTCTGCAGACTTGCTTTTCTATGTGCCCGCTGTGGAAACTGCTTTGGCTTTATCACGGTGTTCCTCATCAAGCTCAAATACTGGATGCTCCCAGCATAGCCCCAGAGTTTTTTTCTATTTGTTTGACTATTGCCCGCCTATTACTGATTTAAGCAGGCCCCAGTGTTTGATACACGGTGCTGATGTGGCTTACGAGCTGCCGCGCAACAATTTGACCAGTGCTGTCCAGACTCATCTATCCGACATTTTTATTGATCTTCTGACCAGTTTCGCCAATAACTCTAATCCCGGGTCCGCCGTGAGTTCTGGCTGGCCTGCGTTCGATCCCAGCTCCCAGCTTTACCTCCGCCTCGATGTCATCCCATCGGTTAGACTTGCACCTTACAAATACAGGGCGCATTTCTGGTTGGATGTAGTAACACGGCTTATTGATGTCTGAAACTCTAGTAAGCAGAGACTGAGCATGATTTTTTTTTTAATGACTTTGTTAATGGCACAAATAAACAGGCACTGTCAAATTTGTTGACTAGACACTTAGCCGAATAGGCTAACACAACGCAGACGATATATAAAATGCTAGCAGTAAACACCAGCCACGTCCGTTGATGTGTTCCCAGTCTTTATATAGATAATTATGTCCGAAACACTCCTTTTTTTTTTCTTTTCTTTTCAACGAACTACCTAACACACTTTTAAGCCCATGAGTCAGTGTATCTCTACGCTCTCTATTTCATTTTCTGTCTGTCTGTCCGTCTGTCTCTCTCTAATCGCTCTCTGGAACACCTGCGCATCGTTATTTCTCCGACATAGACTTTTGACTTTAACTGGAAAAAATCCGCCTCACAATGCGCCCCGAAACATGCACGCACTCAAATGACTTTTCTTCGGCTTCTCAATTCTTAAAGCCAACAAGGTACGGTATTCGACGCCGAATGCATTTCTACATACCATCAGTCTCAGGCTTACAGAATAAAAAGCATTATCCAAAGGCCCCAATGGAATGACCCATTCCCGTTCCACTTTCTACATCTGTTTTTGGTATCATTACTCTCTCTCTCTCTTTCTCTTCTTTCCCTCTTTCTCTCTCTCTCTCTCTCTCTCTCTCTCTCGCTTGAAAACAGAAAAAGCCTCTAGATCTATCTTATTAATGATATTAGGATTGGTCTTTTTTTTTTTTTGTTTTATTTAGAGCGTATCTAACAGGAAGCGGAAATGACGTAAGGCATATAAAAACTAAGTAGACTTGGGGAAAAAGAAAAAAAATATTGCCATAAAATGTATGGCATTCATGCTTTCTATTTACACTGCGGCCTTTGGGGAAATGCCGAAATGCGAATAGCTGTCGTCAGGTTGCGAAGCTGACCAATAGGGTTGTTAGTGAGCACCTAGGAGGTAAAAGGAACTTGGGTACGAAATTTGATGCGGATACGTGCGACAGTTCAAGAGATCTCGTGATCAATCAGTTATATTTTCTCTTAAATATAGTAGATGCGACTTGGACTAACTAATGTTATGAACACTATGACTGTGTAGTTTAGCGCAAGTAATGACGTCATAGACTGACACTATACCAAAGAACTTAGCACTGTCATTGTTTTAGACTGTTATATCAATATATTGTTTATGTTATATTGTTTCTTTAATTGTAATATTATAAAGTCATTGTTATTAAACATGGCGTTTTCTTGTTGTTTTTTGTTTTGTTTTGTTTTGAATGTCCTAGTTTTGAAGGTAACCTTTACACAAATATCCCTTCTTTCTGCTCATTTTGGGGTGTCATTCAATATGGAAAACGCCAACTCTACGAACGATTAAAAAAAACAACGGCATTATGAAATACTCGTAATTGTGGAATCTGGTGAAAGAGGCTTCTCGCGCCTAAAACTAATGAAGAATTACTTGAGGTCAAAAATACTCGTAGATAGATTGAAACATTTGGTAGGCTAATTCTTGCTATTGAGAAAGATCTATGTAGGAAATATAATAATTTTTATGAAATACTGTATGACTTCGCTACACGCAAGGCTCGTAAAATAATTCTGTACGTAGTAAAGAATGAATAAAATGCAAAGACGAATTTATTTTCTAATACAAACTCTTAATTTTCACTTATTATCCGTTTCCCTACCCAAACTGGGCCCCGCGAAATCCGTTTCGAATAGGGTCCCACAATGGTTAAGTCCAGCCCTGCTATTGAGTGACGGGTGATTACAAAGTAGATTAGCCTACTTGTTCCCTCCCCCCCCCTCCCCAAATCCTCTTTTTTTTTCGCCGCTAAAAATACGTGGGGTAACTCTAGTCCGACTTGAAGAAATGAGTGACCTTTCCATTACTTCTTGGTGTCCAACCTGTTGAGCCATGAAGAGAATTATGTAGAAAGATTTTTCTATTTCATTTTGGGAAACCAAATTCATTTCGCCTAGGGCCCCAAATTATCTAAGGCAGGCTCTGGTGACGTCTGCTCATCTGTTCATTAAGAAAGCACATTTCTGCCTGGAGTCTTCTTCCATGCAAAGAGTGGATCTTCTAAGCTGGGCCTCTGACTCTGTAATTGTTGTTTGTTTGTTTTTAAATGTTCATTTCATTCTCTAAGATAAATCAAAATAAAGTGAGAAATAAAACAAGGTGAAGGTTGCGGGCGTGCAGGAAAGCACTCTCAGGGGCGGGGGGGTCAACACAAGCGTGACAAAGACACCCTTAAGAGCTCCATCAAGGAGCGTGAGATTGACATTCATGGAATGCGAAACGTTACCGCTCGATCGCTCCACATGGCGTGAAGCCGTCAGTGTTGGACTTTCAAGATATTATGCAAAAGGTGTAAACCATCAGCAAAAAAAAAAAAAAAAACAGTTCCCACCAAAAAAAAAATACACAAGCTGAGAAAAGAAGCAGGCATATCTGCAGCAGACCCAGCCTACCCATGTGGCCAGCTTTTCAAAGCTAGGATTAGACTCCATAGCCATCTTTGAGTTTATAGGAAATGAGAAATGTGCTCATCTTCGACTACGAAGCGGGATCTGTATATATTAAAACACTTTTTTTTAAAAAAACCACGTTCCTCTTGTTTTGGCTGTAAAATACTGAATTAAAAAAAAAACACAGAACTACCAAATGTTAACAACACATTATTTCCACGAGCTAGAAACGGATGTACACACAAAATTAAAAAAAAAGAACGACAACCGATTTAAAAAATCACATTCCTTCATTCGCAAATAATAAATAATATTATTTTTAAAAAATACACTTTGAAAGACACACATAATATAATAACAACAACAACAACAAAACATGGATATCAGATCACGTGGTAGGCACTTCGGATTGTTTACCAATATTCTCGCGCTGTGCCCGTCGTCACAACCCCTCCTGTCTTCCTGAGTAGGTCTGAGCTAATACAGACTACAAACCAATCTTCATTTCAATCTATGTAGACCCACTACAGTTCAGTGTATACTCTATAGGTCAGTGTTTCACAAACTGAATAGATGTTTCATAAACAAGGGAAATAATTAACTTAAAAGGAAGCCACCAAGTGTTCCGCTGAATCCCCCGAATGTGCGAAGTGTTCCGCTAAATACTCCGAATGTGCGAAGTGTTCCGCTAAATACTCCGAATGTGCGAAGTGTTCCGTTAAGGAAAATGTTTGGGAAACACAGGTTTAGCTAGCCCTATGTTTAGGTTTCCATTTCAGACCTTGTGATCTATAGGGTCAGTGTTTCACAAACTGAATAGATGTTTCATAAACAAGGGAAATAATTAACTTAAAAGGAAGCCACCAAGTGTTCCGCTGAATCCCCCGAATGTGCGAAGTGTTCCGCTAAATACTCCGAATGTGCGAAGTGTTCCGCTAAATACTCCGAATGTGCGAAGTGTTCCGTTAAGGAAAATGTTTGGGAAACACAGGTTTAGCTAGCCCTATGTTTAAGTTTCCATTTCAGACCTTGTGATCTATAGGGCAGATGATGTAAAGGTCATCTTTTTTTCTGTGGCCCAAGGTTTAAGAGATTGTCATGTGGCCAGCACAACGACCAACCGCCTTTACATTTCCCCAACTAATGTCAGGTACCCATTAGAGCTGGGTGGACTCAGAGGCGCCCTAAATATCCCGAAAGTAAAAAGCCCAGTCTTCACTAGGATTCGAACCCAGGTTCCCCGGTTCAGAAGCCAGGCGCTTTACCAGTCTGCGCATCTCCCATTTATGTTTAATTTGTTTAAAAGAGTTTGAATATTCGGTGTTAGTTCATGCTACGAGTGTTGCACATTTTCTATGCTAATCTATATTAATTTTATAGTTACCAGGCTATGTCCTTCACGCAGCAGGTACAGGCCTAAAGTGTGAAAATGTCCTTTATTCCATAATTCCTTTTGTTTTTACAGCAGTTGCATATTATCTATCCATCCATCCCAGTGACGCTGCAGCTCATGTGGGCTCTGGCCTGCTTCAGCACACCCCTCCATTCAGATCTCTCTCGGGCCTTTCGTCTCCACGTCCTAACCCCCAAGCTGTTGTAGATCTGCCTCAACACACCCCTCCATTCAGATCTCTCTCGGGCCTTTCGTCTCCAAGCCCTAACCCCAAGCTGTTGTAGATCTGCTTCAGCACACCCCTCCATTCAGATCTCTCTCGGGCCTTTCGTCTCCACGCCCTAACCCCCAAGCTGTTGTAGATCTGCCTCCACATCGTCAAGCATATTCTCCATCGACCGAATTCAATCTTTCATGTCCCCTCGAGCATTCCCGAGCAAGAAGCTGGCTTTGAAGGAGCATATTTGTTGATTTACCTACCGTCGGCACCAGTGAGATATAGCCTAATTGTTGACCTCCTTCAGCCGTAACGACTATGGTTCATCTCGTAGAACAAACGATGTCGCCCACACATCATTTCCCCCTCTCCACGCCGCTGATGTGACCAAAGGAACGGAATATCCGATATTGTTTGGGATCAGTAGCGCCGTAGGTTCCGCCCGACTAGCACAGAGAGATACATGCTTTCCATTAACTCAGTGAAGGGCATTTTTTACCTCACAAAATTCAATTTACGATCCGAAAGAAATGTCGTGTATGGAATTACACGAGAGTTTGTAGCCTATGTTTGCGACAATGCTGGGAGATCTTATGAAATACAGACGTTAGGCCTACTTTAAAAAAAGAAGATGATTACGCCCTACGCGTGTTCCTAGGTCAATCTAGTCATGCATGTTAATCAATTATCTATGTTCGTGCTATGAGTATGGTCTAGTAGCTAGACTATAGACTAGATCTAGATCTAAAAGCACACACAAGATAGATCTAAATCGTCTATGTTAAATATGATCTTAATGCTGTGGCATTTTCCGTCTCAAGAAACGATCTTTTCCCTTTGCAACTTCTTGTGTGACTAAAGAGGCCAATCCTTGATACGCAGCTGGGGTCACATGATGACTCACATGTTGGTATCACCAGGGGCTGTTGCACTTTTACCTTTCTTTCTACTAGGCCTACTGTTGAGCAACCCAGGACTCCTTCCTTTATGCTCGCTCTCCATGGGGATCTATCCAGCGCCATTTTTTCCCCAACTGTTATTAGTGTCGAGTTTGAAGAGCGAATTCATGTTGCGGCGCTCCTTCCTTCTGTTAGATCACCATACAGAATTTCTTGTGTAAGTCGATCTTGTTGCATTCTATGAACGTGAAGGCGTTTTAAATTTTAAACATAAATCAATCAATGAACAACTCAATATAGATCGTCAAGTGGAAGTCGCTAGTTTCTTTATTGAATGACCACACCTTCTTATCTTTTCTTTAAACAAAATAAATAAATAAAAATAAAAAGCAAAATATGACATAGGCCTAGGCCTATAGTTTTACACACACTAGTGACTTTCAAGTGTATAGCATAAACAAAACCAGCTTTAAGAAACAGTCATTTAATCTTGTCATCTGACTCTAGCTACACGGCAAAACCTTCATAAGTTAATTTAGGTTTAATCATCTGGACTTTAATAAAAGACTTTATAATCTAGATTCTAGAATCTAGTTCTACTATTAAATTATTACAATTTGATCTATAGGCTACAAACTCAAGATCTAGATCTAGAAGTTAATCTATCTTCTAGATTAATCTAGATATCTATTTTCTAGATCTAGTGACCAATGTAAACCAGATCTTGAAAGAAATGATTATCTTCATTTTTAGTAATATTAGGTCTAAGACAAATTAATATCTAGGTTACTATGCCAACAAGTAGCGTAACGGTAGTGGCGTCAAAAATCGTAGCATAGCCTAGATATTAATGATAAAGTTATAAAATAATAGAGTCAAGGTTGAGCATGACTTGACAATTTTTTCTCTAGAGTGTAGACTATCTATTCTATCTAGATCTAGATCTAGTTTTTGTCCAGTTAGTTTGAACATGATGTTTCAAACAGAATTACATAAACATGTATTAAACTAAGTCTATAGTTTAAACCAGGCCAGATGGCTGATCTGGAACAAAGAAAGATTGCAGCGATTGTTGGGGCTTGTGTGGCAGATGCAGCAGGTTCTTAACTTACATAATTATTCATAATAATATGAAAAATATGATAATAATAATACTATTAATACTTACTAACTTAGTTCTAGATTTAGATCTACTAGATCTATCTTTTATTGAATAGACATTATAGATCTAGATCTATAATAATAATATTGATAATTACTTAATATTATAAATAATTTATTCTAGGCTAAATTAGACTAGATCTAGATCTAGCTAATCTAGAAAAATACTAGAATTATATAATATTATAATTATAGTCACTATAGAATAAATAGAGATGATAGATCATTGATTCAGATTAATAATAATTAATATCATATGACTTGTGATATCATGACTGATCATGACTAGACTGTCTAGACCTAGATTCCTTTTTTTTTATAATATAAATAAAAGAATACATTTTAGTGCTATAGAATAAATAGATCTATAGATCTAGTAGTAGTAGCATAAATGTCCTAATCTAGACACCCTAAGACGCCTAAGTCTAAGTCCCCTAACTATAGTCATTGTAAGAATTAATGTATAGTCACTAATAATACTGGTCAGCCCTCTGGAATATCCACTCTAGTCTAGCTAAAGTCATTCAGATGTAGGATGTACCCTGTTGTAGATCTTTTTTTCTTTTTTGAAGCAACTTCTGCATTAGATAAGTCAAAATAAGATCTAATAGACTCTACTCTCTTGACTTTAGAATACCGGTAGACAATTATGTCATGTAAAAAAAGATTAGAGCAAATACGCTTACACCTAATTAGAAAAATCCATTGCTCTCAGAAGATATATCCAGAAATCCATGAATTTCACAAATTCACAGTATTTTTTAGAGAACCATGTAAAAGTAGTAAAATTCCCCTATTAGACCTTGCGATCTATAGGGCAGATGAAGTAAAGGTCATCTGTTTCTGTTAATGAAGGTATCATGTGGCCAGCACAACAACCAAACTGCCTTTACTTTTCCCCAACTAAAGTCAGGTACCCGTTAGAGCTGGGTGGACTCTGAGGCGCCCAAATATCTCGATACTGTATTAAAAATCCCAAGATTCAAACCTGGGACCCCGGTTTGAATGCCATGCACTTTACCACGCCTCCTATAAGAAAAATGTGTTACAAAGTAAAGTATATTTATATAGAAGATTTTTAAAAAATTAAAAATATTTGTTTTAAGCATTTATGCCTACTTCTCCCCCGAAACCCCCCCCCCCCCCCCACCACCACCACCACCACCACCACACCACCACCACCTTCCCTTAAAGCAGGGGTTCTCAACCTGTGGGTCGCGACCCCTTGAGGGGTCGCTTGACGATTTATCAGGGGTCGCCTAAGACCATCGAAAATATGGATTATATTTAGTGTATTCTTCTATTGCTCTGTATGTTATGGGAGGGGGGGGGGTCGCGGCAGAGTGGGGGATAGTAAAAAGGGGTCACCGAGCTTAAAAGGTTGAGAACCGCTGCCTTAAAGAGTCTGAGCCACAGTTTTGACATATTATATCATCAATTTTAATGCCCAAGAATAGAGGAATTCAAAAAATAAAATTATTAGTAGCAAGCAGACAAGTATTTAAAATTTAAAGTAGGTCAAGTACACTTACCCGTAATAATAATTTAGTATCTAGCTACCTATCAATAAATGTGATAATAATTTTTATTCTCTTAGATCTAGGTCTATTATCTATATTGTCTATAAAGCGATCTATATAGATTTAATTAGACTATAATATCTGTATTAATTACTAATAGGACTCTTAAAATAAAAGATGACTTGATTTGCCTGTTGAATGCATTATATAGTCTGAAACTAAACACTTAAAACATATTTCTCATGCTAGTCTGTATTTCTATGGATAATAAAGTTAGTATAATATAGATATGACTTTTATAGCATACAATACCATATTAGTATTAAAAATAAAATCATTAGACTAACTTACTTACTCCGTGCTTTTTTTTGTAATAAAAAATAGGTGCCAGTACTCAGTGATGGATTGCCTAACTTTTAACTACTAATAAAATGATAATAATAATTGTTAAAATACAAGAAAAGTAATAATTTCACACACACACACATTGAAAAAGGTGCCTGTACGTGCATACCGTCACAAAAAAAGCACTGGACTTACTAGATGTTACATCTGTTATAAGTACATCTAAAGCTGTGTTTTCAAAACTTTTTCCTCAATGAACACTTAGCATATTCTGAGTATTAAACAGAACACTTTGCTTATTTCTTAGAGAGATTTACTAGTTAATTATTCCAGTAGTTCATGGGACAGCTATTCAAGTCCTGAGAAACACAGTTTGGGAAGCCCTGATCTCTCTAGAGAGTATACTCTTAACATATTTACTTTTACACTAGTGATGCAAGTAGCTATGACATCTTTTGGGGATTCTAAATTCTTTCATCTCTTTATTCTAATATATCCTTTAGAAACAAGGTACAACATTTAAATATTTATACACCATTTTGACATTTAATCCAAAAAGAATATGTAATAAAGTAAAATTGTAGAGAAGATTTAAGTTTTTAACAATAAGCACATCCATCTAGGATGGCTGCCTGGTATGTGCCTCAGATTGTCATCACAAAATAATTGAAGATAATATATTCTAGCCCAAACATCCTGCAGCTCCTCAGGAGGGTGGTAGGCAGGATCGAACTCTGGACTTTTGTGACAAGAGTCAAGTGCATACCACCAGGGCTGGATTTAAGGGAGGGCAGGCAGGGCTACAGCCTTGGGACATCCACAAGAAAGATTTAAAAATTCACTTTTCGAGTGTTCAGCAACTTCGCATATTTTTTCTTAAGCGTTTTTTTTCTTCACATTTTTACCAACAATACTTTTAAATCTGACAGTTGGCATCACTGTTGTAGTTACAAACTGTCTACTTATAGTCAGTGGCGTCACTAGGGTGGGTGTCACCCGGTGCGGTCAGCTCATGGTGTCACCCCCTGCCCACCCTAATGACGCCACTATCTATAGTGTACCCATTATTCTCATAAAATATCTGTAGATCTACTCTGGGTTTACTACATTGCATAATTCCTGAAAATGTAAATTTTTTATAACTTAAGTATGCAATTAAATCATTTTATTATTTTAAATGAAGGAAAATTAAATTTATTTATAAGCATTCTCTTTCTTTTATAATATGGCATACTTTTACATATTTATATTTGTATAAAAGCTTTTGAAAAAAGTGTCCACAAAAAATCTGCCACAGGGCCTCCACATAACTTAATACCACACAACTTGTCAGCCATTGCTGGAAAATTGTTTTATCAATGTTAAATCATCTTGATGATGGCGATGCCAAGTTCTCTGTCTTAGTAGAGTCTAGATGTTTTCTCTGAAAAAGTATACCAGATTGTTTAGACTGAAACTGCCATTTCTGAATGTAATTCTAAATGAATTTAGCTCAGCCTTTGCACTGGGTCTACAATGATGATGTTATGCAAAGTGTCACGCAAGACAGAGAGGATGTGGAATTCTGGGTACCTTCTGCCAACCCTTATTACAAGATTGAAGGAGGAAGGAATACTTGTTATGGAGATCAGGCCTATGTCATGTTGAAGTCTCTTGTAGACTCTGGAAGTAAGCACAATTCATACCATTTTGTTAATTCTGATTAAGACATCTGTATGTGTGTAATTAAAAGTTGTCTTTTTTTCTGAAGGTTATGATTTTCCAAGTTAAATAATTTTTAAGCAGTTAATTAAATGCAGAAATGTAATTTATTTTCTGTCACCTAACTAAAGGGGTCTTAGTAATAGTTTCCAAAGTATTATTTATAATAGGTCTAGTAATAGTTTCCAAAGTATTATTTATAATAGGTCTAGTAATAGTTTCCAAAGTATTATTTATAATAGGTCTAGTAATAGTTTCCAAAGTATTATTTATAATAGGTCTAGTAATAGTTTCCAAAGTATTATTTATAATAGGTCTATAGTCTAGGTTCTTTGTAATGAACTGTTCAGGGGTTTTAATTTAGAGGTCTGTAGAATGAACAATTCAGAAGGTGCAATTTAGAGGTCTGTAGAATGAACAATTCAGAAGGTGCAATTTAGAGGTCTGTAGAATGAACAATTCAGAAATGGTGCAATTTAGAGGTCTGTAGAGTGAACTATTCAGAAGGTGCAATTTAGAGGTCTGTAGAATGAACAATTCAGAAGGTGCAATTTAGAGGTCTGTAGAATGAACAATTCAGAAGGTGTAATTTAAAGGTCTGTAGAGTGAACAATTCAGAACATGTGATTTAGAGGTCTGTGAAATGAACTATTCAGAAGATGTAATTTAGAGGTCTTTGGAATAAACAATTCAAGGAGTGTATATTTTAAGGTTCATGGATATCTTATGGATATCATTACTATTATTATTATAGCTTTTATATAGCGCTACTTTCATGCTTATAGCATGCTCAGAGCGCTTTGGTCCAATCTCATTTGTGGACCAGTGGGAGGGAAGGGGTATCTAGGAGTTGGTTTTCCATCCTGCCTTTAGGCGCTCAGTAAACGCAACTCTGCCCGAGTCGGATGTCGAACCTCGAGCCCCCTTCTAGGTAACCAAGACAAGCCAAGTTCAAGCGCACTTAGCCTCTTGACCACGCTTCTCATCATATGGATAGTGGTACCATCTTGTGCATACAAGCGCCTTAAACATTTTTAAAAAACAATACTTTTATATCTGATTGGGTGCATGCTTTTTATCTGGAGAGTAAGTTTTAGCTGGTACAATAAAAATGTGAAATATCTCTAATAATCTCATTACTTACTATATTATAGGTTTTAATTTAGAAAATCTGACAAAAGCTAACTATGACTTCTTTGGGCCAGAGTCTGAGTATGAGAAACCAGAATCAGATATCCAAGGTAAAATTATTTTTTTTTGTTACCGGTACATTGTTGTTTTTGTATGTGAATATTTGTATCCTGTCACATTTTGTCATCTGTTTGAGATCCACTAACTAATCTCAAACCCAAAACTGTTGTCAGTATTTTCTATCTACTTTATGTTTCTTGAATTATAATGGAAATGTCTTTGATTCTGAAGATAAAAGAAGAGTACATTGTTTTAGATGACTACGCAAACCCAGTTGCCACCTGAATACTTTGCCACACCTGATGTAGACAAAACTGTTGTCTGCTGGAGGTTTAAGTTCTTCATCAAGGGCTTTTCTTTGAGCCTCATGTGTCCTGCAACCTTCATGAGAGCTCTTTAGCTCTTACTGATGCAATCTGCTATCCTCTGTGCCAGTTAGGGCAAAATGGCACCTGATTTGATATTTATAGTACTTCCTTGGGCGCCTCTGTTAACCGACCTTTATTAAACTTGCTAAAAAGGATCACCTTCAGGACAGAAGGCTCAAAAGTAAAGTAGCAATTATACATAAAACACTGAACCATAATCTTCAAATACAAAAACAAAATTTAATAAAATACTCTGAAAGACACAAAGATAAAGCCACATTCCTCGTCCCATATGCTAGGAAAAATTTGTACAAATACTCTTTCTTCCCTAGTGCTATTAGAGCATGGAATGGGTTGCCTGAGCTAGCCAGGAAAACCAGTGACTTGGCAGAATTTAAGTCATTGGTTAATATGCATGACTAAATGCATGACGTGTAGGACGTAATCATCTTATTTTTTGAAGTAACGTCTGTATTATATAAGATAAGATAAGATAAGACCTTACAGCTGTAAAATGATAAGTAGTGCTTCTATACTGTCCACACTGGCCTTAAGCAGAACTTAGTTATTTTATATTTATAAGGTAGTCTTGCCAGCATATGCCCATTATGAAGCCAAGGCACCTTTGATAGAAGTGATCAGTGGTTGAGCCTTATTTGTTTTCTATAGAAGCGGCAAAAAGCGCTGTTGGAATTAGCAATATGGTTGTCTAATTCTCTAGACAGTGATTAATCTTTGAATTATAACATCCCAAATAATTAAATCTTATCTCCTATGCCTACTAGCAATTTACCCTTTCTATTTGCAATCATTGAATGTTTAATTTCTTCATTTTTACAACAGAGTCCTATCCTGTGAACAGACCATGGCGCCACGGATGCCTTAGAGATTTTATCAAAAACATTCATGATAAAGTTACACCACCAGGTAAAATTTGTATGACTTGCTTACTTTACAAAATATAACCCTTTTAGATTTGATTTTTTTCAATCATTCATGTCAATGTGTAAGTTAAGTAGACTGTCAGATTGAATTTAAATCTCTTTGAGAAAGCTGAGATATTTTCAGTTTTTTTTTTTCATTTCTTGTAAACATACGGACGTTCCTCCAGAAATGAATACTTCTTTGTCCTAGCTCAAACTTCTTGCAGGATAGCAGTGGGAATAGTGTCGGCAGGGTTTGATTCCCCGAAACTTTTGAGCACATACCACATGACCTGGCAGCCATCTTGGTAAATGCACTTGATCATATGATTACTCTTCATATCTATTGGCCACAGAAGTTGATGAATTGACATCATCTCCCCCATATAGTGTTTTAATGTCCTAGGCAGTTCGTACTGCAGTGTAGGGAAGGATACCAACCCAAGAAATTGAAAAGTTAACTGTACCAGTACTCAAATTGATAAAAATTTGAGTTGACCTTTAAGAAGATATTGACATCCATTTTTTCATTTACCGTACTATATCATTTACACAATGAATAAAAAAAATTATTTACTTTTAATGGACATTTAGGTCTTTAAGAGGACTTCACTTTCAATTATTTTGTGAAAAAAAATTGCAATTTAAACTTTTTAATTTCATGTTTTTGTATACCGGTATTGTAGTAATTTCAAAGGGGATTTTTTTTTTGTTTCATTGATCATTATCTGACCTCTGATCTTATATCTATTTAAAGTATCTTTTTGTCTTTATTACTTTCTAAAGGTTCTCCTGAGGATGACCAAATTGACTGCGCTGTCAGAATCATTCCATTAGTGGCTATGTATGCAGGTCACCCTCAAATGTTGGAAGTGGTAGAAAAAGGCCTCAGGGTCTTACAAGAATCTGATTTAGCTGCCACTATAGGGCTGGCTGCAGCAAGGTAAAAGGGCTTTTTTTATTTCTTCTTGCACCTCTAACATGATACCCAGAAAGAAATGTGATTCAGTTAAAACTGTTTGTATTTACACTTAGTGGGTACCTTAGTGCCTGACCTTCTCATTACCATTCAGCTGAAATTTAAATACATTGATTCTAATTTTGATATGTATATTATAAATGAATGTATTGTATTATCATCTCTGCCTTTGGTCCAGTCGAGGCCATATTCAATCTACCCCTTTCCTCTTGTCATCTCAGTTCTGGGTGAGTCTCTCCAACTGTCCCCAAGTGTCTTGCCCATCTGCATCCAAATCTCTGCACTTTGGATTTCTGGGCCATCTCCGCTTTCCCTTTTCATGTGGGTACTGAGTGCTTGTCTTGTGATGTTGGATATCCATTGCCAGCGTCTCTTCTTCAACGGGCTGCTGCTTTGTTTTTTTGCAAGTTCCTCATTGGTAATCATGTGTGGCCAGCTTACCAAAAGAATCTTCCTGAACAGGTGTTGAAGACCACCTGAATTTTCTTCTAATCTTATTTAATAGATGTAATATACTAAGTCAATTCATAACCTTAGAAACAAGGCTTTATTTCAATAAAACACGACTGATACACACAATAACACAGTACAGACTGGTCACGATTCACAGACTACGATAATGCAAACACGATTACAAATACTAGCACGATTACAAGCACGGGTAACACACAAGTTCATTTAACGATCACTCCATTCACCCCTCCTTTATTTCTTTCTGGGTCTTAGGTTATAAACATGCGTATGAAGGGAAGGATCCGGAGGTATCTCTGGCGTAGACTTTTCTCCTTGCATGTCGTAACTGTCCTGTACGGGACTCGAGTCAATATTGGCCTCTGGCATTGGGTGGCTCTCCTGTGAGTCACTGATGACTTCTGGCTGGTTGTACATCATTGGGGTGGGACTGTGTGAATTACTGATAGTTTCAGGCACGTAGCGACTCCCTGGTGAGAGATCCAAAGAGTCACCGACCTCTTGAGGCAGAATACCGTTCTCTGGTTCGAAAAATGTCCATTTTTCCCGCACGAATGACACATGCAGTCTTTGGCAGGGCATTTCGCTCTGAGATGCCGACTACCTCCACAAAAGAAACAATTAGTATTCACTGTTGCGATTGTTTCTGAGTCCACCATTTCTTCGGTTGAGATTGCCGATGACGAAAGAGATGACTCTACCAATTGAGGCGGAGTACTAAACGAACTGGATTCTTTTTGGGCCATGTCGAGAGTCTTGGCAATATCTAAAGCCATTTTCAAGTCAAGGGATCTTTTCTCAAGTAGCCTCTGTCTAATTACACTCGAACGCATGCCGCTAACAAAGGCATCGCGAATGGCGTCCTCTTCATTTTTGTCAGCACTGACAGCTCGGAACTGACAATCTCTGGCCATCACTCTCAGCTTGTGTACAAATTGATCAAGACTTTGATCGACTTCTTGTTTGCAAGTTGCAAGCAAATGTCGGGCCAATGTTTCATTAGGGGCCTTCACAAATAAATTCTCAAGAATAGAATTTGCTTCTGAGTATTTAGAACAGGTAGAAATATACTGATATAAGGATGGAGACACAAAGTTGCATAGCAGGTCAAACTGTTCGCTTTCACTAGCCCCTACCTTCGTTGCAAATCTGTCAAAACAAGAAATCCAATGTTTCCATGTAACTGAAGCATTAGTTGAATTAGGATGAGCATCCAGTCTATTGGGACGCAAAAACTTGTCCATTTAAGAATGGTTTTATTGAAATAAATTGTAATATACTAAGTCAATTCATAACCTTAGAAACAAGGCTTTATTTCAATAAAACACGACTGATACACACAATAACACAGTACAGACTGGTCACGATTCACAGACTAGGATAATGCGAACACGATTACAAATACTAGCACGATTACAAGCACGGGTAACACACAAGTTCATTTAACGATCACTCCAATAGATTACAAACATTACTTCAAAAGATAATTATATCCTATGCGTTTCTTGTGTCAATCTAGTCTTGCATGTTGATCAGTGAACTCTGACTAGTCATTTATTGGCTGATTCAGGCAACCCAAGACATAATTACTTGGGTGCAATCTTTAGCTTTCACAGTTCAACTAGTTTTATCCATCAAGATTTTAGTGGTTACATTTATTTCATTTCCGGTAATCAATTTTTAAGAATATTGGATGTGAGTTGTCTTTGATATAAATATTCAATAATTTTGCTGTATACCAAGTCCTAGCACATTAATTAACATTTTTACTGTTGTGTCCTTTTATATAAATTAATATCTGTGCTGTCTTTTGATTCTAATGTGTATCTTTTGAAAACTATGCACAGGATACTGGAACAGTATATTTTGCTTGGTGACCCTGGAGATGTTCTAACAACAGTTTCTAATAAACTAAGCGACGCTCATCGAGAATACCCCCAGGAGCTGGACAAAGCTGTGGCTGGGCAGATTCATCAAGTTGAGAGGGTCAGAAATGAGCCTCATGCTGTTGCGGTGAACAAATATTTCAAAAAGAGCTGACGTACGTTTTGTCATCTTACCTGTTAGACTTAAGTTCATTTTATATCAGGGTGTTATGGGGCTAGACACATGGACTATTGGTTAGGTTTTTTTAAAGCGTTCTTTGTAATAATGCTTGAGATTGACGAAACCTTGGTGATGCAGGATTGCAACAACATTGCTATTCTCACTAGAAGTATGAAATTAAGGAAGGAAATGGTTGCCTGGTCATGCGGTACGCAGGCTAGACTGTCGTTCGGTTGTCTCAATGGACCCAGGTTTATATCCTGTGCGCTGCCATTCCCTCTTGTCCTGTGGGATGTTTGGGCTGGGATGGTGGATTATCTTTAACTCTGAAGGAGCATCAACATTTTACAAACATTGGAAACATGTCAAACATTTGGCAAAACATTTTACAAACATCAGAAGAAAGTTTAAAGCTTCTTAAAACATTTCCAACTCTCATGCATGTGCATTAAAGGTGAAAAAAAGGGTGGGGGGGTCAAGTGCCCTGCTTCTCGTCTCAAGTTGATTTTTAACACTCCGGCTCGACATGGCCTAAATTGTGCCGATGTGCCTAAACTCAAAACTCAAACTCATTTTTAACACTGCTCTATTAGTTGCCTAACATTACTTGGAGAGAGAAACCTGGTTGGTTTTTGTGTTAGCCACATGACTTCTTGTTAACTGAAGGTCTTGGAAACAATCTGCTCGGCATAAAATAGAAATTTCACTAATTTTTACTTTTAGATATCGGTACGTGCAAATACGAATGAGTATTTAAAGTGTTTTTCATTAACTTCAAGCATTACTTTTTTTTTCCTCTCAGATTTGCCTGAGTCCTTTCAGTCCACTTTGCATGGTGTTGTCACTGCTGCTGGCTATGTGGCTGGCATTCGTTCAACCATTAAAGTAGGTGGTTGTAATGCGTCTCGTAGTGGTTTTATCGGTGCTTGTCTTGCAGCAAAGGTAAGAACTAGTAGCCATCACCAATACCATTTTTATCACAGTTGTCTGTCTGCCTTATTGATGTTTTACGAAAGGTTTAAAAAAAAAAAAGAAAGAAAGACTTAATGAATGGCTGAATGTTAGATTTATTTTTGGTGAGAAATGTTTGTTTGTTTTTCAAATGTGGAATTTTTTTAGAGGATGTCACTGTCGAGCTGAGGTCTATGGGGAAACCAGGGAAGTGAGTGGGATTAGGTAGCTATCGTGGACAATGTCAACTGTTAATTATGGAAACATTTCAACTCTACCTCATTTTCCCATGAGAATTTACATTTTTTAATCTGAAAAAAAAATTTCACTTTTTTTTTAATTTATCATCTGATAAAATAATATACTGACATATCGGTACCGGTACTGCAAAGTATGTAAAGTACGCCTTTTAGATCTTGTGATCTATAGGGCAGATGTTGATCTGATTATTTGACCCGGTTAACGAGGGTGTCTTGTGGCCATTACAAAGACCAACCGCCTTTACTTTCCACAATTCAAGTCAGGTACCCATTAGAGCTGAGTGGACTTAGAGGTGTTGTAAAAATCCCAAAATTAAAAAAAAAGTCTTCACCAAGATTTGAACCCAAGATCTTTCAGTTTGGAACCAAGCTTTTTTCCACTCAGCCACCTCAAGTGCAAACTTAACTCTTTGTTAATTCAAAACTTGAGTTTCTCTTAATTGTAAACTGTAAACTGGATTTTAAATTTTAGATAAATTGCCGTTATTTCAGGATGGCCTTGATACAATCCCCGAGAGCTGGAAGCTTAAAACCACAAGGTTTCCAGAAGTTTACGACCTTGCAACAAAGTTGGCGAAGTTAACTGTGTAATGGATGCTGTCCCTTTGATCTCATCAGACTGGTGTACATTGACAACTCAAAGTAACTCTTCACAGACTTTGTTTTTTTAACACAAAACTTTGTGACAGGACATGGCCATCATGCCATTAAATTTGAGCATCTTTGAATTGTTTGTTAAATTGGAGTTGTCAATAAACATTTCTTCTTGTAAACATTTCTTTGTGCCTAAACTCAAACTCAACTCATACTTTTAAATCTATAGTATATTTAGATAAGCGTCACTGCGCTAGTAGAAATTATTTGTGCATACTGTTTCAGATATACTTTTAAACCTATAGTATATTTAGATAAGCGTCAAGAACACCTTTTTTGTCACTGTGCTAGTGGAACAAAATGTTTTTCCTTTATTTTTATTTCTGGATGACAACTACCGTAGCCTACCTTACATCTACCACATAATCTTTTAAGTTCTTGTAACCTTCAATCATTCCAGCACCAGGCTAGAGTGAAACACATCCACTTTCAAAACTGCTGCTCAATAAGTTGAGAATGTTTCTTCAACACTCCAAGCTTGCATACATCTATATGAAAACTTTATGATAACTTTGGCGTAAATTCAGCAACGTCAACAGTTTGATATCTAATTTTGTTTTCATTTGTATGTATACAAGTATATGTGTTGAAAACATTGTAAATGATCCAACAGATTTATCATTACTTCCATTTACACTGTTGTTCATTAACATAATATAATTACTAAAAAAAATATATTGTATTATATACCTTTTAATTTTTTTTTAAATGTGCTGTTTTCAACTTTGTTACAAATTGATGTTAATTTAAATTCCACAGTAATAAAATTTATTATACCGTACATTCAATGTTTCCTTGTCAATTCTGTTTCATAAACATTTGTTTCATTTTTTTTGGTTATTAAAGACAGTTATGTGCAATGAACTGTACCAGCATATAATTTGCCAATCTCTTGCAAATAGCAGAAGACCTCGACAAGATTACAAATTGTACCGGTATAGGAAAAGTAAAAAATAGTACCCCATCAATAAAGGCAGAAGAAAAAATTCAGAAGACCAAATATTCTAATACAAAATGTCAAATGTTTATTTATCTAGATCTGACATTTGTGGATACCTAAATGCTGCTAGTATAATCATAGGCAACAAACAAGCTTCCCCCCCGCTCTTCCCCGAAACATCTAGGAGAAAAACATTCTTAAAAGCTAAAACAAGTTAACATATCTATGGCCTCCTTCAGTCGCGAAGCGACTATGGATCATCTCATCTCGGTAAGATGAATGCCTGGGCATTAGCTGTGGTCAGAATGATGTCGCCCACACATCAGTTCCCCACCTCTCCACGCAGCTGATGTATCCAAAGGAACGGCAGTGCCGATACAGTTTGGGGTCAGCGGCGTCGCTGGTTCTGCCAGAGTGTAGCACTGGGTGCTGCAAACTGCTTTAGGGTCACCAGCTCGTTTTTTTTCTCAGGGTTGACTCCCAAAGCCTTTCCCATAATTGGGTATAGCTGCAAGTTAACATTAAAAAACATCCTTTTTGGACACAATTTAAACAAAAAAAGTACCGTATATAGATCTTCTACTCACTGATTATTAAAAACAAACAAACAAACGCAAGAACTCCTTTGGTACCATTTATTGAATAAATGTCAACATTCAAAGTTACTAGTCTACAGTGATCATAATGTACATTTCACGTGTAATTTTTGGATCCTTGTATGAATGTAGATTATGTTTGCATCGATGTAAAACACAGCTCCTCCAGGATAATTAAGATACTGTTAGTATTATTCTTAGAAGATGACAAAAGTGGTCATCATTCACAGTGGCGGCCTTAGGGGGTTGCAAGTTGGGCAACCGCCCCAGGCCCCGCGCATGACAGGGGCCCCTTGAAAGATTCAGTTTAAAAAACCAGACCAGTTCTCAAAAACTAAGATCTGTTACTCCATATTTATGAAACCTTTTCCTGCATGTATAAGGCTATATGATACCAATTACCATATGCAAGCTCTTAACATGACATTTTTGGTTTCGAAATACCGTTCAGTTTCTTTAAAGACAGCATCTTATGACCTGTCGATTCCAAGAGACTATCATTGTTTAACACTTCACCTTGGCTTGAAAAAAAAAAAACACCAGTTTGCACAGCGAAAAACCAGAAAAGTTCCTCGACTAAATATGTCTGTGACCGTCTAAGCAACTATTTAGTGTCAGTTTTATTGTAGGCTAACTGTTCCGGTTTTCCTCGTAATAAATAGTTAACTTTCCGACTCCAGCAGGTTTAGCAGAAACTATTATTATCTAATTTGTTGATTTTTTAAATGCAAAATGTTTCTGAATCTTTAATTACATTGATTATTAAAAGGCAAAATCTTACAAGCAGAACAATTACAAGTCAAACGGCCAACAGTAAGGTAGGCCTACTATTTTTTGGAACAAAAATAATGTCTTATCTTATATGATACAGACGTTACTTCAAAAGAAGAAGAAGATTACGTCCTACGCGTCATGCGTGTTAACCAATGACTTAAATTCTGCCAAGTCACTGGTTTTCTTGGCTGGCTCAGGCAGCCCATTCCATGCACTAATAGCACTAGGGAAGAAGGAGCATTTCTACAAATTTGTCTAGGCATATGGAACGAGGAATGTGCCTTTATCTTTGTGTCTTTCTGTGTCTTTTATTAGATTCTGTTTTTGTATTTGAAGATTATGGTTCAGTGTTATATGTATAATTGCTACTTTACAGCGTCAGAGGTGGACGAGCCCGCTAACTATAAGTGGTACGGTATATATAGTCTACCCTTACGGCTCACATCCCCGCCTCTGACACTCGCCCAGGGCTCCACGCTCTGCTAAGGCCGCTTCTGTCATTCAACATCTAACCACGATGGATGAAGTAAACACACACATCGTGGAAATATTCAAAAGCTTAATGGCTATGGACCATAATAATATGGACGTAAAAAAAATTAGCACTCTTTGTTGTTGGAGCTACAAAAAGATGTAT
Organism: Biomphalaria glabrata; assembly: GCF_947242115.1. Lineage (NCBI taxonomy): Eukaryota > Metazoa > Mollusca > Gastropoda > Planorbidae > Biomphalaria > Biomphalaria glabrata. The sequence goes on along the minus strand of NC_074713.1, from coordinate 1,894,201 downwards.
ACCAAAACAAAAATGGCTAGTTTAACATTGCTATGGCTAGCAAGTTACTCCAATTTAACTTCAATTATTGTTATTGTCTTGTGCTTTTTTGCAATGACGATTTTCATAGGATTCGTTAGGTAATTGACTCTATCAAGATCTACCTAATAAAATCTCGTCTCAATGTTGTAATTTTACTATTTTTAGCCTTGGTCAGTTGAGTTGGTGTATCACTCATGATTTATCATTTACGACTACTCTAGAGACACTAGAGTACTCTAGACTACAGTCTTAGAGTCTACTGTGTCTGTGAGTCACTGAGTACTGTGTGTGGACTGTGTCAGTGCCACTGCTGACTGTGGCCTGTGCCACTGTGGCGGGCGACTTGTTTGACTCTTGTCATGTATATTTCTCACACAACTCAAATCATTCTAACTACGTGTCAATTCTGACATTGTCACAGTGACATTCTGTCCATCAATCTAGTGAATCTAGTCTAGCATTAATCTACATTTTTTTAAAAATTAACAAAGAAACTCGAATTATACCCGATCTCTAGCAATTTTTTTTTTGAATTAATAGCTACAAAAGTTTGGTATAATGTAAACAAATTAATCAAGGAACGGTGGATACAAGACAGAACATGGAAATTGATAGATGAGAGGAAAGAGGCCAAACGTAGACGAGATCAGAAAAATGAAACACAGGATCGCAGCCTAGCGGAAGAAGCCTATAGGGAAGCAGATCTGAAAGTAAAGAGAAGCTGTCGGCGAGATAAACGGGACTGGATTGAGCAGAAGGGACAAGAGGCACAAGCAGCTGCAAGCAGAAATGACACAAAAACCCTCCATCGTATTGTCCGAGATCTCACTGGAGCAAAGAGTGGACATGGGGCACCAATAAAAGACAAGCAAGGCAAAACTTTGTTAACGAAAGAAGAACAGGATGCAAGATAGGTAGAGCACTTTAAAGAGACCCTTAACCAACTGTCACCAGACCTAACTTACATATTCAAGGACCCCTCTCCAGACAATGATCTCAAGGTCAAGACAGACCCAATAACTGCTGAGGAGGTTACCATGGCCATTGCAGTGCTAAAGAATAACAAAGCACCAGGACTAGACATGATATCAGCAGAAATGCTAAAATATGGGGGACAGTGCATTGTTAACAGAATGACTGATCTCTTAAATCTCTGTTGGCGAACTTCAAAAGTCCCAGAGGACTGGCAAAAGGGAGTGATTGTAAAGCTTCCAAAAAAGGGCAACTTGGCAGACTGCAACAACTGGAGGGGCATTACTCTCCTCTCTGTCCCAGGCAAAGTTTTCAGCACTGTTTTGTTGAGACGGCTTCAACAGTCTGTAGATGAAAGGCTCAGAGAAGAACAAGCAGGTTTCCGAAGAGGCAGATCATGTACAGAGCAGATTTTCGTTTTACAAAATATCATAGAACAAAGTCTTGAGTACCAACAACGGCTAACAATCAGTTTTGTGGACTTCAAAAAAGCGTTTGATAGTGTCCACCGAGAATCACTATGGAAAATAGTTAGAGAATACGGTATCCCAGAAAAATTCTTCCAGATCCTACGACACCTTTACAGTCAGTCTAGTTGCTGCAGTAAAACAGAAGAGGGAACAACAGAGTTTTTTACAATCGAGACAGGTGTGAGACAGGGGTGCATCTTATCTCCCTTCCTTTTCCTCCTAGCCATCGACTACATAATGAGGAGAGCAATGAACCAGACTGCCTTTGGTATTCCATGGCATGAACAACTCCGATTGACGGACTTGGACTTTGCTGATGATGTTGCACTACTCGGGGCTACAAATAAATGCATTCAAGAAATGACAGAGAGCCTAGACAGAGAGGCACCCAAAATTGGCCTCCGCATTAACTTGGATAAGACTAAAATTATGCGAGTGGGATATAAGGCAAAGGGTGTCCCCGTCAGACTTGGCGAGTTAAAGCTTGAAGAGCTGGACAAGTTCACGTACCTTGGCAGCATCATAACAAATGATGGAGATGCTTACCATGATGTAGCGTGCCGAATAGGAAAGGCAGGGAGCATTTTCCAAAGGCTGCAGCCTATTTGGACTATCCAAGCCATTGGACTCGAGACAAAAATACATCTTCTCAACACAATCGTCATTCCAACTGCTACATATGCATGTGAGACGTGGAAGTCATCTGTCAAAATTGAGAAAAGACTAAATGTGGCTCAACAGAGATGGCTGAGACGGATTTTGGGAGTCAGTTACACAGACCGGATCTCAAACAAGGAAATCCTATGCCGAACTGGAAGTCGAACACTTAGTGAGGTTGTGACTGAGCGTCGCATGAGGTTTGCGGGACATGTTCTACGTCAAAATGAATTACGCACACCAAGAGTTGCGATAACATGGAAGCCAAAACGAGGAAAGCGCAAACAGGGACGTCCTCGTATTACCTGGCGACACACCTTCATGGAGGACCTCAGAACAGTGGACACCAGGTGGGAGGAGGCTTCAGACATTGCCAGTGACAGATCATTATGGAGACAGCTTGCCGCCCAATGCGCCGAACGGCGCGGGAGGACCTAAGTCTAAGTAAACAAATTAAACTTGCGCTGGACCGTCGTTCGGATTTATCGACGGTCGAGGGTTCAAACCCTGCCCGCTCCCATCCTCCGTCGTCCTGCGGGAGGTTTGGACTAGGAAGTAAACTATCTTCAACTCTGAAGGAACATCCGAATTATGTAAAACATATAATATATTACTATCCAGTGAATGATTTATCTGGGAACAAGTTACAATTTGTCGGTGAATGATTTATCCTGAACCAACTGTCTGTGAGCCAGAAGTCGGTGAGTGATATGTCGGGTGAACAAAAAGTCATGAACAAATTGTCATGGTACCGGTACCCTAAAAATATATCAACTTAGATAGTCTAAAAGAAGCAATTTAATAAAGTAGAATGTTAGATGACTAGGTCTAGAATTATTTACTATTTAGATCATTCAGTAGACCTTCTAGCTGTAGATATGATAAAATCATGTGTAGTACATTCTAAATTTACATGATTATCTTATCTTATAGATTATGTTACTTAAAAAGAGAATTACATGTCCCTATTTTTGGGATCTTATACTTTATCTGGCAGGCATTGACCTAAAGAGTACAACAGTCTGGCTTTATACTTATACTTAATATAGCACTTGAAAAAAACTTGAATTTCTTCCATGGTATTTTATAATACTGGTATAGATTGTAAACCTATTTTTTTCCTACAGATAATATATACGGTATGTCAATAATAGCCAATTTGAAATTAGTAAAAAAAATGGTCCTAAAAGCTGAATGTTGAAAGCTCAATCTGTTTTCCGCCCTACTGTTTTCCTTTGTTAGGCTTTGTCCTCGTCCTTATTGTGTCCACCTCTGGGCACACAGTTGTCTGGTAACTGTAAATGATTGCATGAATGATTACATTGACATATATGGATACATGTAGGAGGTAATAACCTAGTTTTCTTCTGTCGTCTTCTGTGGTACTGCTGTTTGAGAAATTGTGTGTCAAGAGTGGTATTGGCCTGTTCAAGCTAATTATCAATTGCTAACATGGCAGGGGAAAAAGAAGACAGGCTTATAAATTATTTAAGTTGAACTTGGAGCTTGATTTTGTTTCTTGTACCGGTACTTAAGTGTCTGTACTTGGAGCTTGATTTTGTTTCTTGTACCGGTACTTAAGTGTCTGTATCAACTATTGTACTTTATTTGAACTAGGTCAATCAACTTTGAAAAAAAAATGTCATCCTATTTTGTGCAGTGAATGAACAAGGAACTCGCACATACAACACTGTATTCTAATTTAATCTTGACACACTATGTACTGGACTGGGTATTGATATAATTTTGAAGGTTTTATTTTCAGCATCTCCTGGGACCAGAGTGGCAGAACCGGTATAGCCACAGGCGTGGCCCAGAGAAATATGGTGAAAGTGTGCAACCCATTTGTCTTGCACCTGGCCCAGACAAACACACAGCTCAAAGGTGATTAGCAGAGTTTTACTTTTAATGTCTTGCTAAATTTAGTGGAAAACTCTACCTCACCTGACCCTTAGACCTGGCTGTGTGGTCATTAGTATGCGCTTTGAACTGATTGTCACAATGGTCCTGAGTTCAAAACCTGCCTGCTTACGTCCCCTATCACCTACCTGTAAGTTTGGCCTAGGGCGTTATAGTCCTAATTTTTTGAAGCTATGTATTGTAACTATATTGTCTAGATGGCAATTAAGGTTTATAATTTAACAATATTGTCTAGATGGCAATGAAGGATTATAATTTAACAGTATTATTTAGATGGCAATAAAGGTTTATAATTTAACAGTATTAGCTAGATGGCAGTGAAGGTTTATAATAGTTTAACAATATTATCCAGATGGTACGGTAATGAAAGTTATAGTTGTCTATCAATATTATCCAGATGGTAATGAAAGTTTAAGACCATTACCACTTCCGGTGTTAACAACCCTGCGGAACCACTACGGACAACTCACAACTGGCTCAAGAAAAACTGGTCGCCCCCACCTCTGTTACATAGATGCATAAAAAGGGACCTCAAATCAGTGAACATCAATACCGACCATTGGGAAGACATAGCACTAGACCGCACCAGATGGAGAGAGACAGTGACCAAGAAAGCTATGGACAGCGAAAGAACATGGGCCTCAGCTCTGGAAGAAAAACGTACAATGCAAAAAAATGGCCAGCTCCTCTACCACCGAAGCGAAAGCCACCTTAATCTGCAATATTTGTGGACGGGAGTGTCTCTCCAAAATAGGGCTCCACAGCCACGTGAAAATGTGCGAGATGAACCATAGTCGTTCTACGACTGAAGGACGCCAACAATGAAAGTTATAATTGTCTGTCAGTATTATCCAGATGGTAATGAAAGTTATAATTGTCTATCAATATTATCTAGATGGCCTGCACATGAAGTTATCCAATCTGTGTCCTAGCAAGATCTTCATTATTTGGGGAGCTAAAATAAATCCATTCCATGACTTGATATTGAAAACTGGGAGACATATTTGCAGCGTGCTGGAGTCTGGGGACTATCTGGCTTTAGAAGCTCTTCATGCAGATCAAGTGAGGTAAGTCTCCATCTTAATAAAACTATTTTTTATTTGCATAATAAAAGATATTTATTGTATTCTTTTTTAAATTGTAGAACAGCCATCATTCTTATTTTCAACTAATGTTTTAGTTGGTTCTACCAAATTATTGAAATAGTAAATGATTGGGCTTTAATTATGTCAGTTTTCCAGAGGCTGGGGAGCACAACTTGAGCCTGCCATGTCCTGCAGCAGTTAGTAGCCAGATTTTAGGAGACATGCCTCGTGTACGTTATCCTGTATCTGTGTTCACTTTGGTCAACGATGAACAAATCGTTACATCTCTGCCCGATGAGGACAATTCAATTGTAATTTTTTTTAATTTTTAATAGATTTATCTTTCTCTTCTCTAGAATAATGTCTAGCTTATTTTTGTGTGTAATGTCTAATTTTATGTCAGTTAACTTATTTCATGTAATATGTATTGTCTTGCTACTATAATAGTTCCCCTTTCAGACCTTGCGATGGACAGATAATGTATAGGTCACCTTTTTCTGTGGTCCCTTGTTAACGAGGGTGTCATTAAGCCAGCACAATGACCTTTACTTTCTTTTTCCCCCAACTAACTAATGAGCTGGGTGGACTCAGAGGATCCCAAAATAAAAATAAATGTCCCAGTATTCGAACCCGGGACCCTTGGTTCCCAGAAGCCCAGCGCTTTACTATTCAACCATCACACCTTCCTTGCTTCTGTAGTCTAGCGTACCGTAATTCTAAGTTTAATGCTGAATGTACTGCTTAGTGATAGGATATAAAAACAAGTACTGTACAGATGTTGTAAGATAAGACTAGATTTGATTAGTACCTATGAAAAATTCAACATTGCTCTTTCTGTCATCAGCTTGGTCTAGTTTCAATCATTCACCTGCAGGATGACAAAGTCACACAAAATTCACACATCATACGCCAGTTTGTGAAGACTACAGGTGTTCAACTCTACTCTTTACAGGTGACTAGCTTTCAGACACTGATACAATAGATATCAGATACCAGTATAGATATATACAGGGTGGGGCATAAAGACACTTTCAGACACAGATACAATAGATATATCTTCAGATACCAGTATAGATATATACAGAGTGGGGCATAAAGACACTTTCAGACACTGATACAATAGATATCAGATACCAGTATAGATATATACAGGGTGGGGCATAAAGACACTTTCAGACACAGATACAATAGATATATCTTCAGATACCAGTATAGATATATACAGAGTGGGGCATAAAGACACTTTCAGACACTGATACAATAGATATATCTTCAGATACCAGTATAGATATATACAGAGTGGGGCATAAAGACACTATCAGACACTGATACAATAGATATATCTTCAGATACCAGTATAGATATATACAGGGTGGGACATAAAGATTTCCCACTTTTGGAGGGGGCACCATATAGGCTGTAGTGACAGTAGAGAGGTAGGACAGACAGGTTTTGTTTGGCCAGGTTCTATCATTAGAACATTTTGTCTTTCTTTTTCCCAAGCCTTCATGAATTAGACAGATGAACATCGTGACTTTGTTTGAAGCATATAATGAAAACAAACTATCTGTAATAGCGACTCTTTGGGATCAGTCAAAATATAGCTGTACCAGACAGGAAAACTATTTTGAAAACCCATTAAAACAAAATATTTTTTTTATACCGTATTCTTTCAAAAATTTAAGCTCGTTTTCCAGATACGGTATTTGGGTTCTTTTGATAGATTCATTAAAAATGTGAGAAAGAAATTTCTATAAATAAAATAAGAACATAAAATTAAAATGTTATTTAACCTTGGTTAGGCCAATAATAGAATATGCATCCTCCATTTGGGACCCCTCAACTCAAGAAAACATTAAGAAACTGGAACAGACACAAAATGGAGCAGTGAGATTTATAACAAACAGATATTAACATTTGACTAGAGTAACACCTTTAGTAAAATCACTAAATTTAGAAAGCCTTCAGGACAGAAGACTCAAAAGTAAAGTAGCAATTATACATAAAACACTGAACCATAATCTTCAAATACAAAATTTAATGAAATACTCTGAAAGACACAAAGATAAAGACACATTCCTTGTCCCATATGCTAGGACAAATTTGTACAAATACTCCTTCTTCCCTAGTGCTATTAGAGCATGGAATGGGTTGTCTGAGCTAGCCAGGAAAACCAGTGACTTGGCAGAATTTAAGTCATTGGTTAATATGCATGACTAAATGCATGACGCTTAGGACGTAATTATCTTCTTTTTTGAAGTTACGTCTGTATTATATAAGATAAGAGAGACCTTTATGTCCCACCAAATATATCATCAGACTTGCATCAGGTGGCCTTATTTTTCTTTCTCAAATGTAACGACAATTTGTTGTTCATCTTACTTATTTCTTCCAAATAATGTTTGTTCTTAAACAGAACATTGAAATGCAGTTTGGGATCAGCAGCGTCACTGGTCTGCCAAAAAAATAGCACTATGTGCTGGAAGCTGCGTAATCAGCTCTTGGATTTTTTTTCTCAGGGTTGAATCCCAAAGTGCAAGACAGCGAAGGTTTCAGCGTTTTTCCCTTCTGATAAGCTGGTAGTTTAACTCTTTCTCTCCGTAATTATTTACCACCTTCTGGTGGAATCAACGCTGGTATCGTCAGGAGAGAAAGAGTTAACAAGGTTATGAGCCCCTCCAGTGTAAAGCTTTCTGGTTTATGTGCCCCCCCTTCTCATGTCAGTGTTAACAGTTCTGAGCCACCTATGAAGACCAGGAGCTGTTGACTGGTTGTCAGAGGCTATTTGAGATGCATGCCGTTGGAGGCATTTTATAATTTATCAAGTGTTTATAACTATTATCACTTCCAGCAATGACAACCTTGCGAAATCTATCCCGTTTTTATATGCTTGTTGTTCTGTTGTCACAGATTAATAATAAATTACTGTAGACATTACTAATTAATGATGATAATAACGAGACTGTCTTTATCAAGGTAGATATATATAACTATCTTTTTATTTCCATCCGATCCTTTGCTTTCGCATAAAACATAAACAACAAACAATGACGTAACATCATATAATATTAGCACACTTGTAACAAAGAGTTGTCTTAGTGAAGATGTCATTTAAATTTAATGCCGACTTTGTCTTGTTCCATTCTAAAGTTAATTTCTTTAATGTTTTCAGCCCTTGTATTTATCAAGTGGTTCTGAAGTCAGTCGCGTGAACAAATCTGAAGCCACCTCTACAACTTTAGATGACTTCAGTCAAGAAAATATTTTGGATACCGGTACTATAAAAAGTGGTAAAAATACAAGAAACAATCCTAAAGATATTTCAAATCATCCTGAGAATGACAAAGACAGTGATGTAACCCATTCTTCCTCAGGCTCAGATAGTGAAGGGAGTGACGTAGAAGAGAAACCCAGAGTCTCTGAATGTGTTGTGTGTCAGTCCAGGCAAGCCAAATGTGCTCTCCTGCCCTGTCGCCATGCCTGCGTGTGTCTGGGCTGTTTCAAGTTACTAGACAGGTGCCCCATGTGCCGAGGGGACATAGACTCGTATTTCTTGTTAAGTGACAGTGATGAGGACAGCCTGGAAGAAGATAGCGTCACTGATTTACAACATCTGGCTGTCAGCGAGTATTTCTCGCAGGCCTGGGAGAGGTTGAACATTCGATTAAATACATTTCTAGGATTTCGGTAGCACAGGGCTGAAATCATCCTCTTTTGAAAGCCTTGGTTAAAAACCCTGTGGTTGTGCATATTTTAAGTACAATAGAATCCAACAGAATACTTGGGGAAACACAAACAGCAGAATAAGACAGAAGGAAATTTAAAAATTGATCCCTACAGAAAGTTCAGATACTTTCTAAAGTTGGAAGTGATCCCAATAATGACATTTTATTTTTGCTGGATATCTGGTTGAGACTGTCTTTCAATGAATCAACTATTTTTTCCAGACCTTGCGATCTATAAGGCAGATGTTGTGAAGGTCATCTGTTTCTGTGGCCCACTTTTAACTAGGGTGTCATGTTGCCAGCAGAATGACCAACCACCTTTGCTTTCTTCCAACTAACATCAGGTACCGTACCCATTAGAGCTGGCTGGACTCAAGAGGCGCCCAAAATTTAAAAATCCCAGTCATCACCAGGATTCAAACCTGGACCTCAATTTGGAAGCCAAGCGTTTACTGCTCATCCACCACGTTTTGAAATGTACCTCTATATTTAAAACCAAAATTTTGTGTTTTCACTTGAAAATGGATTATTTAAATTGGAGAAATTTAATTTTGAGGTAACAAGACAAAGAGTCTCTAACTTTTTTTTGAAATGTTTGAAAACATCTTTAGTCTCAATAGCAAAGGAAATATTGGTTTGGGACGACAAAGGTTGAAAATACATTGGGTTTATTACTAACAATGTCTCTTAGAGCAATATCAAATTTATCCTTTCAATTCTTGTGTTGCTAAAGTGTGTACAGCTTTAAGTTTGCCCCCTATCAAAGCAATATATTAAGACTGGACTGCCAGCTCCATATTTCTTGTAAGAAGTGAAAGATGGAGATTCAGGCTCCAACTGGGGACTATGGATAGTCTTAAGACTCTAGAGGCTAATCTGTTGTCTAGATGTCTTTGAAAAAGGTTGTTTTAAAAAGCATATCTCTAAATGTGCCATTTTCTAAGCCAAGTGTCTGTGATTAATTTCAAATAAAGTATTTATTATAGGCTACATTTCCAGGATTTTGGGTTTTATTTACTGTCGTCTTGGGTTTTTTTTTTGGTTTAAATCCATATAGTTAAATGATGTTTGCTCTAACTTAAACTTATCTCATTCCTTACACAGAGATAGATGGTGTCAGCAGACAAAAGAATAAGTTTATGTAAGAGTGCTAGTAGTCAGTTTAACTAGACATGTCCTCTGATTAGTTTGGCCCCTTCTCAACTTAAGAAATAAGATACCAGTAACTCAGCATTTCAGTTTCATTGTGTGTGACCCACTTATTTACATAAATTATCAAACTGATGTCAGTGTCCTGGACCAAGATACTTAGGTGACTTAAGTTACAAATTAAAGTCTCTTTCTACCCAGACACAGAACCAATTGTTGAAAGTAACACAATAAATCTTTTTGACCCATGGAATAGATTGAATTCTCCAAGAAAACTATTTAAGTAATGACTTGTAAAGTTTAAGTCTAATTAAAAAGCCCAACTAGGGTTTACACAAGGATACTCCTAAGACAATAACTGTAATTTATAATTCAATATATGTGTAGCTCATCATGGCTGTACAGACACACGCATACACAGGAAACAAACACACAGATACAGTGATTACTTCCAGGATGTCTTTAATTGATTACGCACATAAGTCAAAATAGTTCAACAAAATGTCACACAAAATATACATACATGACAACATACACATTGGCTGGAGAACTTTTGAAACAAATGAGGTTAAGTTAGTTCACCCTAACAAATTTTTCCATTTGTCATATTTTCTAAAAAAAAAAAATATTTGCTCATTTATCTTTAAATATTAACAAATTTAAAATTGTATTCTGATAGTTAAAAAATGCTCTAAGAAAACAAACCAGTTGACATTGAGCATATAGACATCACCCCATAAGTGACAGAATGATGTAATGAAACATAAAGTTTGTATTCTTATCAGATCATTTGCAAGTCAAAGGTCTGGACAAAGCATGTGATCTTCATGATGTGGAGTTACTAAGTTACTAACTAATACATCATTTCAAAACTGAATGGACTATTTGCAACAAGTATATTAAATTTATAAAGAATGTACTGTTATAATGTACTGTATCAGAATGGTCTGTTGTATATATATGTTAGCAACAACATGTCAATCTATAGAAGACCAAGACTGTATATATGAGCCTGGCAGTATAAAATACATTTCCGAAGTAGTCTATATACTGTCTAAATAAGACTTGAATGTGAAACAATCCTTCCTGACTCATGTGACTGCCATGTCTAGAAAAAGTCAAATGTTTTCTGGGTTGTAGAAGACATTCATAGTTTGTGCTGGCTATATTACAGGCGTTCAATAGTTCTATTTCAGATTTGTTTGTTCTCTCAGTATAGAGAATGATATTCATTTTGTATTTTTTTTTTTTTACAAAAAAAATGTTCCAACCTAGGCATTTTACATTTGGCCTCACTTGTAATGGACATGTTTCTATGTCTCTTCACACCTGGAGAAAATAAGTAACAAATATTCTGTCCTCTGCACAAAGGCAGGATGGGATACACTGCCTAGTAGTTGACAGAATGTTACTTTCTCACATAAAATCCAGAATTTCATGTTTCATTGATAAAAATCAATTTCGCTGCAAAAGATGCTTTAACTCACTGCTTGGCCGGGTAGGATCACTTGCAACTCTATGCTGAATGAGTGGACGGTCACATCAGGTAAAATCTGGCATTGACTTAAGTTCTGTTACCTGGCCAGGGATAACTAGATTTTGTTTTGTGGGTCATCCTTTGCATGAGCTAATAAGTATACAGGAGCAGTCAATATACAGGTGCTCATCACAATGATATCTGTTCAATTAATTAATAGAGTGGGCTCTATAAATACATACATACAATTTGAAGGATAAGACTAGATTTGACTAGGAGACTAGTCTCCAAAAATTCAACATTGCTCTTTCTGTCGTCAAGTTGGTCTAGTTTCAATAATTCACCTGCAGGACGACAAAGTCACACAAAATTCACACATCATGTAATACGTCAGTTTGTGAAACTACAGGTGTTCTGCTTTACTCTTTACAGGTGACTAGCTTTCAGACTCTGATACAATAGATATATCAGATATAGATATATATATATACAGGGTGGGGTATAAAGACCTCTGCCCTGGAAAAAATGCCATAACAACTGATTTAAAAAAAACAATCAAGGTGGCCACTTTTTTTTTTTCTTTCTGATTGTAAATTTTCTTGAGTTAATCAACTTTTCAACACTCAAGGCAGTATAGAAACTCATCTGTTCCAAACAAAGGGAAATCAAGTTTATAAAAACCCAAATAAACCTGAAAGTGTCATTAATGCCCTTCATCCTGAGCATGGTGGCAGCAAAAAAAAATTAATTAATACGGTATCTGCGTAAACAAAAAATTTCTGTTTGTATATAAAATGGATAAAAGACCCTATAAATAATGCCCCAAACTGAAGAATGAGCATTTAATTGAACACAACAAAATTTTTTTTTTAAACGCAATTTAACCAGAACATAGAATTGCTTGAAATTTTAGACAAAGACTTTTGTTACCGCTGAAATGTACTTTGAACCGTGTCATTTACAATCATATTTCTAATTCATCAGATCACTTGTATTCGAACCAAAACAATTTATTTGTCCTCACTGACATACTAGATTTCAAGCTTGACTGACTTGACCAACTTGTCCTTGTACTTGTCCAATACTTCATCCACTTCCGATTTAATAAATGTCTCAACCTGAGATGACGACATTCCAATAAATGTTGTGGGATTCACGCAGCCGTCCAGTTTTGACAAAATGGGCTTAAAATAGTCGTCTTTTTTTATCCTGTCAATAAGATCACAAGAAAGTCCTTCTTGCTTCATGACAGAAGCACTCTGTATTGCTAGACTACGGAGCTTCTCATGGCATTCCTGTCTGTTACCTCCTTCTTTTACCATGGCCATTAGAATGGCTTCACTTGCCATAAATGGAAGTTCATCCCCCAGTCTTTTGGCTATGACTTTGGGGTAAACCACAAGGCCTTCAAATATAGCCTGTAAAGTCATGAGAATAGCGTCTGCACCAAGGTAGGCTTCTGGAAGAACAACACGGCGGTTGGCACTGTCATCCAAAGTACGTTCCATCCACTGAACTGATGCAGTTTGTAGAGGGTTCATCACCAATGAGATGAGAAGCCTTGCAAGGGAGCAGATTCTTTCACATCGCATAGGATTTCTTTTGTAAGGCATAGCACTGGATCCTATTTGATCAGCTTCAAAAGGTTCTTCAAGTTCTTTAAAACTTGACAAAAGTCTAATGTCAGTACAAATCTTGTGAACTGTGGCACCAAAACTTGCAAAAACTGACAGAACCTCTGCGTCAACCTTCCTGGAGTACGTTTGTCCACAGATGATGAAGTGACTTTTAAAGCCTGCAAGCTCAGTAACCTTCCTATCCAGCTCTTCAACTTTGGCAGCATCTCCATCAAATAAAGCCAAGAAACTAGCCTGTGTGCCAGTTGTGCCTTTGACTCCTCGAAAACGAAGTTCACTGCTGACTCTTTCCATGTTCTTCAAATCCATGAGAAGATCTTGTGCCCATATACATGCCCTCTTACCCACAGTAGAAACTTGTGCAGCTTGTAAATGGGTATATGAAAGACAAGGGAGATCCTTGTGCTCCATGGCAAAGTTTCTTAGCAAAGCAATACATGTGGCAAGCTTTGGTTTAAGTATTTCCAATCCATCCCTGAGTACAATCAAATCTGTATTGTCACCGACATAGCAGGACGTGGCTCCAAGATGAATGATGGGAGCAGCTTTTGGGCAAACAGCCCCGAAGGTATGAACATGAGCCATCACATCATGCTTGAATTTTTGTTCTTCCATTGCCGCCTGCTTGTAATTAATGTTAGTCAAATTTTGGCTCATTTCCTCAAGCTGCTCATTCGTTATGTCTATACCAAGCTCCTTTTCGGCCTGAGCCAAATAAAGCCATAACTTTCTCCATGTTGAAAATTTTTTCTGATCTGAAAAATTAATTTTCATTTCTTTGCTAGCATAGCGAGATGAAAGTGGAGTCCTGTAGGTGTTGTAATCTGTGCTGTCTTGCGACATTTTTCAGCTGTCAACATAAACATTATAAATAAAATAGTTTCAAAGCATAGAAAAAAAATCAAAGAAATCAAAAGCAAGGTAATAAAGACACAAAATAAAACGTGCTTAGCTTATCAAATAAGATGAACAGAAAACAAGGAGATCTTGACTCACAAAAGACATGGGATACAATGAGCTTGGCTCATGACATTAGACATGATACGAGCTCGACTGGACAAAACAAAATAGGAACTGACCCCCCCCCCCCCCCCAATTATATACAGAGAGAGCTTTCCTTCTAAAGGCATCTCAAAAACTACATTATAATTGTCATAATATAAACAGGGCAATAAGAAATAAAAATAAATAAAATCCAATTAAATTATAGCCATAGCTAGCGCCTAGATAGATCCAGTACTTATGATCTAGCATGGAATACTATCTATACACTACTAGCAGGCCAATGATGGGCAAGTTAAAGGAATGTACACTTATATCTCTTAGACTTAGAAATATAATATATATATAAGTGAAACATGACATAGCACTAATAGCTCTATCTCTTCTATATAATTTACGATCTCATGTTTAATTCATGATGGTTGTCACGTGACAGTTTTCTTTCGTTGTTTTATCAGTAAGATCACGTGACTAAATGTTTGTTTACGCTTGGTGAATGAGGTCCAACAGAACAAATCCACGCACTGGATGTAAAGAAACTTCATAAGAAGTGTGTGAAGCTCATAGCTCTAGATCTAATCTAGTACAACTTTAGTACAAGTACACAAAAATAAATTTACTCAGATCTATCAGTTCTACATGCTGCCCACCTAAAATTAAAAGTAGTCTAACCATACCATGTGGACGAAACCAGGGTAGCAATATTGATTATATTCTATATAAAACAATAAAAATATATATATAATATACAAGAATCAGTCAAAATGTATTTACCTGCAGCCTTGAAAAAAAAACAATTATAAAGAACACAACAGGGTTACACAAGGTGGTATTGGGGTAGATGCGGAACACCAAGCTTCGGCAAAGGATGCCAGCAAGAAAAGGAAGTGACCACCTTGCTTGTTCCTTAAATCGGTTATTTTGGCGGTTTTTCTGGGGCAGAGGTCAGCTTCTGTTTGTGGACTGGTGTTAGGTCAAGTTTGGCATCCCAGTATATGATATCCTCCCCACTACATTTAAATTGGAGAAATTTAATTTTGAGGTAACAAGATACGAGTCTGAAACTTTTTCTGTTTGATCTGTAATCTTATTTCAATAGCAAAGGAAATATTAGTTTGGGAAGACAAAGGTTTCTTAGTGTAGTGTATTGTGGTCTTGAAATTGCATTGGGTCTATTACTATCTAATGTCTCTTTGAGGGTGAGCCATACCAAATTTAGATCATTTCAATTCTTGTGTTGTCAAAGTTTGTACAAGTTTCCCACACACCTGTCAAAGCAATATTATAAGACTGGACTCCAAATCTCTTGTAGAAAGTGAAAGGTGTAAAGTCAGGCTCCAACTGGGGGCTATGGATAGTCTTGAGACTAGAGGCTAATCTGTTGTCTAGATGTTTTTGAAAAAAAATTGTTTTAAAAAGCATATCTCTAAATGTGCCATAAGTTTTCTTAGCCAAATGTCTGTGATGAATTTCAAATGAAATATTTATTAGGCTACATTTTCAATTTGTCTTGTTCACTGGTGTCTTTTTTTCTAAATCCATGTAGTAAAATGTTTGCTTCAACTTTAAATTTATCTAAAGTTTCTTACACACAGATTGATGGTGTCCACACTAAACAAAAATTGAGAAATAAGATGACTGTCATCTTTGTTTCTTTTGTGTGAGCCATTGCTGTTTTTAATGGACCTCATTCACCAATCGTAAACAAACAACATTTAGTCACGTGATCTTATTGATAAAACAATGGAAAAAAAAACTGTCACGTGACAACCATCATGAATTAAACATGAGATCGTAAATTATATAGATGAGATAAAGCACCACGTGGCTAAATGTTTTTTGTTTACAATTGGTGAATGAGGTCCATTGACATAAATGACCAAACTAATGGCACAGTGTCCTGGACCAAGATACTTAGGTGACTCAACTTTTACTACTTGGATTCACTGAAGTTAGAAATTGGAGTCTCTTTCTACCCAGACACAAAGCCAATTGTTGAATTAAAAAATATATATATATATCTTATTGTCCCATGAAATCAGCCAAGAAAACTATTTAAGTAATGACTTGTAAAGTTTAAGTCTAATTAAAAAGCCCAACTAGGGTTTACACAAAGATACTCCTAAGACAATAACTGTAATTTATAATTCAATATATGTGTAGCTCATCATGGCTGTACAGACACACGCACACACAGGAAACAAACACACAGATACAGTGATTACTTCCAGGATGTCTTTAATTGATTACGCACATAAGTCAAAATAGTTCAACAAAATGTCACACAAAATATACATACATGACAACATTTACATTGGCTGGAGAACTTTTGAAACAAATGAGGTCAAGTTAGTTCACCCTAACCAATGTTTTCACTGGTCCTACTTTATAAAACAAAATATTTGCTCATTTATTTGTGGATTTTACTTGAAATATTAACAAACTTTAAAATTGTATATGGATAGTTTTTAAAAAATAAAATGTTCTAAGTAAACAAACCAGCTGACATTGAGCATAGAGACATCACCCCATTAAAGACAGAATGATGTAATGAAACGTAAATACAAATCTCTGCAGGTGTATAAAACCAATGGACGGAATTGAAAAGAAACAGAGACAAAAATCAAAAGATCAATACAATGTACCAGTAATTCTTCAGTGTTGACCAAGCAGTTCAGAATGTTGGAACCAGCAATAACACCAAATATAAAGAAAACAAAAACAACTCAAGAGTTTGTATTCCTATCAGATCATTTGCAAGTCAAAGGTCTGGACCATAGACTTGTATATACTGTATCCAGACTGGACATGGAGATCTTTTAAAACTACAAAAAATGTCATGAAATTTAAAAAGTTGAAACAAGGCATTATTTTGTTAAGTAGCTATAAGAGGTATAGTTGTTGTTTTCAACGCTAACCTATGTAACATATAATTTAATTTTTAAATCTAGATCTAGTAGCCTAATTGAATATAAAAAATTAGAGTACTCTCATCTCATAATTATTATTTTGCAATTTTTAGATACATAATCTAGAAAGATCTAGGTAATCAATCTATTTAAATGTACATAAGATGATTAAAATCAACACACATGAATTATTTTGATCTAGGATTTTAAAAACATTATCTCAATGGAAATGGCTTTGTTTCATATATTAGCGTGAATATATAGTTCTGTAATAGCCCATTCTAAAGAAAATCAGAGAAATGATTTTGTATTATTTCTACACTTTGAAAACTAAAGATCATTACTTTTCTAAGCCAGAAATGATTGATTGGGGTGACTTCCCTTAGAGCTTGAAAAAGAGTTACGAACATAAAAATTTCTCTCTATATATAGGTCTGTGAATCGATCAATTGCGGATAAGAATTTGTTTCCGGTTTCCAGTCTAGATATAATATATAAATTTATGGTCTGGACAAAACATGTGATCTTCACAATGTGGAGTTACTAATACATAGTTTCAAAACTGAATGGACAATTTGCAACAAGTATATTAGTGTACAAATATGTATATAGAATGTATTGGTATAATGTACCTTATCAGAATGATCTGATATATATGTATGTTAGCAGCAAGGTGTCAATCTATAGAAGACCAAGACTGTATATATGAGCCTGGCAGTATAAAATACATAAATACATTTCCAAAGTAGTCTACATACTGTCTAACTTGAATGTGAAACAATCCTTCCTGACTCATGTGACCGCCATGTCTTGTGAATGTCAAATGTTTCCTGCCTTATGTTACTGCCATGTCTAATGAAAGTCAAATATTTTCTGGGCTCTAGAAGACTCATAGTTTGAGCTGGCTATATTACAGCTACACATTTGATGTGGATGACTAAGAGCTACCTTCATGTCTTTGTGTTTATTTGACTGTAGCAAATAGTTCTGCAATTTCAGATTCCTTTGTTCTCCAGTATAGAGAATGATATTCATTTTGCTTTTTTTTTTTTTTTTTTTTTTTTTTTTTTTTTACAAAAAAATGTTCCAACCTAGGCATTTCACATCTGGCCGTAATTGTAATGAACATATTTCTATGTCTCTGCATACCTGGAGAAAATAAGTAACAAATATTCTGTCCTCTGCACAAAGGCAGGATGGGATACACTGCCTAGTAGCTGACAGCATGTTACTTTCTGACATAAAATCCAGAATTTCATCTTTCATTGTTACTAATGAATGTTTAACTAACATGTAGTTAGCTCTCAAACTAATCATCAAACCAGTACAAAATGAAATACACAAAGTCACTGTAGAAATAGTTCCTGGGTTCCATAATTGTTACATTCTCAAGCTATTTAGTTGACCTAATTGTACATTAGTTTCCGTGGCTACATAAGTGCACAACAAAAAGATGGATGTCGTCTGAATGATGTCTGAGTAAAAAAAATTGGCACAAGAAACAAGGTAGTAGCTAAATATTATAACCTAACTTTGGGAAGGCATATCAATAATAGACATGCTAGAATGAAATCTTCAATGAGATAAAGATAAATCAAAGGCACAAATACAAAATTTTCTCTCTACGGACAATGAAATAAGTCCTAAGTCAACTGAAAGCAACATAAATGTCAACATAAATTCAAAGGTAAAAAATAGTTCGTCAGATATTTTGTCTCACTTCATTATGACATGGAGCTCAATTGATACAGTTTCTAAATAAGCTCACTTATAAATATTTGATTCATATGTACAGTCACAAGTTTTCTTATTCCACAGAACATCAGAAAAACTGAACTTATTAAGTTGTTCCCATGAAATTTGAATGATATGGAAATTTGACTGTACTTAGAATCATTTACAAAAGAAAAACATGAAAATAAATATGATGATAAAATAAACAAAGTTCTCTAAATGATTATAGTACATGAAAGTTAAATATAATGATAAAATGAAATCCACCTTTGTAGTGTCTACCAATGGAGAACGCACAGTAATACAGTCTATGAAATACAACTGGACCAAAACATTAGAGTAGCGATGAGTGATTTAAAACAACTTAAGTCAACAATGCATCAAAAGAAAGGACAAAATTGATTTCGTTGCAAAAGATGCTTTAACTCACTGCTTGGCCGGGTAGGATGTTTTATAATTTTCGGATGTTCCTTCAGAGTTGAAGATAATTACTTCCTAGTCCAAGCCTCACGCAGGACGACGGGGGATGGGAGCGGGCAGGGTTTGAACCCGGGACCATCGATGAATCTGAACGAGAGTCTAGCGTGCAAACCACACGACCAGGCAGCCATCCTTGCAACTCTATGCTGAATGAGTGGACGGTCACATCAGGTAAAGTCATGACATTGACTTAAGTTCCGTTACCTGGCCAGGGGATAACTAGATTTTGTTTTGTGGGTCATCCTTTGCATGAGCTAATTAAGTATACAGGAGCAGTCACTAAACAGGTGCTCATCACAATGATATCTGTTCAATAAATTAATACAGTGGGCTCTATAAATACATACATACAATTTCAAGGGCAAACAACTTTGGTTCAAGTCGAAAATGTTTAAGTTTATAAATAGCGAAATGAAAAAAAATCTATCTTTATGTACAAAACTGTTCACCTGTTCCAGTTCATAGAAAGGCTTTGAATATAAAGTTATAAAATACAAATGTTTAAGTTTATAAATAGCGAAATGAAAAAAATCTATCTTTATGTACAAAACTGTCCACCTGTTCCAGTTCATAGAAAGGCTTTGAATATAAAGTTATAAAATACAAATGTTGTGAATGTGGTACACTGGTTAAAAATCAAATCACAGATTTCATGACTGGCTATAGTGATATCACAGGCAGGGGCTGGACTGGTATAATAAGAGATATAGCATTAACAGAAACAAAAATACAGAGTATAATTGTTTTGTTTTTTCTTCTAGAATGATTGATAGTAATTAAACATTTTTATTACTTAAATTTTCTTTGAAAACAAAGTGAAACTGGACTTCACACTTTAAAAAAAAAATTAAATTTAATTACAAATGCTTCAAAAACAAAAAAAAGTATTTTAAAACAAAAAACTACACTAGAAGTTTGATCTGTCCTGTTCATAACATTTTATTTTATTAAACTTACTTTTTACAAAAGTTATTCCTTACAAAAACCAAACAATGGTTTAATTTGATGTTCCTAGTTGTGTAGGGATACAACACCAAGTCAATGTCTTTTCCTTGTCTACCCTGTAACACAGTGTTCTGACATTTCAAAGTGCCTAGCTCATGTGTCCAAAAGACACACAGTAATACTGAAACTATTTGTACATTAATAAGTGGCAATGAGATGTCTATTTTAAAAAAAATATTGTGTCAAAACATTTCCTTGTATTTGTTTTCATTTATACCAATGAGATAAACAATGAAATTTACTCTTGCCTGTGTAGGCGGCACAGAATACTGAATGAACTATATATATATATATATATATGTATGTGAGCCAGGTCTATGAGTATTGAAAACCTTAACCCTCTCAAATGTCCAGTTAATAAGAATTCAGTGACCGTGCTGTTAGCTGTCTATCAAGCTTTGTAACATCTGCATTTGCCTTTGTGTGTTACTGGGCTCTGCACTGGCTTTGTCTAGTAAGGCTTGACCCATGCACTCGTACAGCTTGTTGACTAGTGTTGCAGTGGCCTGGCGGAGCTCCACATTGCCCCCATGCACCGCTGCCCCGCTGGCATTCATAGAGCCGAGCAAGTGCCAAACTAGCGGCAGCACGTGAAGCACAATGGGCTGCTGCTTGCGGGGGTAAACTTTTTCAACTAAATCTGAAAGTTAAATTCACACAGGAAAAATTGGACATGTTAAACAAGTAAAGATTAAATAGGTTTTTGTTTTTTGGAAAACTAAACTTACATGTAAAGAGATTGCAAAGTGACCTACGTTCTGACTAAAAACTTACATGAGACCTTGTCTACCATATCAGCCTTACTCTTGGATGTTGCATTGATGGCTTGGTTGGCAAATGGTTGAACTAACATGGTCAGATCTACAAGAAAATGAAACTAATATGGTAAAATCTGAAGGAAAATGTTTTGATATTTCAACTTTAACATAGGAAATAGGTTCAGTGTTTATTTTTAAAAATTGCAAAGGTAAAAGAGAGATAAGTCAGTAACTAATAAATGAATCAAGACATTAAAGGCGTATAAATCTAGCGCGTCAGACATTTACACAGCTAAAACCAACATGGAAATCTCCTCAAATCTCAAACAAGACTAAAATTAGAATCTTTAACTCTAATGTCAAAGCGGTCCTACTGTACGGTTCTGAAACTTGGAGAACAACTGAAGCAACAACAAAAAAAAAGTACAGACCTTAATCAACAGATGATTGAGAAATATCCTAAAAATACACTGGTACGACAAAGTAGAAAACTCCAAACTGTATATATAGAGGTGCAGATCTTAGAGAGGATGTGGAGATGGATTGGTCACACCCTTAGAACAGAAACCAACAACAGAGCTAGGCAGGCCTTAGAGTGGAACCCCCCAGGGAACAAGACGTAGAGGAAGACCAAAAAGAACATGGCAACGCAGTATACTAGAGGAATCCAAGCGGATCGGAAAGAGCTGGGAAGCCATGAAAAAACTAGCATGAGACAGTGGAGAGTGGCCTGTTTTTGCTGAGGCCCTATGTTCCATGCGGAACTCAAAGGAATGATGATGATGACAAAATGAATCACTTCAAGTGTGAAAACTTCATCCTCAGCGCAACGATACACACAGCCTGTAGCTCAACATTAAGCAAATTACTTTCATAAAATTTTTGAGCAGAAAGATTTGCATAGTGAAATAACATGGATGGGAAGAAACAGACAGATCAGGCAAAGTAGAAATTGGTCTCACCCAAATTGTCTATCAGTGCATCCATTATTTCAGCCGCTGTGGAGTAAATCTCTTTATTCTTAGAGCTAAGGTTCGGAGCCACGGCGCTGACAGTGAGAGAGATGACACTCCCCATCGAGTCTTTGATCAAAGGGACAACATCCAGCATCACTTTCAAGGCAGACAGATTGACTTTGGAATTAGAATCGGTCAGTCTGGGCAAAAACTTGTCAAATATCTGTCAAGAAAGAAACAAAATGTGCAATTACAAAATAAGCTAGGAGGTCCATCGATGACACATTTTTTATCAAATATCACACATGAGTTTATATGCCCATGTATTTTACCGTTCAGCAACCAAAGTTTTAGTCAAACTATGTTTGAAAAGTAAACAGAATTCACTGACCTTAATAATTTGAGAAGACACTACTTGAGGATAAGTTTCACACATGGCTTGGAATTTGGAAATGCCTTCGTATCTCTGTTGCCAGTTATTGGCCGCCAACAAATCTGTCATATTTTTCACTTCTTCCATGCGAGCTTCATCCGTTCGAACAAGAGGGCGACGCTGAGTTTGAACGGGAGCTGCACCCTCTGCAGGACTGGATCAAGAAAGAAACAATTATGAAACTGAGCTCAAGAAACTAAAAAAGTTTGGATGGAAATAGTTTGTGATCAATGCTGAGCTAGTTTAGTGTTGCTAAAGTGGAGCTGGATTTATTTACATTCATTCCCAGTTGGATCAAAGAAATGAAGAATCACACGAGCGAGCCCTACTAGACTACTAGCACAACAATGTACTACTGACCTATTAGCTGACCCTCCACGCACAGAAGAATTTGATCGACTACCATGACCAGACTTCCTTGACCTTGCTGATGAGAGCTCACTTGGCCTTTCACCCAAACCCTGGATATTATAAGACAAATTATTGTGAGTCACAGGTAAAGAACTCTATGTAGCCAATGTAGTCAAACACTGAAAGACTTCAAACCTTTTGTTTCAAATTGTCCACAACATCTTGAACATTTCTCAACAAGTTGCCTGGTAAATGTTTGCTCAACATTTTCTCAAACTCTGGGTGAGACATTAACATGTGCAGTATTTTACGTCCATAATATCTGAAAGAAATACCATAGAATGTCTCTTAGCAAGTCCATAATATCTGAAAGAAATACCATAGAATGTCTCTTAGCAAGTCCATAATATCTGAAAGAAATACCATAGAATGTCTCTTAGCAAGTCTATAATATCTGAAAGAAATACCATAGAATGTCTCATAGGAAGTCCATAATATCTGAAAGAAATACCATAAAACATCTCTTAGCAAGTCCATGATATCTGAAAGAAATACCATAGAATGTCTCTTAGCAAGTCTATAATATCTGAAAAAAAAAACCATAGAATGTCTCTTAGCAAGTCCATAATATCTGAAAGAAATACCATAGAATGTCTCTTAGCAAGTCCATACTATATAAAGACAATATAGTTTAGTAAGTCCATAGTATCTGAAATAAGTAGCTGTTCAAAGTAAATCAACATTTCATGAAGTCAAAGTATTTCTCACTGTTTCTAGCTCAGTATATAAAAACAGAAACTACCAAAGAAATATGATGGGGACTCCAGTGATACAGAAGTGAAAGAAGTATGACATTGAATTAATTTTTTTAAGGCATTGACATTACCCAGAAAAAGGATGACAAATTTAAAATTTAGCTAACAACTTTATGATTTTTATTCCCATGGTTTTAGCTTTGGAGTTTCTTAGAATAAGTGGGGAAAATGTTTCTTTCCAAACTGATGCATAAATACCATAAACACAACTTTGCTTTTTATGTCAATAAATATTGAAACAAATATTAAAATGTTATCAAGAAAGGCAGTTCATCCAACTAAAAATTCATTGTTATAAATAAAGTCTAAGTCATTGAAGGCTCAATCAAGGTCATTGTTTTGTTTTTTTACAGAAGCAAAGACAGGAGCTTGAGTTAAAAGAAGCAAAAAAACATGAAATGCTCTGGTCATAGAAATCAGTCATCATCACTATAGAAGCCTATCAAGGCCCCCAGTAGAGTCTTGTACTTCTTCTAAATAGTTTTAGATTCATCCAGAACTGAAACCAAACAGAACTTCCACTCACCTCGTCTCCTGTGAACTATCCATAGCAAAATTGGCAACAGTTGGCAACACCCTATCAGTTATGTCCTTGACCCCACTCAGTATTTTACCAGCACCCATTTTCTCCACAAGTTCAACTACAAACTGCGCCGTAGTTTTACGAATCTGAACATTCTTGTGTCTGTCAATACATAAAGAAAAGAATTTTGATAACAAGTAAACAGAGTATATCAAGAAGAGGATCTTCATTGTAAGCTAATACTTGAGTAACATTCAACTTAATCCAAAACTCACGAGGCACCACCAAGTATTAAGGCCAGCATTGCTCTCTGCGGGCTCAAGTTGTCCACCAGACTGCACAAAGCTTTGTCCACATCCTCTCTGATGAACTGATTACTCTCTCCCCCCTTGGCCAGCAAGGTTTTGGCAGTAATCTCAGCCTCCTGGACAACACAAATGTGAAAATGATCAAAACTTGTGTCATGTATTTGTTATGACTGACTTATTTTATTTCACTATGAAATACAATCTTCATCATTTAATGTTGGGGGGGAACAGTGATAGAGTCTGGACTGCACACTTCTGACATTCAATAAAACTCAAATCAAATTAATCCAAAGTCAGTTGTTTTATTAAGTTGTTTTTATTTTTTTTCTTAAATAACCACTAAGGCTAGGACGTATATGAACTATATTAATGTATCAAGTCCAGGCTGCATGACTGGTAACAAATCTGACTCAAGGCTGTACTTACAGTGTCCATCCCTTTCTTCAGTGATTGAAACATTTCTCCAACACAAACAATGGCTAACCTTGAAACCTGAGACCTCAAGTTTTTGACCTGGTTCCAACAAGAAACAAGTTGAATGATTTTATTCATTAGTCTTTCCTTCATAAAAGAAAGGCAAATTAAGTACAAGAAAAACAAAACAAATTCACATCAAAAGAAAATATTTCGAGTCACCAGTCTACTCAACTTATTTCAAATCAGCCATAAAAATTGTATGAATCTTCTAACAATGTTGAATATCTAAAAATAACTTTAAAAAAAAGGGAGTCACTAACCATACACAACATTGTTGAGACACTACAAGCTTAGCAATTTTTACTTCATTCATTACAGGAATTTTTGGAGCCAGGAAGATAATGATGCGTATAGTAATTTCATAAACAATAGCCAATGTATTAGGATGTAATGATGTTAACAAACTTACCTCAGAGACAATAGCCAATGTAATTGAATGTAATGATGCTAATACTGTATCAGGATGATATACACACATTCTCCTCAACATAGTGATGCCTTCACATTTGGTTTCCCTAAAACATCAAATATTTGTCAATTCATTTGTTCACCAAATTTTTGTATTTCAAGTAGTTTTTTTTAGTAACAAAATGAAAACCAACAATCTCAAAACATTGTAACAAAACACCTGACTGAAGCCTTACAAGTCAAAACATTGAAAGGTGACTACCAAAAATGTAGCCATTTGTACTAGTCTGATTTTTGTCAATTAGTCAAGTCTTTTATTATATAAAATTAAAACATTTTATATTAAAAAAAACAACTTGAAACCATAATCTCATAGTTGTGTTTTTTAAATTGTTATCAGTGTTAGTATTATGTTAATGTTAGTTGTTTCTTGACAAACTTTTTTATTTCAAAACTGCTGATTTTCATTAAATTTAAGATGATGAACAGTTAGTATTAATACAAACTATTCAGCATTATTAAAGCTAATCACCAACTTTGGGCCCATGTTTAAGATTATTTTAAAAAATTCACACCCATAATGTTTATGTCTCTTAGATAGTTAGGGTCTAAAGCATACAGAATGTATGTTTGTTATTATCACCAGTCTACAGTATGTGCCATTAAGACTAAGAGACTAAGACTAAGACTGCTTTATTGATCCTTACGGAAATTTGTTGTGATTACAAGGACTCGTTTCTCATATAAAGACAACACAACAGAAACATACACATAAATACAACAGACAACATGAAGAGTTCATTCAGCGACTACACACAGGTATCTTGGTGCATTTCATGTTCCCTGATCAAGGAGTGGCGGTGATAGAGTCTGACCGAGTGAGGTACGAACGAGTTTTTGTACCGCTCCGTTCTTGTTTTGATTGACAGCAGTCGCCCACTTCGCGACGACCTGGCGTAGTTCTGATGGAGCGGGTGGCCGTTGTCTTCCAAGATTTTTTCGATTTTTCTTAGGCACGTTTGTTCAAAAAGTTCCTTTAAATGTGGTAATGTTGTGAGTGTAATTTTTGATGCTTTTTTAATGATGTTTTCTAGACGTTGCAACAGTTTAGATGAGGCGTTGCCTTGCCAACAACTTATTCCGTAATGTTTCTCTACCAATCTATGTTCTGTATATTATTACAATCACTAATGTTTCTCTACCAATCTATGTTCTGTATGTTATTACAATCACTAATGTTTCTCTACCAATCTATGTTCTCTATGTTATTACAATCACAAATGTTTCTCTACCAATCTATATTCTCTATGTTATTAAAATCACAAATGTTTCTCTACCAATCTATGTTCTCTATGTTATTACAATCACAAATGTTTCTCTACCAATCTATATTCTCTATGTTATTACAATCACAAATGTTTCTCTACCAATCTATATTCTCTATGTTATTACAATCACAAATGTTTCTTTACCAATCTATATTCTATATGTTATTACAATCACAAATGTTTCTCTACCAATCTATATTCTGTATGTTATTACAATCACAAATGTTTCTCTACCAATCTTCTTGTTCCAGTTTTTTCATGAGATCCCTCAGTGCCCCTTCACTGTCTTTGAAAGGCTTCCAGTCCTCTGGGCTTTCCCCATCCAGCGGGGTGAAGTTGGACATGACTGGCATTGGGTAGGTGGACACTGGTTCGTTGCTCCTACAACACCAAACAAAAAAACACAGAAGCTTCACAATTAGTTATTGAGGCTTAAATTACAGTGGGGCTTTTTTTTTTTTTTTAAAAACTATTTTCGAAATAGAAAATCTTTTACATCGAGAAATCAAGACTAACGTTTTTAATGTCTTTCGTGTAGTCACAGCTGGGGCTTGGGGCTTAGGTGGATATGCTGCTAAGGGCTTGGCCAAGGGGCTTGGACTGTTGTTCACAATTATATTGGTTGGTGATGTCGGCCTGTTTAAACTGGTTCCTGAACCAGATGCTGAGCCAGATATTGACAACGCTGAAAAGAAAATTAGATTGTGTGATTATCTGAGATTTTCGAATGGCAATTCTGATCTCAACAGGAATACTTCTACTACTGTGGTGATTAAAAATATTTAATAGGCGTGCATGGTAAGTGCATTGGACTGCCACTAGTTAAAACCCTGCCTGCTGTCAGGAAGTTTCTGATTACAAGTCATTTTATTATTTTACTTAAACAAGCTGAACCAAGTTGTACACTTTCAGTCTAGTCTAACAAAGAGTGTGAACGCTTCTATTTACCCTTTTCAAAGAATTCACCATCAAGGTTAACATAGTTACACTCGGAAATTGAAATAATGAAAATATTTTTTTAATTTCAATTATGGCTTGACATGTAAAATCAAACAGTGTAAACCAATGATTACCAAAGAATTCATATATTGGATAGAATTTTGTTACATTCATCAATCGGCACTTAGAAATCTAAATAAAATAACATTGAAATGTAATTCCTAAGTTAAGATAGTTAATCTTTTTTTTTCCCCCTATGTACGTGAAGACCTACATTCAATCAGACTGTGGATACTCTCAGCACTTGACAGGCGTTTGAGTTTTTCTTGCTGGCGCTCTCTTTCTTTTCGAAGTTTCTCTTCTTTCTCTCTTTCTTTTCTCTCTTCTTTCTCTTTTTCTCTCCTCTCCTTCTCGATTCTTCTCCTCTCGTCCTCTTCTAGCCTCTGTTGATGTTTCATAGCAACTTTTTCTTTCAAAGACTGAGTCAGGCTCAAGTTTGTTTCCTTGAAGGGGCATGATGAAAGAAATACCACGATTAGATTTGAGAGATAATAGGCCTACAGGAATAGAAACTTTAAAAAGACTTCTTGACTCTAGCCAAGTGTGAAGTGTACAAAGTTTTGATCAATTTTACTTCCACACTAGTATACTGCTTCCATAGGTAGGTAAACATTTATTTAAATTGAACAAGTTCGACTATTATGTTATTTAAGCAATAGAGACAAACCCTTAGTGTAGGATTACTATTTAATAGTCGATCAATCGGAGGATGCTTAAAAACTTTAAAGTTGTCATTGTAATAAAAATGGGCTGAAAAGTGTGTGTCACTGTCGGAATATAATATACTTTGAATTGAGAAGCTGAAGAAAAGTCACAGAGTGTACGGAGTTGACTTTTTGTTTTTGGCCGGGAGGGGAGGCGGAGTGATAATGATACTAGAATTATACATGCCCAAAATATGAGTGCAGGCATGTGTTGGTCACACTATAGAGCGTGTCTTTCCAAATAAAGCCCATAGTCTATGTTGTAGAAATAATGATGTGCAGGTTAAAAAAAATAAAAATAGGGGAGCGAAGAGCGAGAGAGAAGGAAAGAGGGAGCAGGCCCTGAAATTTCATTGTAACAGATACATACACTCCTAATACTATTTGTAAACATTAATAAAGCATTTAAAAACCAGCGGATGTTTTTGCAAATTACATGTAGCTCTACAACAGATGGGTCATGTGCAAAACAATAAAATTAAGTCATTACGTCATCAAAATCTTCATCCACACCAGAGGTCTCTGAACTGTAGCTGGACAAATCAGCTGTGCTGTGCATGGCCACACCCACCACTCCAGCTGGAATGGTTTTGACATCCATCCGTCTTCGCTCCAGTCTGTCTTCATGAGTCGGAACAGGTGCATGGTCCAAGTTATTGGAGATATCAAACATACCTGGACAGAACACACACACACAAACATTAAAGTGACGCAGCAACTAAGGTAATTTAAACATGGCCATGTTTCTTAACAAGTTGTAAGAATCAAAAAAATTTGTTCATTTAATGTTTATTAATCTTAAACAGAAGACAGAATAAAAATAAAAGCTGAAAATACTGTATGTTAGCTGAAATTTAGATTTTAGATGTGAAAAAAAAATCACTCATTAATGCAGCCGTGAAAATAAAAATATGTCAAGCAAAATAAATTCATCACTTCTAATGCAAAAAAAAAAAAAAAAAGCTTTAACAAATGAAATGAAAACTGCTGTGTATTACTAGATCTATTGGTCAAAATCTAATGATTCAACTTTAAAAAAAAATATATTAATTTGCTGGATTAAGCCCAAGTAGCTTTAAATAAAAACCCCAGATAAACCCAGTCCCCAATAAATGTTTACCATGTTATGATTTGTATCTTAACCTACCCTTGCCCACAAGAGTGATGCCCTTGTCACCAAGGTCATCTATGTCTTGGACAACACTTCCTGGCAAATACATGATGGGTTGTCCACCAGATGAGAAAGATGACAGTGAGCCTGTAAATGTGGATTGGTCTATTTACCCTTTTCAATGAATTCACCATCAAAGTTAACATAGTTACACTTGGAAATGCAAATTGAAATTATGAAAATATTTTTTTAAAATTTAATTATGGCTATTAGAAAATTGTAGTTTTTTTTTTAAATGACATGTAAAATCAAACAGTGTATACCAATGATTCCCAAAGAGTTCATATATATATGATAGAAACATAATATTGCCAGGTTAGAGCAGATTAAAAGGTAGACATATTTTCATGACATTACTCCAATCAAATTTAGCAAAATTGTAAACATTCTCTGTTATCAGTTCCTAGAACAATAAATAACTAAAAGTACAGGTTTAACTGAGGCAGACGCAAACTCTTTGAGAACCACTGGTGTAAAGAAATAAAAAATAAAACTGTAAAATATGTAAGAAACAAAATTTAAAAAAATGCAAATCAAATCAAAATGTTACTGTTATAGTAATCATTATGAAATAAAAGCACATTTCACACAGTTCACTCTGGTGTTAGATTTTTAATTAAGTGTATTACATAAAAAAGAAAAGCTAAGTGTTTACAGACATTTTAGTGACATGGAAAGTGTACAGTTGTGAGTTGGCAAACAAAAGTAAAATAAAAGAATTTTTATTACAGGTACACATCCAGTAATGTGAAAGTTTTTAACTACTGTCTACACAATAACATATTTATTGTGTAGAGTCTCACAGGTACAGAAAAGGACAGGACAGAAATATTCTTCCACTCACTGGTTCTCTATTACACACAAACCTTTACCCATAAAGTAACATTCAGAGGGAGCACCCAAACTTTGTCACCCAACTCGTAAGAAAATGAAAGAAACACCTATGCCCAAAGGAATCACTTACCTCTATTGTTGAGTCTTCTTTTCTCTTTGAGTTTCGCTGTGGCCATCGGAGGGACAACTTTCCCGTCTCCCCCAGTGGGGTCATCGCCGTAACCTTTGCCTACTATTTGGACATCCGAGTTTTTATTCTCACGAAACGTTACCCCGCTGATGGGATTGTATTCTATGTGCTTCAATGTCCCTCGGCTGGGGCTTTCATCATTGTCTGCGTTCTCATTGGGTCGCTTGGCTTTGTTGTTGTTTATCACGTGGTTTGACTTGGGCTCTGGCTTCTTGACGCTGAGGATGGACATAAGGTCAGCAGGGATTAAAAACCAGTCTTAATTTTGTACGAAACTCATGATGTCTCATTGATTATCACCTTAGTATAAAAGAAAAACAAATATTTACAAAAGTTATTCAATTTCGTAGTCTAGTAGACCAGGAAATAAGTTGCCTGCAAAACTGCGTTTGATTGCGTTGGGTTTATCACCTACCTTTTCTTCGGCTCATTTGATGGGCTGCCACTGTCGTCCGAATGAGCTGAATTAGATGAGGGAGAACTCTGGTTCTTTAAGTTACTCTGTTTTTCTATTTTTTCAAATAGCTTGTCGGCACGTTTCTTAGATGCACTGTTGCGAATAGTTTTTAGGGATCCATTTATCTGAAAGAAGAAAAAGAAAACATTCCATACTTTTAGACTGGAAGATTTTTTTTGTTTTTAAGCTTAACACATTGTGTTCTAACTTTCCATGATGGATGCTAATTATGAAATGCTTTCCAACTCAATAGACCAGAAACTTATTTAGACAGAAGATGTTGTTTTTTTTTTCAAAATTTCTGTATATATTTGGTGTGTTTATTGCTAATATACCACGAGTATACTAATTAAATATCCAAGATTTACTTGTTTAAGTGTTGTTTATTGGTCACTGGTATTTTGCAATTCATATTGCAATATGGCAGCATCCTAACAATTTAGTTACAGCTTACCCCTGATCGAGACTCATCTGAGGCAGCATAAGCACTGTCGCTGTCATCAAACTCAGACGATGTCGAAATGGGCGGCACCTTCCTCCTGGTTGCTGATCCTCTGGCGATGGTAGCTTTACGAGGCACTGGAAATTCATCTTGACCTGACAGAAAAGTACTTTCATTTTAAATATGTTCATTCACTCTAATCAAGGTCTAAGCTTAAACAACAAAGTCATCTTAAAATGAAAACATAAAATCAAGTTTCCTTCTAAAAATTTCTTCATGAAATTATGGCTCAGTTGAAAAGTGGACCAGAATTTTTATTTCATCCAGAAACTGGAAATAGTTTCTTTGTTTTCTTTAGTGTTTACTAACTTAACCAACTGACCAATAAGTTTGTTTGTAGCATTTATAACAAGTTTTCAAAAAACTAACAGTTTGTCGAGAAAGAGATGGACACTTTAATCCCTTGTGTGGTCAACACTGAGCAAGAGAACTGCAAAAGCATCATGTCAAAATAATTTCCATGACTGATGGCCAGTCACATTATCTAGTCCAGCCCAGCAGTACATTATATGGGAGCTATTCAAGGATTAAACCCTTGACAAATGCTAAGATAAGACTAGAGTCAATGACAATACAATGCTTAAATAGGCTTACATTTAGTCTAAAAATGCTTTCTAAATTAAAATTCTCTGACAATACAGTACTTTTTATGTTAAATAGACACCAGATCAACAGAATACCTGATTTAAAAGAGTTTGAGTTGGTAACAAAGTCAGATTCATCTCCATCAACTAAAATAAATAAATAAAAAAAAAAAACAAGACGTCAGCATTAAAACCAGGTGAAATGCTAAGAGTTATTTGCTCTTGTTTCTAATACACACAAGACAAAGAGCAATAACAAGGGTATCTATGTACAGTGCATGTAGACAAGTCGTGTCCAAGCCTTCACACAATAGATGCTAATGATTCTGTCAGCCTTATTTACTTTATCCTTTCATGGTCCCCAAACTTCCATAACAAAATCAATGTCAAAGCATATTGATCTGTTCCAGGATCTGGTTTTGTGCTATACAAGTAGACCATACAGTAAGGAAATTAAAAATAAAAAAAAGCGCCAAGCAGTTAGGTCTTAAAAGAGTGTGACGTCTGAAAAATTCATGCGTTTACTTTTTTCCACACAATGAGTTGATTTAAAGCAAACTTAGACTGCAGGTCAACAAGAGTTCCGCAAAGAATTCTTCATTATGTGATGGCTGCTGTTTATTTTCTAGTTTCTAGACTAACAACTGACTGTAAGTGCTAGTAAGGAGAGGTGTCAATAGTAACTTTGAGGAGGAGGGACGGGGCCAAGGGAAAATTAGTCAAATCTTAATACAGAAAGTTGTTCTTACAAATATTTCTTCCATAAGAGTGGAATCAATCCTAACCCAGTCATGAGAAACATTATAATAGCATTCAGGCCAAAGTAAAATCAAGACATGTAGTTATCAGGTTGAATGTCCCTCGTCTAATGTCATTAGTTAAAAAAAAAAAAGTTCCCCTTTGAGACCCTGTGGTCTATAGGGCAGATGATGTAAAGATCACCTGTTTCTTTGGCCTACGGTTAACGAGGGTGTCATGTGGCCAGCACAACAACCAACCGCCTTTACTTTTCCCCAACTATTGTCAGATTCCCATTAGAGCTGGGTGGACTCAGAGGCGCCCAAAGATTCTGAAATATAAATCCCAGTCTTCACCAGGATTTGAACCCGCGACCCCCGGTATGGAAGCTAAGCACAATACTGCTCAGCCACCGCGCCTCCTGTCTAATGTCATTAAAGTGTCATTAAAGTTTCTTGTAGACTGAACACAAATATGTAGCAACACAGCGCTATTCTATGTTGAACTGAAGGGCTGATGGTAAATTGTGTAGCTGTTATCTATCATCTAATCCCTTAAGATACATGAACTACAAGAGCTGCCAACAATTGACAAAACTCTGGAAATAAATTATTAGGTTCTTTCATGTCTGTTATCATCCAAGCCTTGAACAAATGTCAACAGCTTTTAATCAATATTCATGGTTTGACTTCCACCAGGACACACATGCAATGTTCAATCAATTTTCATTATAAATTTCCACAAGGACACATGCAATGTTCAATCAATTTTCATATTGCTATATCCACAAGGACACACAAGTAAGATTCAATCAATTTTCATATCTAAATTTCCACCAGGACACGAGTAAGTTTCAATCAATTTTCAAGTCTGACTTCCACAGACGTGTAACTCTTACATAACACTGAGGACACATCAAGACATACATGGTGAGTATACATCATTTCAAGGGCACTTCTGATACTTAAACGGTAGCAAATCATTGGTTCAACCTTCTAGAAAGTGATGTGATCAAAGAAGTGAAAACAAAAAGTTTCAGATCTCGGAACAAACACTTTTATATATCAAGTCGCTATTAAACATTTATGCCAACTAAATGATCAGCCCTCCCCCCCCCCACTCCTTCCTTTTGAAACCATGACACAGGTAAGTTGAGGTTCCATTCTAACTGATGAAGTGTAGCACTCTACAATCTTCTGTAGATATGCTCCACTGAAGTCAGAACATTGAACAGCTGGAGACACTCCCACTCACTCCATTGATCCGGTCAACCATGACAACGTTAGCTCTTTCAATGAGTCGCATCCTAAAGTTTCAAACACACGGTGTGGGCAATGAAAAGACATTTAGCCATCTTAGGGCTGTTTCAGCGGCATGATATACCCACTGAGGCCGTAGAATAGTTTCAAGGATTCAGAGCACACCTACCAAGTCTCTAATCAAATTACTATCTAACCTAAATATCA
This sequence comes from Biomphalaria glabrata, assembly GCF_947242115.1. Classification (NCBI taxonomy): domain Eukaryota; kingdom Metazoa; phylum Mollusca; class Gastropoda; family Planorbidae; genus Biomphalaria; species Biomphalaria glabrata. The sequence goes on along the minus strand of NC_074713.1, from coordinate 1,859,956 downwards.
ATGTGCAGCTAGGTGCTGAAACAAACAAATGATACATACATATTGAACACAAATGAACAGCAGCCACCAGGGAGCCAAGTTTTTTTTTGTTCCTTATTTTTGTCGCAATTAATTCACTACTTTCTGTCCTTTCAAAACTTGGCTCCCTGGTGTTCATTTGTGTTCAATATGTATGTACTATCTAACATGAAGAGGTTTCACGAACACCAGCGGTTCTCAACCTTTTAAGCTCGGCGACCCCTTTTTACAAACCCCCACTCTGCCGCGACCCCCCTCCCCACACACACAGCAATAGAAGAATAGACAATAACAATCAATATTTTCGATGGTCTTAGGCGACCCCTGGCAAATCGTCATTCGACCCCCCCAAGAGGGTCGCGACCCACAGGTTGAGAACCCCTGACCTAAGCCAAAACGTCAGTGCATAAACAACATTGGACAAACATTGTAATAATGACCAATCCCTTTCATATTAGTCCAGTCCTTGGGTCAGTGCTGCACCTAAAACACATACTAGTGCACCATATCACAGGACATGGTCAACATACACATAATATGATGCCCATCAATCGAACTATTGCCTTTTCACAAGCCTATTTTTCCAGCTACATTGAAACAAATGTTTACGACAACATCATCTTCTCAGGTTTTTCAGCTCTAGCTTAAGAAATTTACCTAGTTTGACAACACAATGTTCTAGATAAAATCAATACCATAGTTGGCTAGTTGTAAAATGTTGTAAAATGTTTGACATGTTTCGGATGTTCCTTCAGAGTTGAAAATAATTTACTTCTTAGTCCAAACCTCCCGCAGGACGACGGGGGATGGGAGCGGGCAGGGTTTGAACCCTCGACCGTCGATAAATCCGAACGACAGTCCAGCGCGCCAACTGCACGACCAGGCAGTGCTTATGCTTCCAATTGTTGACTCAATGGTGGAGGGCTGAAGTTCTGCCACCATGACTGTTGACCCACTAGTTGAAATCCTGCCTCTAATAGCCCCCTGTTACCATGCAGGAAAAATGAACAATATGTTCGGTGGTGCTGCCCGAACATAAGGGAGGGCAAGGGTTTTCCTGGGAATGCATCATGCATCCTCCCAATACAGAAGATCATGTGATGTACAGAGTTAATTATCAAGTAGTGCTTACAATTCATCTCTTTCTTACATTTTTAAATAGAGACAGGTGTCAATGGCAATTTTGTTTCACATATATAGAATATATTACATGCATTACATAGGCATACTTTATGCCAACTTTATGCATATGTCTATTGACCAACTTTGAAATAAATTTTTGAAAAACAGTTCATGCCTTATGTCTTGTACATCATGTCCAGTCCTGCGATCCTCATGAGATTTAAATAAGTTTATTTACAAAAAGATTACCAGTGCAATGGCTGTTTACAATATAAACAAACATATAAACCAATTTCAAATGTAATCAAGTTACAACAACACTGTATTCGTTGAAAGTGGGGAAAACCTGTAAAGAATAACCAAAGAAGTAGACAGAGATCCTCCTATGAAATATATTATAATAATTATGGTCTCGTAATGGGTTAATTCGAGGTCAAGACTCAATGAAGTGATTAAGGAATGAGTTTGTAATGTTATGCCAGTGTGACTGACCTGCAGGGGGGCACCCACAAGTTTGTGAGTAATACTTAACTCCATTGTCACCTGATTGTTTGTTGTTTTTTTTTTGTTTTTTTTTTTTAGCAATTCAAGTCTTGAAGAGTAAGACACAAAACACATTGAATGTCAAAGTTATAAGGGAACATTTCATTCCACAGGATGTTGATGTGTTGTCACTATCTGGTCCTTAAATCTACGTATGGACCTAGATCTATTTATAGACCTATTTCTCTTGATCTACAGACTTCTGCTCCACACTACAAATTTCCCGGTAATCTCTTGTCTCCAGATTAAGTTTCGGGCTTCCGTCAATGCGCGAGAAGACTGTCTTGGTACTACTGGATATCCAATCCCACAAGCGTGTACCAGCAGTAAGGGAAATTTCCTTATCTCCAGTAAATAAACGTGCAAGTTGGTCAACAGATTATTGGGGAGAGTTCTACCATTAGGCGTGCGATTTACACCTCAGACCTCTCCACAGGAAACCATTAGCCTTAAGACTAAGCCCAGATTAAATGTAGCACCAATGTTATCAAGAAAACTATTCAAGGGATTACTAAAACTAAATACAGCACAAACCTTACCCCACACGCCCAATATAAAATTCGCTTGGTGCTTGAATTTAATCTAGATCTAGCTTATTTCCGCATGTCTGTCTTGACGACGTCATTATTTACGTTTGGCAATAGTTAGAAATCACGTGCCATCTTTACAGCCAATGGCGACTCGTGTTGCAAAGGCAGCATCATATGATTGCGTTACACAGAAATTGTTGCAGCTATTAAATCGCCCAATGCGCAACCTCAATTCGAATGAAAGTGATAGATCTACTAAAGCACAATCAAACGAGAAGCTAACTATCCCATTAAGGAGTTTTTATTTCTCCTGCGTAATGGGGGGGGGGGGGGGGGAATAAAAAGCACTGTTCAATTATTGAGCATGTTTTTTCCCTTCAGGAGATGTAGCCACGCAATTTGTCAGCCACAAGACAAGCCGCAGACCTAGACTCACCTTGAACTTGGCACAATATGACAGAACACGCAAACAAAATCAGTGTGCCAATAACTTGTTAGCACTATTAGGATGAGGTGGTAACAATTGTAAGTATAGGTAGGTATACACATAGCCAAAGCTTAGCGGGTGTAATACTAACAGAGATACAGACTAGCCCTAACCAGCCCTAACCACATGCTGACAAGATTTCGTGTGACATGTAGAGAACTGTTTGATTGTCAAGAGTTTTGCCGAAGGCTCTTCGAGCTCTAGGCTAACAAGCCTGCTTGAACAAACCGCTCAGTCTGGAAGAGGTCCAAGTCAATGTCTAAATAAAACACTGCTATTTCTAATGTGTCTGACACTCTGGGCGCATGGACTAGAATACATGGCCGAAGGCCGAGCACACCGGGAACCCCCACCATTTTCCTGTCTTATCAAGCTAACCGTACAGGACTAGCCATTTTGGTGTAACGGTCCCTTGAGGAACGGCGCCTAGATTATCGTTTACCATAGGCCTATATATTGTCAGTAGGCCTATGTCTCTTGTAACAGGAAAAAAATGTCTCTATGTTGTTATTGATTGAATGTTAACAGAGAGCTTTCATTATTGTTATTGTCAATATAACATTAACATACTAAGCCTATATAAAGTCACTGGGTCTTAATATGAACAGTAGAGCCATTATAATGTTCGTGTAATGTTAACTCATTAGGTAAATATGAACATAGGTGTGTGTACTATTAACATAAATTTAACTCATAGGGTCAATATGAATAAAGGTCTCAGTTAATTCATTGGGTCAAAGTGAACATAGGTCTATGTTAATTCATTGGGTCATTATGAACATATGCCTCAGTTAATTCATTGGGTCAATAGGAACATAGGTCTCACTTAATTCGTTGGGTCAATAGGAACACAGGTCTCAGTTAATTCATTGGGTCAATAGGAACATAGGTCTCAGTTAATTCATTGGGTCAATAGGAACATAGGTCTGTGCACTGTTAACTCAGTTGGTCGATATGAACATAGGTCTCTGAACTCATTGGATCCATATGTACATAGGGTCCATGTTAACTCATCAGGTCAATATGAACATACATCTATGTTAACTCAGTGGGTCAACATGAACATGGGTCTATGTTAACTCATCAGGTCAATATGAACATACATCTATGTTAACTCAGTGGGTCAACATGAACATGGGTCTATGTTAACTCATCAGGTCAATATGAACATACATCTATGTTAACTCAGTGGGTCAACATGAACATGGGTCTATGTTAACTAATTAGGTCAATATGAACATAGATCTTTGTTAACTCAGTGGGTCAACATGAACATGGGTCTATGTTAACTAATTAGGTCAATATGAACATAGGTCTGTGTACTGTCGACTCAACGAGTGACCAATAAGGTGTGTGTGTAATGTGAACTCACCAGTGATAGGGTCTAAAAATGATGGATTTGTTGATGTCTTCTGCTCTGGTCGACTGAAGCCGTTCTCCTTGATATCTGGGGGGGAAAAAAAAGGTCAGCAATGTCACAACCTTGACCTTTACAAATACAAACATAATCTAACACACTGGCCTCTTAAGAAACGGACAAGGCCTCGGAGTGCACGAGACGCCCGGCAGACAGCCAGAGGGGAATAAAGGCATCATTACAGCAGACGATGGGGATGCCTACCATGACGTAGCGTGCCCAATAGGAGAGGCGGGGAGCATTTTCCAAAGGCTGCGGAGTATCTGGACAAGCCAAGCTATTGGACTAGAGACAAAATGCACCTCCTTAACACCACCGTCCTGCCAGCAGCACCAAGTATGCATGTGAGACATGGAAGTCGTCTGCCCAAAGTCGAGTAAAGACTAAAACGAGGCTCAATAAAAAATGGCTGAGACGGATCTTAGGAGTCAGTTATACAGATCGGGTCTGAAAACAAAAAAAATCCTATGCCGAACTGGGACGACCACTTCCTTTGGTTGTGACGGAACGCCGCATGAGGTTTGCGGGACATGTTCTCCGACAGTATAAACTACTGCAAACCAGTGAAACCAAGAGTTGCAATGAAATGCAGGCCAATAGGAGAAAAGCGCAAAAAGTGACGTAACTTGGCGCCACACTTTCATGGAGGACCTCAGAACAGTGGACACCAAACGAGAAGAGGCTTCAGACATTGCCAGTGACATATCTTTATGGAAACAGCTTGCCACCCGATGCGCCGAATGGCGCGGGAAGATCTAAGTAAGTATGGCGCCTGCACGGCCCAAACCGTCAAGTGTAGTGAAGTGACACTTTATTAGAAGTGAGAAAACCAATTGGGACCTGAAGCATTGTCCAGTAATTAGGCACTCACAACGAACTAATCACTGGCTTTCCTGAAGGTGTTTAGACGACACAATTCTCTGTAGTGCAACTAAGACAGCAGACCTGAGAGGCATGGAAGTTAGAAATGAGATAATCTATCGACAAACATTTTACCTCTGTTTCTTCTTCATAGTTTCTGCACAGAATGTCCCACACCAACCTGTGGATTACGGTCGCTAGATAACTGACAAGCAGTCAATATTTTATTTTTATCGCATGGTATGTCTCACGCTTCAGTGGATCCGCCAGTTACAGCCATAGAATTTATGCATGGCTAATTACCGTCATTCATTGGGTAAACGCGTGACACACCTTGTTTTAATACTCTAATTAACAATAGAAACAACAGACTGGTCGGGGGGAGAACTAGTCAAGCTATTTAACCATTAGCCAGTTAACTAGGCAAGCCATTTAAACGCTATAGAAGCAAGAAAACTAAACAATTCATTACACAAAACTGGGGATAATGAGACAACTAAATTTGGGTTTAAATAGCAGAACTTCATACAGCAACAGTGAAACAACTGCGCGGGAAAATCGAAAGGAAACAAGAAGAGAATCCTTTAGAATTTATGCCAGAAACTATAAAAGGTAATATTTATTTTTACTACACATTACAAAATGTTCCATTTATCCTGTATATGTATATACAAGAAAATGAACTACGCAAAAAATACATAGGTTAGTGTTCTAAAGCCAAATATAATGGAATTAAAGAAAAATGAAAGCAAAATATTTTAAGAAAAACAAGCTCATATATCAATATCAATATATATCAATACTGCAAGGTTTAACTCCCTTTTCCTATATGAGACGAAATTAATTAATTAATTACCACTTATTGATTATCTAATTAGTTTTTTATTATTGATTCGTGTTTTGTCATGGACTATGAATACAATTTCAACTTGGTCTGAAAGTAAGAAATGGGAGACAAAAACGAGACAATATGTGTACTAGACAGACAGACGGACAGACAGACGGACGGAGTTAATAAAAGCTTTGTAAAAAAAGAAAAAAACATTGCCTAACTAAAGCATATTTAACAAATTAGGTGCAACAAAAACATCATTAAAGGTAGTTATGTCCTTTTCGAGGCTATTTCAAGAGTTTGGAATCATTCAATGTGTTAAAGTGAAGTGCACACATAAGAAAACATTCAAACCTAGTGAGATGGTTTAAACACTGTCCACTACCTGTGTGAGGTGTAAAGACTTCTGACTTGGAGCAGCTCACACCCATCAGAAGTAAGGTGACGGTCATGGGGGGTCAAAGGGCAGATCACATCTTGCGTTATACCCTCCGCCAGGAATCTATCCAGTGTTCAGAAAGTCACTCACAGCGCCGTTCCGCCATGGCAGTCACTACAAGGAGGTCACGTGTCCCAAGACGTAATGTCCCCTATCAGCTCAACACGTTCCTACCACGTGCTGACGTTTCCACGAGAAAAAGCATGTCCTCACCCCTAGGGGGCGCCCACACTACAGCGAGACACTAAAGTGGCGCCCACTGAGGTGTTAATAAACCGCTACTTCAGCTCTTGGTCCTAATAATGTTCGTGAACTGTGAAAACATTTGAACTGTAGGGCGGGAACAATAAATGAGGCTCGAGAGAGAGAGAGAGGTGGGGCGTGTCGGGTGGTAGACTATAACGCGGGCAACCAAGTAAATAACGGCGCCGACATTTTAGGTCAGGTACAAAAAAAAATGTTTATTCCAATCGGATGTTCCCGAAATTTGTAATCTTAATGATCTTTTCACACCAAAGTCTGATCCAGTTTTTTGTTTTACTTGGCTTTTTTTCTTTTTGGTTCGATTCGTGCTATTTGCTCACATAGTCTTCTTCATAGTCAACAGGTGGAACAGTGCAAGATGGTCAAAAGATGTAACACTGTAAGTTGGTCAAAAGTCGAAAGTCAAAAACTAAAGCAAGAAAATACTGAATCATTTATTTCAAGCTATAACTTCGCACATACTAGTTTGAGTTTGGAGTTGTTGGCACATCGGCACAATTTAGGCCACGCCGTGCCCGTAATCCCACAAGGATCACTCTCCTTTACACGAGCTAAATTCCATACAGTTAAATCATTAAAAACAAGGTCTATACACAGTAAAGGTAGTAAAAATGTAGTATGGCCGATGAGCTAAGTTGATAGATAGTCACGCGAATATCGTGGGTTCGATTCTTACACTGACCTTTTTTTTCTCTTATTTTTTTCAATGACAAATAAAATATGATAATTTAGTTGACCATATTATAAAACGAAAATGTAGAAATTGAAAACTTAATTCTTTTTTTTTTTAAATGAATAATCGAAATTTTAAAAAAGTTAACTCAGGAAATCAAATGCGTAAATTTTTTAAAGTGTGTCCCCTATATAATCCAATATAAAGTCCAAATGATGAAACAAAAAGTTCCAGTTCACACTATCCAGTTCAAATTACATATTGCTTTGATATAGCCAGCGAAATAGATATGTTTCACTTCTCCTTTTAAAAAAAAAAATAATTAATTGATTTATATCTCCTAAAAAGTTTCACACATTTTTTAACACAAAGAAATTTGCCGAAACAAAACAAAAAAAATGGAAGAACGAACTGAAGATAATCACATGATCACAAGAAAAGCGCGCGCAAAGATTCTCCGACCTCTCAAGTGAAGAAAGTGCAACAAGAGGAAATAACCCAGCCGATAGCCAGTTGAAGAGTTATCCTCCCCAACTTGATCTTGATAAATGAAGAAAGGTGTTTGGATTTCCCTTTGTTTGCCCCCATCAATGGCTGATCATCAAGAACACGGACATGGGAAATCAATGAGCGTAACAATGGGACAGCACTCCAAAATAATCCATAGTCCCAACATACATCACCTGCACGAGACGGGTGTCAGCCGCTACACCGCAAGAGGTGTGGGTGGTTGTTTGAGGGGGCCGGGTCTAATCTACCTACACTGCTTACATTTATACAAGGCATACATTTGTTACCAATCACAGCTTTCAACATGGAGATTACATTCTTCGGGGAGGGGGTTTCATGTTCAATCTGACACTAATCATTTAAAAGGAAGAATAATCTAGGTCTTTGAAACTCACTCATTTCACCCGGCCCTAAAAAAAAAAGCACCAACTTTCTAAATTATCTGCCCCCCACACACACACAGACACAAATCTAAATATATGGACATCTCTATCTCCTCGTCCTAGTTGACTCGGGCTCAATAAGTTGTCCCGAAGACTTCTGGCTCACTTCTGCTCAAGGTTTCTATAGTAACAAGAACTCAAAAAAACACCATATCGAAGAAACTTACACCACAAACACCAAATCAGAAGCAAAAATTTGATAAAAGGCCAGAACGAGGTCAGGCAAACTTTCGTTTTTATGTCAACTTCAGTTGGCAGACACTGACCATAACGCTCACCCACATTATTTTCATGCAATTCATACTCTTCGTAGTTCAACAATGATTTCTCCCGTTACATTTCAGTGGTGGCCCTAACAACAATGACTTCTCCCAACAGGTCTATATATCATCAACGGGAGAAAACGGGATATATGAATGAGAGCATGCGCACATTTGTGTTGAGTGACACGACACGGTAATGTAACAAACCAGACCTATAACCGCAAGATCTAGGTCTCAAGACAAGTTTGTATTACCGCCATAAACTCGAGTGATAGAGAGCAAGCGAATGACGTCATGCTGACACTGCACTGACCTAAGCAACCGATCCAGATCAATTTCGCTCTCTTCATTCCGACACGTTTTTGTTGTATTTGACAAACAAAGAACAGTTCAACATTAGAACACAGACTTTGAATGTTCTATGGAAGTAATTGTTGAATGTACGCGTTTTATGTCCGGTATGTTTGTTTTAAATAATACAGGAGACAACAGTCTAGTGATGTTACAGGAGACAACAGTCTAGTGATGTTACAGAAGACAACAGTCTGGTGATGTTACAGGAGACAACAGTCTAGTGATGTTACAGAAGACAACAGTCTAGTGATGTTACAGGAGGCAACAGTCTAGTGATGTTACAGGAGACAACAGTCTGGTGATGTTACAGAAGACAACAGTCTAGTGATGTTACAGAAGACAACAGTCTAGTGATGTTACAGGAGACAACAGTCTAGTGATGTTAATGAAGACAACAGTCTAGTGATGTTACAGGAGACAACAGTCTAGTGATGTTACAGGAGACAACAGTCTAGTGATGTTAAAGGAGACAATAGTTTAGAGTGATATTAAAGGAGACAACCGTCTAGTGATGTTACAAGAGACAATAGTCTAGTGATGGTAAAGGAGACAACAGTCTAGTGATGTTACAGAAGACAACAGTCTAGTGATGTTACAGAAGGCAACAGTCTAGTGATGTTACAGAAGACAACAGTCTAGTGATGTTACAGGAGACAACAGTCTAGTGATGTTACAGGAGACAACAGTCTAGTGATGTTACAGGAGACAACAGTCTAGTGATGTTACAGAAGACAACAGTCTAGTGATGTTACAGGAGACAACAATCTAGTGATGTTACAGAAGGCAACAGTCTAGTGATGTTACAGGAGACAACAGTCTAGTGATGTTACAGGAGACAACAGTCTAGTGATGTTACAGAAGGCAACAGTCTAGTGATGTTACAGAAGGCAACAGTCTAGTGATGTTACAGGAGACAACAGTCTAGTGATGTTACAGGAGACAACAGTCTAGAGTGATGTTACAGAAGACAACAGTCTAGTGATGTTACAGGAGACAACAGTCTAGTGATGTTACAGGAGACAACAGTCTAGTGATGTTAAAGGAGACAATAGTTTAGAGTGATATTAAAGGAGACAACAGTCTAGTGATGTTACAGGAGACAATAGTCTAGTGATGTTAAAGGAGACAACAGTCTAGTGATGTTAAAGGAGACAACAGTCTAGTGATGTTACAGGAGACAACAGTCTAGTGATGTTACAGAAGACAACAGTCTAGTGATGTTACAGGAGACAACAATCTAGTGATGTTACAGAAGGCAACAGTCTAGTGATGTTACAGGAGACAACAGTCTAGTGATGTTACAGAAGGCAACAGTCTAGTGATGTTACAGAAGGCAACAGTCTAGTGATGTTACAGAAGACAACAGTCTAGTGATGTTACAGGAGACAACAGTCTAGTGATGTTACAGGAACAACAGTCTAGTGATGTTACAGAAGGCAACAGTCTAGTGATGTTACAGAAGACAACAGTCTAGTGATGTTACAGGAGACAACAGTCTAGTGATGTTACAGGAGACAACAGTCTAGTGATGTTACAGGAGACAACAGTCTAGTGATGTTACAGGAGACAACAGTCTAGTGATGTTACAGGAGACAACAGTCTAGTGATGTTACAGGAGACAATAGTCTAGTGATGTTACAGGAGACAACAGTCTAGTGATGTTACAGGAGACAACAGTCTAGAGTGATGTTACAGGAGACAACAGTCTGGTGATGTTACAGAAGACAACAGTCTAGTGATGTTACAGGAGACAACAGTCTAGTGATGTTACAGGAGACAACAGTCTAATGATGTTACAGAAGGCAACAATCTAGTGATGTTACAGAAGGCAACAGTCTAGTGATGTTACAGGAGACAACAGTCTAGAGTGATGTTACAGAAGACAACAGTCTAGTGATGTTACAGGAGACAACAGTCTAGTGATGTTACAGAAGACAACAGTCTAGTGATGTTACAGGGGACAACAGTCTAGTGATGTTACAGGAGACAACAGTCTAGTGATGTTACAGGAGACAACAGTCTAGAGTGATGTTACAGGAGACAACAGTCTGGTGATGTTACAGAAGACAACAGTCTAGTGATGTTACAGGAGACAACAGTCTAGTGATGTTACAGGAGACAACAGTCTAATGATGTTACAGAAGGCAACAATCTAGTGATGTTACAGAAGGCAACAGTCTAGTGATGTTACAGGAGACAACAGTCTAGAGTGATGTTACAGAAGACAACAGTCTAGTGATGTTACAGGAGACAACAGTCTAGTGATGTTACAGAAGACAACAGTCTAGTGATGTTACAGGGGACAACAGTCTAGTGATGTTACAGGAGACAACAGTCTAGTGAAGTTACAGGAGACAACAGTCTAGTGATGTTACAGGAGACAACAGTCTAGTGATGTTACAGAAGAAATCAGTCTAGTGATGTTACAGGAGACAACAGTCTAGTGATGTGACAGGAGACAACAGTCTAGTGATGTTACAGGAGACAACAGTCTAGTGATGTTACAGGAGACAACAGTCTAGTGATGTTACAGGGGACAACAGTCTAGTGATGTTACAGGAGACAACAGTCTAGTGATGTCAGTATACATCTATTAGTAAGCCAAGTGTTGAGTGTATGTGACACCTAGGAGCGTGTCTTTTTAAATAAAAGAAGTTTCAAACTTGTCCCCAATTCCATGTCTCATAAAAAGAACAAACAACTTTGTCAGCTCTTTAGTTTTCAAGTAACTGGGAATCTACCCATCTTCTGTCGCACCCCTAGAACGTTTGATGTCTACCGAGCCTAGTAAACCAAAGTTTTACACAAACACCCTTGACCCAGATGTTGACCCACTAAGAGTTGACGCCACGTTCACTAACTAAACTAGACTTCATTAACGGTTATTAAATTCAAGACTTAAAAGTAAACTGTAGAGTCTAGAGCAGTACTCCAAAGTCTTTGATACAAAAGCACAGGTGCTGGTTTCAGCTAATTCCTGACCCAATCAATCAATATTCACGCATTCAACAACAAAATTAAACGTCTGGAAGCTTTCAAGTCCTTCATTAAGTGCGGCATTGAAAACATTCACTCTTTCAAAATGTAAGAAATCAACGAATCAATTCGAAGTCCATTAAAAAAAGTATTCCATAAAGATTTGATTCAGTCACTGCGAAGAAAAACAAAATCTCTCAGAGGCATTTTTTTGTTTTCAAAACATTTCACCCTTCAGTTTTTGTAACGGCATAGACTAAACAGTACCAATGTGACCTCAATAGTACCAATCCGAACAAGTGTCTATGTCAACTTTCAGAGTCACAGCTCTACAATGCCTACTACCAACTGAGAATGGGTCTGCGAACCATTTAATTTCTATGCTCAATTCTGTTGTACAAAACTAAAATGCTAAACGTCTTCACATTCTAGATCCACCATTTTACTCTAATATTTGAAATGTTTCAGTCAATTTTCAGGGCACAGGTAGGTTTATCCAGTTTTCAGTTCCTCCAACATAAAAAAATGCCTCCATCGGCCAATATATCCATCAGAACAGAAACACTTACAGTATCTCGTCGGTATGTACGTTGTATTTCATGGCCTTCACTTGAACACTCGACGTTTTATGATCACTGACGTGACTGAGGACTGGTAAAAGAAGGTGGAGGTACATGATAGGTCACAAGTCAAGTGCTAGACTCAACTTTTAATACAACATACAGGCCATAAGGTCGTGCAAATGTTAAATAAGGTTATATATCAAGGCGTCCACAGTAAGATGTGTACTAAAGATTTGTGAGGTTCAGAGAAAGATGTGTACTAAAGTTAGGTTCAGAGAAAGATGTGTACCAAAGTCAGGTTCAGAGCTATAAGTATTACAAAGGATGAAATGTTCAAATCCTACAAACACCAAACAGCGTGTCTATTTGTTTGTTAGAACAAACATCTACAAACAGCTTCAAGTTTTGCTCGTAGAAAAAAAATGATGTTGAAGAAGTCCAGAGACTTGGTTCACACACACACACACTCACCACATTTTATGTTCAGTGCGAGCTGGGGACAAACGTTTATTTGGAGCTATTAACTGTACCGAAGGTAAACCTAAACATCACACACCACGCACACACACACACACACACACAAATACTATAAACATACTCAGGTCCCCCAACTAAACACGCATTTCTCCATTAGAATTGAATGGGGTACTTTCAGCCGGATGGAGCGGGGTGGCCAAGTGGTAAAGCTCGTGGCTTCCGAACCGAAGGGGTATCGAGTTCGAATACCGGTGTAAACTAAAAATTTGATTCGGGATTTTAGGACACCCCTGAGTATCGCGAGGTATTTACACTACTACATTACTGACTTTCGGTCCACGGTAAGTCTAATAACCGAGACGAATAATTGGACGAGCATACATTCCTAGGTGGACATCTTGGGTAATGGCGTATCACCTAATCATGTCATTGTATGGACTGAAAGAGTTTCACATTGAAATTTTCAAGATTTGATCTGATGTCGTTAACCCTTAAAATGCTGAGCTGTGTTACAATGAGTACATACAAAACGGAATTACAATACTTATGTTTGGAGGCTAAACTACCACACGCGCATTTAGGGTTAAACAAAACGTGATGAGAAAACTGAAGTAAGACATTACATCAACCTGATTTCCAGCAAGAAATAAAAACGTGACTATAAAAGTAACGATAGAGTTGGTTATGCACACACAAACTCGAAGACAGACCCTGCAGGTAAGTTACACACAAAACCCTTACCTATATATATATATATATAACCGTGAATGCTAAAAAAAAAAAAAACTATTATATTCAAATAATGAAGAAAACAAGAATATATGTTTAAATAGAAAAATTGACATACATTCATTTGGAGGCATAACTGACCAATATACAGATTAGAAATGAATTGCTGATACCCGCACTGAAGTGATTTGTAATGTCAGATTGTTTGGTCAACCTTTTTTTTTTTTAAATCGCCTCTGGGTGACTACGTACCCTTCTGACTATACAAGTCTGCATTACGCAGAACAACATTTGAAGGGAGTGGGCGCGTCTACTGTACAAGTAGCCTGTTTAATCTATTGTGCAACCCCCCGCCCCCCCTCCCAAAAAAAAATTACACGCCACGAAGAAATAAGGTTAAAATGAGAAACTCTCAAATGCAAAACGCTCGAAAGTTGCCCTCCGATGACGTCATAGTAAAAATAAAGACAAGAAAGAAGGAGAAGTCGGGAGGATTTCATCCCGAACTTCAAAAGTCCCCCCGAGCCAGTGACTTCGTCTAATAGATTGATTGGCCAGGAGCGGTGTAATGACCATTATTGAATTATAATCCATTCCGATAGGCTGGTATTGATCACATTATTAACACCGACAAGAAGGAGAACTCTCCATCTCCTAAAGTTAACGAATGACTGTGTTAGTCTAGCAGACTTGTCCAATCATTCTCAGACTTGTGGTAGCAGATCTGAAACCTCCACAGCTTGCTCGTTAGTCCACAAAACCAAAACGAACCAAGGAATTCCACTCCAATGAGCTACTTTTGAAGAAAAAAAATTCAAGAAACTTGTTAAAAAACTCCCTAATTGTCCCTTTTTTTCCTTCCATTGAAACAACTTGTCTGATTGTAACTGTCCACGCTTGACTGACCACTACACCGAAACCAACTTTGTGCCACTGAAGAAAACACACTCTTTTTTTTTTACAGCCGGACCCCACGGCCTGTCTAAGGGAGACAATCATCCACAATTTTGAAAAGAAGGGAGAATACTGTTGAAAAAAAAAAGGGGGGGGGCAGTCATTACCCTAATCGATATTCCCCCATTGTTAAACCAGTTCAGCATGTTAAGGGCCAGTTTGGACAGTTTCACTACGTGTGACAAGAGAAAGCGAACAAAACAGATCAATAATTAAAATATAATAATTGACGCTGGAAAACAATATTGACGACAATCGTGTTCATTCACCGGAAAATGTATTTGACCATTTATCCTAGAATTAACCCTTAAAGTGCTGAACTGTTTTACAATGAGTGCACACACAAGTCTGATGTTTAGAGGCTAAACTACCACACGCGTTTTAAGGGTTAATGATTATTGAATGTGAAATAAATACGGCTTTATGTAGTGTTGACTACTATGTGGGCCTATATGTGACATTTTTATCCCCCCCCCCCAAAAAAAAAAAATACTGAACCATTGAACTACTATAAACCTATACTGAACACTATAAATGATATACATCAAAATTATCAAAAACAAAAAACATATTAAAACGCACTAAAAAGTAGAAAAAAATTTGTGGCAACGTCTTTTGGTAGTGATTCAACTAAAGCGACGGGTGTGTTTAGTGTGAGTTGAAGTTAATTAATTACGACTAATATAAACTAATTGGCTGATATATTTTTTTATTGATTCCTATGTTGTCATCGAGCGTGAGCCTGTATACAAAACTTGATGACGATCGGATGAGTAGAAGTTGTCAAAAATTCGTTTGCGAAAATCCAACCATACAAGAAAGACACCGAGTGAGAACGCGCCGTAAAAAAAGTAAGCGGTATGCCGCAGACGAGATAATCTTCCATTTTAGTGACTCAGTGGCCGCCTGGCGGGAATACAACTTAGGAAACACAGGAGCAGACGATCGATTTCTGAAACAATGGGCTGCGGGGGGAGGGGAGCGGGTCCACGTATTCATGTTATCTCTTCCAAGTTTAGGTAGGAAATTGATTTAACTACCGGCTTGTAGGGCGCTATAAATAAGTCACGTCTGCTCAAGTGTAAGGACTTGGACGAGTTACGCCCCATACTAGACACACACAGACCTTATTGGACCTCATTACAAGCCGTCAGGGAGACCCAAGAGACACCAGAGCAAGTCAAGCGTGTCACAAATTCGAAGAAACACTGGGTGCCACTCAGCTAAATATTTACCCTTCTAGCCCCAGGAACAAGGATTAAAGAACAATTGTTTTAAAAAGTCGATGTAAAATGTGACATAATTAATGTTTAAATAGACTAGGAAATTTTAAATGGCTTTTAAATCTGAAATCCTGTTTAAAAATTAGGTCATGTTAAGTTTCCGTTAGATGAAACCTCCTCAATGCTAATGGTACTAAAAAAAAAATCATTTAAAATTTGCGCGGCTTTCAAGCAGGAGATTTTTTTTTCCTTTGCAATAATTATTTCAGACTTTCAAATCTCTTTCTAAAGGAGAGGACAATGTACCATCAAAATGACTCGATGACAGTGTCGTCAATATAATACCTTAACGCTTGTAACGCTGTTTATTTTAAAATATTTTTAAAAAATAATTTTTAAGCGCTATGTGAACTTTTAGTACATATTTAATGTGCTAGCATCTCGAGAGTAGCACTTAAACTTTAAAACAAAACCAAAATGTCACAACTGCACCTAAAATTTGAGTAGCACCTAAACTTCAGAGTAGCACCTAAACTTCAGAAGAGCACCTAAACTTCAGAAGAACACCTAAACTTCAGAAGAGCACCTAAACTTCAGAGTAGCCCCCAAACTTCAGAGTAGCACCCAAACTTCAGAGTAGCACCTAAAATCGTGTACCGTTTGCACGCATTGTAAATTATTCCTGCAGACTAATTACAAATTAGTTCATTTAGAAACAGCTTGTCTTTAAGTCTTAACTGAATTCCAAGACCAGCGAGGAGGGGTAGGGACGGGGTGTGTGACGTAGTCGTTCTTTGTGCACCGTTACCCAACAGTTCAAGAGGAATGCCCAATGATCCCCACCCAGCAGGTATTGATTGCCTCTCCTCGACAAGAAATCAACTCTAATCCATAGCCTATTTTTTCCTAATGTAACCCATATCTTGGTCTTAACAAGTACGCAGTGGAAATGAACACACACACACACACAAAAAAGGTGGATTGGATGAGATGAAGAACTAGTCTATCAATAATGCATTGCAACAATTAAAGACTCGAGAGACTGCACGAACCTGGGACACAATTGCGTCACAGTGTGTTTACAGACGCGGAAAACCAGTTGCTATTCAGAGGGCGGACTTCAGAAGTTGGCCAAAGTTGAAGGCCACGAAGAAGTTCAAAGGCACAAGCTTGAGAGTCAGGAAATATATTTCAACGAAGACAATGTCAACGTTTTCTGAACTTCATTCAACATGAGCGGGGTCAATTGATGTCGACGTTCACCTTTATACCCACAACCACCCGCGAACCAGTGATTGCGCACTAGTAACACAATGCTTACAAATATTTTCACTTTTTTTTTTCCAATCCAAGATTTCTTTTTTCCTATCCCGGTTCAACATTTCCCACAATACCATCTTCAGCAAACTGGCAAACTGACAACAAAAAAAAAAAATTGAAGAGTCAAAACTTTTTATCTGTGTGAGTGAGAGACGAGAAACAACGAGGAAGGACGAGACTTCTTTCCGTGTCCACATTTCTTTTTCTCCCAAGCAGCCTTCAATTCTTTTTTCTCAAGCATGCTAACAAGTAGCTGACAACAGTCAACTTGGGTGTCAGAAGTAGGGGGCACATTCATGAAAGAGTATCCGTTGTGTTGTGCAAAATAGGTGAGTGAGTGTGTTTTTAAACTTAATAAAACAAAAGATGTCAGGTGATAATCGTTCTTGCAAGATCCAACTTAGATAACCCAGACTACTTTCACAGGTTAGTACGAATCTTGCCATAATGTACACATTAAACAGTGTTTATAAAGGTCCAGAAACAAATATAAACTAATGTACATATACAAATGGGGGTAACACAAAAAAAAAAAAATTAAACCATCACAAAACCACGAGGCTAAGACCAAGTACAATCTACTCACCGTCAACTCTTCGTACTGACGTCACTTGATGCCGTTTGACTTTTTGCTGGTACAACTGAGTGTAGGAACCTGAAACAGAATCAGTCTCGGTGAGATGGGGGGATACATTCAGTGAATAAAATAAACAAAAACAGCAAGGAATGTTTGTGTGTGTTGTGATTGTAATATCAACTGTTGTGTGTTGGCATTGTATTATCATCTGTTGTGTGCAGTGAGTGTATTATCATCTGTTGTGTGTACCGATTGTATTATCATCTGTTGTGTGTAATGATTGTATTATCAACTGTTGTGTGTTGGCATTGTATTATCAGCTGTTGTGTGTAGTAATAGTATTATCATCAGTTATGTGTTGTGATTGTATTATCATCTGTTGTGTATAGTGATTGTATATCTGTTATGTGTAGTGATTGTATTATCTGTTTTTTATAGTGATAGTATTATCTGTTTTTTATAGTGATTGTATTATCATCTGTTGTGTGTAGTGATTGTTTTATCATCAGTTTTGAGCCAAATTTGAAATATTCTTATTCATCGGGTATTAATGCACCTGACACAACTCGCTAGCATAGCGATGCCAAAGAACCAAGTTTAACCCAGAATGGCAGGTGGTCAGAAGACTAAGGGTGAAGTGACCAGTTCATCAAAGTGAAAGGACCATAGGTGACGTCTTTCTAACCAGTCTTCCAGAGGCGTATCAAATACAATCAACAGAATTCAGTCACACTGACCCACCGCCAACGCAACACACATACCGTGTTGTAATGTAAATGAGTTGTTTATTTTCTGAGTGTGTCCGGCGTGTCAGAAGGTCATGTCCAGTGTGTGTGTGTGTTATAGTACTTCAACAATGTGAGACGTGCATGTATTCGTTCACTGTTGCCTAATCTTGTTCAATAAAGCCAAGATAGTGATTTTCTAGTACTCTGTTATTTCATTACAATTTATTTATCAAGTATCTAGAACTACAACAGTGGTCCATGTAATCTAAGCCTAACAATGCGACTACTTTTGAACAAGTTTTAGGGGAGGTTATTGTTGAGCTAAAAATAACGGACAATTCTTCAGAGCCCCGGGTAAATGTATCAATACTTAATAGCTGACAATTATATAATCAAACACTATACAGTGTTCAGTCATTTGAGTTGACAAACACACACACTGAAAACATTGGTGCTCAATAATCATTAAGGACCTTACAATAATAATAACGAGGTCAACAGTTCAAGTCAAATACCCCCCCCCCATTACCTCAAGTTGTACAGCCGTACAGTGAACAAAGCAGACAACTATACTCGACATTCATACTAGACTTAAATGTTTGCACAATCTCACAGCAGACAATCAAAGAGAAATGCGCCAGATTTTACTCAAGATTCGGGGTAAATACTTTTCTTCTCTCCCCCCAGCAGTCGACTCTACACTCGAACTTGTGTCTGGCACCCTTTTTAAACTGACTGGCCAGTTAGGCTTTCAGCACTACTAGTTTGTGTAAAGAGCCAAAATGTAAACATCATTATCAGTTAGTGAGTCCAGAGTCTACATAGAGGCCACAAATGGAAGCCAAGGAACACACAGAAATGTGTAGATCAAGTCAGAAGTATTCATTTAACAAGTTACAAGTGTTTCATAACAAACTCGACCTAGACCTCTCAACTTTTACAACTGTGGGAGGTCATAAAGTAAGGAGCTAGAATTATATCCCTTGGTCTAGAGAAATGGAAGTACTTCAGTAATATTAGCTTTCAGAAATGTACAAACGGTACACGTCTGAGCTTCCAGTGTGGGAAAGTGAAGAAACTTATAAACTAGTATAGACTCAATTATCTGCCCTGTTAGGCACTCCTTGGGATATACATATTATTTTTTTTAAAAATCGTCTGTTACAAACGTTTGTCACTAGTTAAGTAGTCAGATTTGTTATTGCATGTTTCAACTTTATATCAAACTTAATACGATGAGCACCACTTTTGTAAGCATGGGGAGTGCGGGCTTTGCACTGAGGTTTTGTGGCTTGTGAGAACTACCAGGGCCCGAAACGATCGGCTGCACAATGGGCAAGCTATTTCAGCTGGACTTTGTGCGAGTTTCTTCCCTGCCGCTTTTCTTTAGCCAGAGTTGCTTTCCTGGGCTCAAGGTCTGAAAGGGGAACTTTTACTTTACATCGATTTTCGCGCCAGTTTTCCCCTCGCGGCGCTGTGACGCTGTCATTTGCTTCCGTCACCCAGGTGGCAGGGTCCATGTTGAATGTTTTCAATGAAGCTTTGAGAGTCCCTAAAACGTTTTCTTTGACCACCGCTTTCCATCCGTTAGCCGGTCGTATAAGAACCTTTAGGAATTGTCCTTTCTGCAGATGTGACCGGCCAATCGCAATGAGCGACCTCGGTCAGGTATATTATCTTGCATCATTTAAGTTCAGAACTTTTTCTGAGGCAGGTCACGTGGTCCAACGTCTTTGTATTCCTCCACGTTTCTGAAGCTCGTAGGGACCTCTAGTTTGTAGGCATATTCCTCCACGTTTCTGAAGCTCGTAGGGACATCTAGTTTGTAGGCCTATTCCTCCACGTTTCTGAAGCTCGTAGGGACCTCTAGTTTGTAGGCCTATTCCTCCACGTTTCTGAAGCTCGTAGGGACCTCTAGTTCGTAGGCCTATTCCTCCACGTTTCTGAAGCTCGTAGGGACCTCTAGTTTGTAGGCCTATTCCTCCACGTTTCTGAAGCTCGTAGGGACCTCTAGTTCGTAGGCCTATTCCTCCACGTTTCTGAAGCTCGTAGGGACCTCTAGTTCGTAGGCCTATTCCTCCACGTTTCTGAAGCTCGTAGGGACCTCTAGTTTGTAGGCCTATTCCTCCACGTTTCTGAAGCTCGTAGGGACCTCTAGTTCGTAGGCCTATTCCTCCACGTTTCTGAAGCTCGTAGGGACCTCTAGTTTGTAGGCCTATTCCTCCACGTTTCTGAAGCTCGTAGGGACATCTAGTTTGTAGGCCTATTCCTCCACGTTTCTGAAGCTCGTAGGGACCTCTAGTTCGTAGGCCTATTCCTCCACGTTTCTGAAGCTCGTAGGGACCTCTAGTTTGTAGGCCTATTCCTCCACGTTTCTGAAGCTCGTAGGGACCTCTAGTTCGTAGGCCTATTCCTCCACGTTTCTGAAGCTCGTAGGGACCTCTAGTTTGTAGGCCTATTCCTCCACGTTTCTGAAGCTCGTAGGGACCTCTAGTTCGTAGGCCTATTCCTCCACGTTTCTGAAGCTCGTAGGGACCTCTAGTTCGTAGGCCTATTCCTCCACGTTTCTGAAGCTCGTAGGGACCTCTAGTTTGTAGGCCTACGCGTGGTGATGCCTGCTCCACACATTTCATGCCAGTCTACCATAGGATGCACTGGCCTTGCCAACTTCATTGCCTAAGTTTACGTTTCAGGAAAGTGTACTGCTAATACACGTTCATCTTTCCACTACATTCATTGTCTGTTCGTTTATTTTTACAATACTTCTATTCAAGTCAGAACTTCATGTAACCTGTATCCAGGAACCTGGACAGCTGATCTCAAAAAACGGCTCATTAGATTTTCCTAGAAATTTAATAATTAATGTATACCGCTGTGAAAAGAATTACAAGCTCGCTGGCCATAAGGAGAAAACTCTAGTTTGGTCGTTAAAATATTTTTAAAGAAAAAAATAAATGTAAATTTGGCTTGGGTACTCAGCTAAGTCTGACTTAGATCTAGAGCCAACATCGGTTAGAAAGGACTATCGCGTTCGGGAATTTCCAAATGTAAGGCATTATTGATTCAATAGCTCATTAAATTAATTTTCAGAGTTGCTTAAAGTTTAGGCCTATTGAAAGATTATCTAAGCTTGAATTATATTTTTTTTAACGTAAACCCAATATAGATTACATTTAGATCTTAAAGAGTTCTAAGTCAGAAGTCTATGTTATGTCTAGTGTTAGATCTAGATGTCCATATATAATGATAATATCAATAACTAATCGCTACATTGTGCATTGCTCGCTGGCCGAGTTGGTAGTGACAGTACGTTCACGAAGCTGACTGTGTCAAAATCGATACCCGGTTTGAACCACACATTTTTACAATTATTTATATATATATATTATATATATATTATATACTTTATTATTTTTTTTTAAATGTATTTTGAATGCTTTTCTTGTTCATTATTGTGTCTGTGTAGGTTTTCTCCATGAGCTGGCAGGCATGTCTTCTTAGTAGATGTTGCGAGAACAAGCTCTGTGGGCTACATGCTTCTAAAGTTATTCACGTTGCTCGCAGTTTAGTTTCGGATGAGGCATTACAGTGCAGTCACTGCGCATCAACTTTAAAATATTATAACCAGGTTAATAGCTCCAGCGATTTCAAATATCTATTAGCATGTATGTTTCTTAGGACATTAAGCAAATGAATCATATGTATGAACAAGAAGCAGACCTCAGTGGTTTCTCATTGTGCTGGTCACATGACACCCTGCTCTTTAGCCATTGGCCAGAGAAACACGTGAACTTAACACCATCTGCCCCAAAGATCGCAAGGTCTGAAAGGGAAACTTTACTTTATTTTTTTATTATTTTTCTATCAAAATATTTACTGAGCTAAAAGCAACTTGAACATTTCATTAACCCTGAGTCAATAGAACACAAGAGACAACAAAAGTTTCAAAACAACACAAGTGGCAGCAACATACTGAGTTGAGTTTCTCAAGAATATGATTCTTTCACAGATCAGAAAAGTTGGCAATACAAGGTGTAGGGCCAGACAGTAGCAGGCTTTAAATGTTACAGACTAACATGTTCACCCCCCCACCCTCTCAAATCTCTATTTTGTAAATGCCAGCTTTCACGCCAGATATCAACAGACCTATTATGTCTGTTGTGTGCTCCAATACCCCTTCAGGCAAGGTCTGAATGCTGAATATTAATTTAAATTTACTTTCTTCTCTGATACACTGAGTAGACTAAAAGGTTGAACACTGCAATAATTGAAGTATTTGAGTGAGACCTACATAGGTCAGGAATGTTCCAAAGGTGTCTGGAGTGTCTGCCATACAGTCATGTCTTAGAAGTTATTGATTTTATGTTCTCTCCAGAAGATACGATTTACAGTGGTATGTGTTGGACAAAACGGCTCTTGCAGTTAACACCAACAGTACTGATTAATTAATGACATGCATACCTAGACACAGTTAACTGATGACGTTCACATTGGCACATTTAACTAATGGCATACACCAACACACATTTAACTGCTGGCACATACACTTACACACATTTAAATCATGACATTCACATTGACACATTTAACTAATGACATACACCAACACACATTTAACTGCTAGCACATACACCTACACACATTTAAATCATGACATTCACATTGACACATTTAACTAATGACATACACCAACACACATTTAACTGCTAGCACATACACCTACACACATTTAAATCATGACATTCACATTGACACATTTAACTAATGACATACTCCAACACACATTTAACTGCTAGCACATACACACCTTTTACTGTTGACATACACCTACACACATTTATGATTTGACTGATGACAAGCACACACTTAATTGATAGCACACACACCTATACATTTAATAGCTGACACACACATCTACACACTGATGACATGCACACACAGATACATTTATACAGACACACAAAACCACATTTTACTGTGGTGTTGAACTTCCACAGATAAAATAAACAAACATATTTGACTTCCACTCTTTTGGAAGGAGTCCCCTGGTACAACTATTTGGACTGTTCCCCATCAACATTACAAAGTCATCAATGTCATATGGAGCAACTAGCTTCAGGGTGACACAGTAATCCATTGATAAAGTTTCACTATAAGCAAGCCTTCATTTTGGAAATTAAATTAAAAAAACTGAATAGCATACCACAAAAAAGTTCATACATTTCTTTCTAAAAGTTGAAAATAAAACAAAACATTTTATTACAAAGTCTTCTTTAACACCAACGTAAAAATAAAGTAGATTTCAAAACAAGAAAACTAAATACAATTATCAAAATGTTCAGCCAAAGGACTATGGTAATAGTAAATGAATTAGCTTGAAACATTAATTGTAGCTATCTTGATGGTTCACTTGTCCAAAACAAACAGTGGAGTAGCTGGCATCAAGAAACATTCAACCAAAAGGAAAGTAGCTGGAATCAAGAAACATTCAGCAAGGAGCTGGAATCAAGAAACATTCAGCAAGTAGCTGGAATCAAGAAACAATCAACCAAAAGGAAAGTAGCTGGAATCATAAAACATTCAACCAAAAAGAAAGTAGCTGAAATCAAGAAAAACTCAAAAGATATTTTAAAAAAAAACAAAAAAAACGAAAGTAGCTGAAATCAAAAAACAATCAACCAAAAGGAAAGTAGCTGGAATCAAAAGGAAAGTAGCTGAAATAAAAAAACATTCAAACAAAAGGAAAGTAGCTGAAATCAAGAAACATTCTAGAAACAAAGTAATGCAATAAAAAGGATTTGACAACCTTATGTCACTAAAACTTACCATTGTCTTGGTCTTCAGGAGCAGTCAATACCATGACTGTCGACCTTCGTTTAGGCACAGACCTATCAGATACGGCGGGCCTCTGTTGGGGTTCTCCAACCCATGTTTCACGAGGCTGAGGCGGAGCATCATCGACAGAAAAACTCTGTTTAAAAAAAAAAAAATACTGCTTTTTGTTATAAAGTTCTTTCAATCTTAAGTGTTCTCATGAAACAAAGGACTGTCAACAATTATATGTATAACTACAAGCTATTTATTATTCTACTACTTTCCTATGAAGTTTAATTGTGAATCTATGTGAATATGTTTTACAAGAATCCACACAACCAGATAAATATTTAAAATTATTTAACTTTTAGTAATGTTCATTTGACTATGGTCCCTTTTTTCACAATTAACATTTAAAAAATGTGTTCTAAACCAATTAGGTTTTGAGTCTAAACTGATGAAAACACCAATAAAAACATGAAAAAATACAATTTCTTTTTTATTAAAAAAAAAGGGGGTTAATAAAATGTTACTTTGGTTACAAGAAATTGTACTGATTACAGGATTGTATTTAATTAGAATTATTTTTGTATCTGCCATGTTTTTTTTTCGTTGATTATAGACAATTGGATGAAATATTTAGTTCACTTCTGTACGTTTCCGGTGTGAGCTTGAAAACAGATTATGGGACTTCAATTACATTTAATTTAAAGAAAAATAGAAAAGAATCAACTTTGACTTTGAAGCATTTCTTAGTCATCACTGAGTAAAGAATATTTGGCACCAACATTGAATCATTTTTTATTTTATCTATTTGTAAAAACCCACCTAAATTCTAAGGTATACTACAGTGCTACTTAAATTTAGAATTAATACCTTTTACTCTGATATTTTTCTAGGAACAAAAAAAACAAATCCTAAAAATTAAAAATGTGTTCTGTTTTTCAACAATATGTGTTTAAATTATATGTCAATATATGTAAGCTGGACATATTTTTTGTTTGCACACATCACTTGAATATAAATAAATCTTGAGCTGCTTTTTTGTTGATTTTTCTTGAAATTCTGGCATTGTCCTTTAAGAGTCCACAACCTTCATTGATAGCTACTTTGAAAAAAATGTAAATGTTATGATGACGGAAGGAATGAGCCACCACTGAAACTGTGTCCCTCAATCAGACTTGTTAACATATTCTTTCATGAACTTATTAACATATTCTTACATGAACTTATTAACATATCTTAGTACTTCATTCAGAAAGCCAAACATAATTTCAATAAGTTATATTTATAGAAAGACCTGATGAGTATTTCATTATTTTTTTTTTCACTTTTAACTCTTTCTCTCCGTAATTAATTTTCCACATTTCGGCGGAATTCTTCATTTTGCTCATTACTATTTCACTACCCTGTTATGATTAAGCTTCAATAACTTTGTTGTTTGTTATCAGAAAATGTTTTATATTTGGTATAGAATTAAAGGATAACGCAAAATAAAGTTTATAAAATTAAACATTAATTTAATTTAATGAGGTCAAATCAACGTTAGTATCGTCAATTAGGAGAGAAAGAGTTAAGCATTATGTAGAAGCAAATCTTTTAATATACTAACAAACATATTAAACAGAAAAGTTAAAAATAAATGTTTTAAAAAAAAATAAAATAAAATGTCCAAACATTTTTGCTAGCATGACTAAGGTTATTTAAGGAGGAAACAAACAAAAAACAGTCTTCATGTAGGATGTAAAAGGAATGACTGCTTGAGGATGAGAGGAATGAAAGACCTTTTGTCAGCAATTCACTTGTTGAACATCAGCAGTTCAACAAACAAGACAGGCGAAAGTATACCGATGACCTCCTTTGGAATCTTATTTAACTCATCTAGATAGAATGTCATGTTAATATTAAAACTACTGCAATAAGATTATAGCTCCATGAAATTGATCTACAATACTTTAATAAAATTAATCTACAATTTCATATATGCTATTCACATTGAAAAAAAAATGAAAATGCTTAGCATTATTTAAATGAATTAAATGTTAAAATGAAAAAAAAAAAAAAAAATAGCCAAATTAAATTAAACAGTATAGTAAAAAGAAAAGCAATATATAATAATAAGTGTTAAGAATTGGTTTGGCAAGGTATTAGCTAAGATTTCAGAATTCTATTTTTGTATATAAAAAGATAAAGCCAGATTTACTATTATTTCAAAGCAAAAATATGTAATTTTTTTCTGATAGTAAACTATTAAATCTAAAAGTTAGTTGACTGAATCTCTCTAAAAGTACAAAGTCAAACATGAAGTAATATTTCCAGTCAGACTCACCACAACCCTTGCTGACTTCACAGCTCTTGTTACCTTAGTTACAAGTTAAGTCATCATTATATTAGTGAGTTTCTATTACAAATTTAGTTTACATAAAATTAAGTAGGCATGAAATTAAAGCTAAGAACTACTATACAATCATTTACAATGACATTTCAAACCACTTTGTCATGATTCGCCCAGGCCATTGAACACTGACACACAATGCTTGAGAAATCTTTACATATTACTTGATCAAAAAAAAAAAAAAAAAGAAAAGAAATGAAAGAAATCTTAAGCCAGAGAAGGTTCAAAGACTAAAAAAAACAAAGATTTACTGCTGCAGGGGTAAACGACTGTATGGAAAATACGAAAAACATGCATATATGTAACCCTTGGTCCGGCAGGGTTACATATATGCATGTTTTTCTTATTTTTTATAAGCCAGAGAAGAAGCGAGTTTGACTTTCATGGGAGTCGAAAGATCTTGGATTTTCAAACTAGATTTCAGGATAAAACATTGAGTAAACACTAGTATGTTTCTAAATCTAAAATTATATCAAATGCAGAGACATTGTAGGTCAGTGGTCAAAAGCTTTTAGTGTAAACACAGGCCTGAATTCTTAACAAAAACATCTAGAATACATTTGACATCAAAATTTATGCTGTAAGGAATTTCCATTAAATTCTGTTAAGTGTAACATGACCAGGACCAATATTGAATTTTAGAAGCAGTACTTTTCAATATTTTATCTTGGTAGGCTACAATACATTTTCTCTGGGTTCTATAATAGCAAAAATTTGAAGCAAAAAAAAAAAAAATCTCTAAATTTGGGCAGTAAAGCAGATTTGATAGATTTTTTGAGGCTATGGTATCTCCCCCACCCTTGTTATGGTAATAATGAAGAACACAAAATATAGAATTCATTAAAATCTCCGTCCAATATTTCAAAATTTGGAGGTAACTAACTTGAAACATTTCAGTACTTCACAAAATTTAAAAATTGAAGTGTATATAGGTCTAAAAAGAAATGAATATAATGCTGATTCTGTAATACATGTGATGATAAATCTACTGAATGTTGTACCAGTGTTACCACATTCTTCACAAGAAAGACCTTTGCTGCATGTAAAATTATTGTAAATTACGCATCTTCATTGTTCTTAAAATATTCAAGGCAATATGAATATTATGCTTTAGTCAGGTCGATATTTGTTGCTTGTAATTGCAGAGCATAGATATAGAAGAATGGACCACCCTCTCTATAGATATAAGAACAGCTGTGAGAGATTTGGTTCTGAGAACTTCACAATGCTCCTGCGACAAAGGTCAAGAGACGGCAAAAGGATGATGATGAGATGATGTAAAAGAGGCATCGGCACTATGCACATGCCCACTAATATATATATATAATATAATATATATGCAGCTTGGTTGTAACCCTGACCAACTATGACAATAATCAAGGACTTTACTTTTCATAACCATTACAAATACAGATAGCTAAACTAGACCTAACCCAGTATTGTCAGTAGTTGGTATATACATAAGCATGGTAAACACAGTGTTTAACATCCTTACACTTCACACTAAAGGCAAAACAATATCTCTACAATCACTATATCATATATATATATATCAGTCATTTTGACTGTTGGAATAACATACAATCTGTTTTTTTTTTTTTTTTTATTGATTGTAAGTTGTATACTATAAAATCTCCATGAATATCAGTGATTTCAATCTGAATCTGGTGCACAACACTGATGGATTGTTATATGTATTGTTCATTATTTAAATAATATCTTGTTTCTTGAATATTTAAAGATTTTCGAATTTTAGTTGAAATCAAAGACCATTAGGAAAATGTTTTAAATATTATATATTTTGTACATTTTATTTTTCCTTTTAATTTGTCCATCTCAAGAAGCACCATACAAGACACTAAAATACCATTACAGCATGGTAAGTACTAAGTACTCAACCAAAAAAAAAATTATTTCTGTCAAGTCAAATTTTTTAAAAAACATTTTTATTTCCTACATTAAGAGTCAAATGTAGCCACAACAGATTTGGACGTCACTATTTTTTTTAAAGAGAATAAGTTCTGATTATTAGAACTACTATATGAAGAGTGGGCCTTTTTGTTTTTGTTATTAGAATAGTTCTGAATGTTTAAAATATTTATTTTTAAAAATGTAAACCGAAAATACTTCTAATTAGACTGTTTTAAACAGCTCTATACAAAGATATTGATTATATATTGAACTGAACTATCAGAACCTAACTGCATCCTTTGATGCTCATGTTCTTGTGGTATCATCAAATACAGAGATAAAATATATCACAAAACTGAAGTTCAATGAACAAATTTTAGATACATACCTGATTGGATGTCTGGCTAGGCAGATTATTGACTGGACCACTCCTTTCATCTCTGTCTTCTTCCCATGGCAATTTGTTACGACCTCTCCCAGCGCTCAAGAATCTTCTAGGGACAGAAGAAGGACTTGAAACTTCAGTCACAACAGGTGTAGACCTTGCTGACGTATTCACAGATTCTAAATCCACGGAATCAGATCTGGCAGATCTAGCAGTGTTGGAAACCGCCATAATCCACTCAGTGTCTGCGCTCTGCTGAGCAGAAGATGACCTTACAGTAGCAGATGTTGGGGTCTGTGTGGCATATTCTACAAGACCATCTGACGTTATTTTGGGGAGTTGTTTTCTGGCTAGCCTCGCTTGAACAGCTGCCATTAAACCTTCCCCATCTGTGCTCAGCTCCACTTGGTCAACAGCTAGCACCAAGGGCTGGAGTTGACCGTGACCCATCCCTTGCGCTAGGGTGGCAAAACACTCTAAGGCTGCCTGCCTTACAGCCCTTTTCACATCGGTTAGAGTTGGTCCGACAGCCTGGCAAATGCCGGCCAAATCAAATTCATAACTAGGAAATGTCAGAAGAGCTGCAATAATGAAATTGATCGTCTCTTGTCTCACACGCGAATTTCTGTGGCCCAAGTTCTCCTCAAGAACGTCAATCACCGACTGCGGAGATGTAGTTCTCATCAGCTTTATGACGATGCTCATCACAAGTTGTCGTACGACTATTTTATTGTCTCCCATTCTTTTCAAGAGGGCAGCGGTCAGAGGCTTTAAGAAAATTTTGGTATTTTTGTCTAGCTTCTCAACTAGGCTTAGAATAATTTCAAGAGTAACGTTGATGATTTTGAAATTGGAGTCGTCCAGAAGGTTGCTAAGAAAATGTATGAATGAAACTATGTGCGGTAGAAGGTTGTTGGTAATTTCATGTGTACTGCTAACAATTATCTTAAGTTCCTCCACTGCTTGGGCCCGTGTTCTGAAGTCCTTCTGATCATTAATTCTGTTGAGTATATGACTAGGCACAATGCCAAATTCTAAACTTTCGTCTGAATAACTTTTTCTACTATCATTTCTAATACTCAGTACTCCTGGATACATGTTGTTACCTCGCTGATGAAAGTCATTGTCCGTTTCGCTGTAAATGGCACTGTCTTCACGTTTCCCAGACAACTGTAGATAATATTTTTGCAATGGCACAGAAAGTTTACCGAGATACCCTAAAAAGTTTTTCTCTCCAATCATATTTTCTATCTTTTTTAATGTCGATAGTGAACTATCTCTAAGGTTATCTTCAGGGGAAGTATCTAACAGTTTTTTAGCTAAGGAGTTGATTATTTTAGTCAAATCTTGAGTGATAAATTCTTGAGTCAGCAGCAGGGGTAGTGAGTTAATCATTTCTCTTCTAATAGCAGGGTTTTCATTGTCAAGGCCAGTGTTTACCAATGCTTCAAAAATGTTTGGAAGATTGCTGGTGTGTTTCATGTACGAATGTAAAGCTTGAACCACTCTCCCTCTTACAGTTACTTTGCTATCCCCAATATTTGCAAGTAATCTGTTTAAAACTAAGGACATGTACGAGTCAGTGTCGTTTCCAAGATTGGGAATTATTTCCTGCAGCAACTGGATGCACTTCAGTCGGATTTCCCAGTTAGAATCACACAAAGCCAACCCCAGGCTTCTAAAAATGGATTCGCCATCGGCATACGGTAACCTACCGCCATTTCTTTTGACAGTAATGATTAGCTGCTCAAGCACTTCCACTCTTTTTTTGAAACTGTCATCTTCTAACTGACCGGCCACATCGTCGTCTTCTTCCATATTCCACCGATCTACGTTGAAATTATCAAGCGCAGAGAATTTGGCAACTTGGACTTTACTCGCCATTAAAGAACATTAATCTATTCTACAATAACTACAGCAATGAAACAAACCCATTTGGAATTATTTAAAGCAATAAAAATTGTATTTCCATGCTGCAAAATCAATCAACAAAAACATGTTTGACAAACAGTGACAAACTAGCAAGATTTACAACTATAACTTGAAAAATGGCGTCTCACCATCACAACATAATTGTGTTCATCACGTGACTAGTACCCGGATCCATCTCTTAGTAAACTTAACAGGTTTCGCTTTTTTGTGAAAACTATATTTTATATATTATTATTTTCTTGCATATTTTTTTTTTTATAAGGCTGTAAAAAAAGCAACTACAAACAAATGGTGGGCATATAAGATGTCCTGTATATTATCTCTGAAAGACATTGTTGGTAAACATTTTTAAAAGCGGAAAGTTAAAAGAAATAGATCAAAGAAAGTGGAAGATTAATGTTTTCTAGTGCTTTATACCCGTAGGCTCATTATAAAGAATTACATGACTGCAGTTTATGAAAAAATTTTTTTCAACTCAAACAGGAACATAAGTCTAAAATGATATTTAACTTTAGTAAGGCCAATATTAAAATATATATCCTCTGTTTCGGGATCCATCAACACAAGAAAACATAAAGAAACTAGAACAGACTAGATAGAGCTGTGAGATTTATAACAAACGAATATTCACATTTGATTGGAGCAGTGTTTCCCAAACTGTGTTCCGCAGAACCCTAGTGTCCCGCGAGGCCTGAGTAGGTGTTCCGCGGGCTACTGGAATAATTAACTAGTAAGCCACCACATGAATTAATCTCTCTAAAAAAAAAAAAAAGCAAAGTGATTTGCAAAATACTTAAAATGTGCGAAAATGTTTGGAAAACAATGGATTAGAGTAATACCATTAATAAAATCACTAAATTTAGAGACACTGCAGGACAGAAGAATAGAAAAAATTAAACACTGTACCACAATTTACAAAGCCTAATAAGATACTCAGACACAAAGATAGATGAGGCCCATTTCTTAAAATTATTCCATATGCTAGGACAAATTCGTAGGACTACAAGAGCGCTCCTTCGACTGCACTAGTATCGTTAGAGCATAAATCAGCCAGGAAAATCAACGACTTAATTAGCAGAGTCTAAGCCACATATATTTAAAATGCATGATTGACATATGAAATGCGCGTAATTATTTTCTCTTTTGAAGTAACGTCTGTAATTTATAAGATAAGTAAGAGCGTAGGCTACATTTGCACTAAAAAGTCTTGAATCATTGTAACATAAGAACCAGCGTAACACAGTCATCCCCCTCTTTTTAAAAAAAATGAAATAAACTGTGTTTCGTGTTCGTAAAATATTGTTTGTAAAATGTTTTACATGTTTCGGATGTTCCTTCAGAGTTAAAGGAATATATGTACCTCCTAGTCCAAACCTCCCGGAGGATGGCAGCGGGCAGGGTTTGAACCCGAGACCATCGAGACGAATGAATTATGGTGTTGCAGCGCGTATACAGCTACCCAACTTTATAGATTTAGATAGATCTATCCTCGTCTAAGTTCTGTGTGAAAACTATTGACTAGGCTTATCTATATTCTAGAATAATCCATATAATAAGGCTTGTCTTCGAGTCCGAAGATTAATGAGGAATGTATTATTTCCCGTGGCTACGCAGCCCTAGCTGTATAGACTTATAATATAGCTGTCGATGGGTGACTTCCTGGCCCTGGCCTATGCGCGCTGGACTGTTGTCTCGATTGCACCGGGTTCGAACCTTTCTTCTTCGATTCTAATTATTTCTAAAGGAACCTCTGAAACACTTTAAAAAAAAACAACAACTGTGTAGTCGATCACGTGATCTGCATAGTAGAGATAATAGTCATCCAAGTTGTCCGATTTTGCTACATTTTGTTTTTGAAGCGGATTTTCCAGGGACCAGTCTCAAATCGACACTGCGTGGTTTATGAATCTTGCCTACAACTGTGATAAACATTTCTAGTGTCATAATCTGCAAGGACAGAACGCCAAATTTTCACCTCCAGTGAAGGCCTACAATTAGGCTAATTTAGCATTTATATCTTAAGGATCGTTTTATTACTGTCTCCTTTTTCTTACATAAGCAATTTAATTCTATTCGCCGAACTCGTGTGTTGAAGATAGGCCTAGGCCTAGATTGTTGCGCAGTTGCATTGCAAAAAAATAGAAATAAAAACTTAAGTAATCGTATTAAGTTGAAAAATAACTGATTCGAGATTAATTTAATGTGACGGAATAGGTCGAGTATAGGCCCTAATATCTTTCGTAGTCTAAAGGCCTGTGCTTTTTTTTTTTTTTAATTTGTTAGCTAAATTCAATTTGAAGTTAAAACCATTCTATGTTTGTAGACATTTCTATAGGCTACGCTCGTCGTAGATCTTTCATTCATTAAAAAAATAATAATATTAAACTTGGTCATTGATAGGCCTATATGAAGATGTCAAGTGTAGGCCTAATTCTAGTTTTTAATTTCTTGAGTAATTAGAAGAGATCATCGATTCACTGCATCTTTTTCCAGTCATGTACTGTTGCTTTAAAAAATATGTTATCACGTTGAAATCATTGAAAGCTTCTTGATCATTTCTCTGGTTTTAAATCCGTTGTTCAAGTATCCAAAACTTCAATTCTAAAAATCTAAACAGAGCAATTGTCATAGCCTGTAGTTTATTACCATAGTATTTGTATACAGCGCTGGCAGAAGAAAAGCGCCAGAGAATAAAAGCAAGGCAAACGACACTAGCTCCAGCTGGAATAACCTGCCCAGTGTGCAGCCGAACATTCCGGGCTCACATAGGTCTCACCAGCCACACGAGGAGGCACAAACCCCAGTGCAAAGCCCCATCCCCCTGGATGACAAAAGTGGTCATCATCGAACCACGATGGACGAACTATATCTGTATAGCCAGGCAGCAGACGACTCTCATTGTGTAGAGAAGGCCCACCAGGGCCGGTTTACCTATAGACAACACGAGCTACAACTAAGGCTTACTAAGGGCCCCACGGAAATATTTAGCACTAACATAGGCCTGTAGCATCTGGACTTATAAAGGTCCTGTTATTGAAAGAGGTTTCTAACAAGAAAGTGATAATAGATAATAGTGAACAAATAGATGCTATCTTACTAGATTTTTCTAAGGCTTTTGACAAAGTTCACCACCATAGTTTGCTTAAAAAATTAAAATATTTCGGCATTAATGGTCCACTGCATCAGTGGATCAAAGACTTTCTGATAGGGAGAGAACAAACTGTAATAATAAATGGCTCTAAATCAACACCGATAACAGTAAACTCAGGTGTACCTCAAGGTACAGTCTTGGGTCCACTACTATTTTTAATTTACATAAATGATTTACCAAATTGCATTAGTTCAGGAACAAAAGTCAGATTATTTGCAGACGATTGCATAATATTTAGAACAATAAAAACAACACGACACAGATATTTTACAAAGAGAATTAGATGAATTACAGAAATGGGAATCAAATTGGAGCATGTCTTTCCACCCAGAAAAATGTCAGTTGTTAAGAGTAACAAAAAAACTAAAACAAATTAATTCCACTTATCTTATTCATGGCAAACCAGTATCACAGACTAAAAACGCAAAATACCTAGGTGTTATAATAAATGAAAAACTATCATGGAATCCACATATTGATGAAACTACAAAAAAAATCAAACAAAGCATTAGGATTTATTAAAAGAAATTTCTATAAATCAAATAAGAACATAAAACTAAAATGTTACTTAACCTTGGTTAGGCCAATAATAGAATATGCATCCTCCGTTTGGGACCCCTCAACTCAAGAAAACATTAAGAAACTGGAACAGACACAAAATAGAGCAGTGAGATTCATAACAAACGAATATTCACATTTGACTAGAGTAACACCTTTAGTAAAATCACTAAATTTAGAAAGCCTTCAGGACAGAAGGCTCAAAAGTAAAGTAACAATCATACATAAAACACTGAACCATAATCTTCAAATACAAAAACAAAATTTAATAAAATACTCTGAAAGACACAAAGATAAAGGCACATTCCTCGTCCCATATGCTAGGACAAATTTGTACAAATACTCCTTCTTCCCTAGTGCTATTAGAGCATGGAATGGGTTGCCTGAGCTAGCCAGGAAAACCAGTGACTTGGCAGAATTTAAGTCATTGGTTAATATGCATGACTAAATGCATGACGCGTAGGACGTAATCATCTTCTTTTTTGAAGTAACGTCTGTATTATATAAGATAAGATAAGATAAGTGAAGAATGATATCACTGCAACTTCAGTGTAACCTTTAAAGAAGCCAAATAAGGAATGAAAGGAGATACTTATTTTGCTGACAAAGTCGTAATTATATTTCCAGCTTTATATTTAGTATTGCGGGTAGTTATAAAAAGAGATATATGTTTATTGTTGTGACCCTATTGGCGTCACGATATGGTTAACTATGTACGATCAGCTGACATGTGATATAGTTTAGCGTGCAATGTTGATGGACAAGGGACAATACTGATATAAACTTTGCACGTGAATGTGACCCGTGTTGTGGTCATGTGATCAGAAGCCAGAGACTGGGTGTGTAAGGCAGGGCAGTCTAAGACAGGACAGCTAGGAGACCGGGACTGTGAGTCGGCCATGAAGTCGGTCCTGGTGGAGTCCTCGAGTCCAGGAAGAGACAATAGAGTTTAGTACGTCAGTTCGGTAATGTACAGTTTATCATGTAGTAGCTCATTGTGCTGCCAATTGTGTCATATTGGCTGTTTTATTTACTCCTTATTAAAGTACCAGATCAATTGGAACTCTAGTTGTCAAGTTCTTGAGTTTGATGTGTGTGTTAGCAGTGGTTACAGAAGTGCTGATCAGGGGAGAGAGAGAATCGTAACAATATGTATATAAATGCTTTGGTAAATCAAATGCTCAGTGCCCTCTGGTCCAATCCAGTTTGTAGACCTGGGGGGGGGGGGGGTGACTAAGACACTCGGCACACCTCAGACGTCTTTCCTCTAAATAAAGTAGAAACTCGAGACACAAAACAAACACATTGAGACAGTGCATGTAACAAGCATTCGCATTTTAAATTTACATTCAACTTTATTTGTAGTGTAAGGGAGGTAATTACACTGACAATGGTTTCACACACAGGTTAGACAACAATAAAACCTATGCAAATATTGAATGTTTTTTTGTTTTACATTAACCAACAAAAACAAAAACACACACACCTGTAATTAAAATGTAAACATGGGCAATAACTCACAGAGAATGAGTTCATAAGATGTTATTGTCTGGAGTTACCTTTTGTACTAATTGAGAATAAATAGTGTCAGTGATAATTCAATTTTCAACAATAAAGCAATGTTTATTGCCATTTTCTTGGTTCACAAAACATACATAAATATTTATTTAATCCTATACAAATGTAGGACAAGATAATATTTGTAACTTAGATTGTTGGCTAATGCTAATTTTCTTGACATGGAGGTGGAATATCAGGCACAAAGGGCACCGAATTGTTAATAGTGAAGAAACTCCAAGCCCAAGCTACTCATCTGAGACAGACTCAACCAACACATTGCTGCCTAAGTGATAATCTTAAAGGCAAAGACTGGACACCGCTGCCATCTTGGTGTGCACAAAGTATGAGATACTACTGAACTTCAATCGGGGTAGGAGCTTCATTACTTTAACAGAATACAGTGTATAAAGGTTTCTATTTAAAACGAAAGATGTACAAGTACTTTCACACGTTTCAATGACTAAAACTTAACAATACTCAGCCTCTGTTCATTGGAGATGGATAGACTCAAGAATATTACAAATCCACAGGGACAATCTTAGCTTTCACTTGCTCTTACTATCAACTTGTAGTCAGGGAAAAAACGTTTCGCATCATCATTTTATTGAACTATTATTAGCAGATTACAGGTTTGATACATTAAACGGTATTAGTTTATGTGACTAGAAACGCTAAATCAGGTTTCTCTTATATTTTGAGAATATGCAGAAAAAAAATGCAGATTACAAATATGTAATTTGATTTCCTCGGAGATAAATAGTTTTTAAAATATATATTTTTAAGTTTTATTTCTTATTACTATATATTGTCATTGGAAATACGCCATTTTGGTTTTAAGGCTTAATACTAGACTATCTCCCTTGAATTACTTGCCAACATTTTTCTGTTGCTGTTTTGTCTTTCTTTCTAGCAGCTATTAGATCTAATATTAAAATTCATTTAAAATAATAGCATAAGAACAAAAAACTCTCTTTAAAAAAGTTATTGAAAAAAGGAAGAAACAACTTCATCAATCTATTATTAACATTTTTTTAGACCCTCATTTCAGTACATACACTTAAAAATTCATAAGTTGACAGCATAAGAACAAAAATCTCTTTAAAAAAAGTTATTGAAAGTTTAATATAGATAAGGGAGATAAATATGCTTAAAAACAACATGGTGGTCAGTTAAGGTATGTGGGCATCTAAACTATAACCCTATTTTCTTCAAACTTTCAAAATAACTCCTTTTGAGTCTAGAGGGACTGCTTTCTTGTGTGGACAGTGTACTTATCTCTGCACAGACTAGAATCTAATTAAGCTACATCTCATCAATATTTGCCAGGTTGGGCATGAATTAAATTCATTTGCTGATCCACCATGTTTTGTCTGCTGGCTGGCAGCTGGCCATACAGTTGAAGTCCATACTTAGAATCACTGTTGTATTGCTGGTAGTAGATAACATCCGAGACCTGAGGAAAGAAAAGAAGGAAGCATTTTAATTAAATATTTGGTCCAGTGTAATAGAAGAAATTGTTTTTAAAAAAGATGAAAAGAAAAAAAAACATTAAAGAGTTGACTTTTCAGTGACCTGCACTTTTTCATTTCATGTTTCCCACCTACTTTCTTTATCACACCATAATATAAGTCTTATTAAAATTTGAATTTAAAGCAGGATATTGGCTTTCTACGAACAGCTTTTCTTTTTCTAGAATGTTGTTCTAATAGTTATATATAGATTTTTTCAGTTTTCTCAGAATGTTGTTCTTAGGATTTCTTATTCAAATGAACACATCAATTAAAGTTTCATTCAAATGAGCACATCAATAAAAGTTTCATTCAAATGAGCACATCAATAAAAGTTTCATTCAAATGAGCACAACAATAAAAGTTTCATTCAAATGAACACATCAATAAAAGTTTCATTCAAATGAACACATCAATAAAAGTTTCATTCAAATGAACACATCAATAAAAGTTTCATTCAAATGAGCACAACAATAAAAGTTTCATTCAAATGAACACATCAATAAAAGTTTCATTCAAATGAACACATCAATATATGTTTAGATAAAATAAAAACAAATTTAACACATTTTGAGATCTTTGTACAAAGTTGAAAAAAAAAAATTCCTATTTCAAAATGTCTTATAAGAAAAAGAAGCTTTCATCATTGGATCCTATAAAGTTGTGATTTAATTTCATTGTTTTAATCTATTTGGTTTCAGCCGTCATGAAGAATTCCATAATAAGTTTTTATTTGTTTGAAATATTTAATAAAAGGCTCGACTTTATACCTGGTCTCTATGAGCCAAGATTTGTGCCCACAGGTTGTGTCTCAGAGCCAGATTCCCATCATCATGAGATACATACAAGAATCTGTTCAGGTGGTGGACAGCCACAAGGTACATGACAGGGGACCAGGTTGGAACCACTGCCTTGGTTGCTAGGGCAACAGAGTAAAGCTGCAGCAACCGATGATCAGTTTCTTCTGGATACAGAAAGTTTTCTACAGGTATCAGCAACTGCAAGAGAATTATAACGATGTTACCACTTAACAAACCAAATATCCATATTCAAATATCCATGAATTGAAAGTATTTTATATTTATTTATTATTATTTATTAGGATGGCTGCCTGGTCGTGCGGTTTACGCGCTGGACTGTGGTTCAGATTTATCGATGGTCCAGGGTTCAAACCCTGCCCGCTCCCATCCCCCGTCGTCCTGCGGGAGGTTTGGACTAGGAAGTAATTATCTTCAACTCTGAAGGAACATCCGAAACATGTAAAACATTTTACAAACAAACATTTGGAATTAGAAAAATAAAAAGGAGTTTACCTCCTCCAATGGAACACGCAAAGTTCTTAACATTTTCCTACGCTCCTCCCAAATTCCCCGCCTCAGCAGGGGACTGTGTTTCTGTTGAAGTGGCAGTAAAACATACTGGGCAAAGACTGGATCTCCAAAGGACTCAGCTTCATAGTGATCCAACACTTCTTGAAAACTGAGGGGGGAAATTCAAAGACAACAAAAGTAAACTCATAAATTTTTAGTGCATCACAGCGAATGACAAACAACAACAACAAAATCATAAAAATTCCCCTTTCAGACCTTGTGATCTATAGGGCAGATGATGTAAAAATAATTTGTTTCTATGGCCGATGATTAATGAGGGTGTCATCTGGCCGGCACAACGACCAACCGCCTTTACTTTTCCCAACCAATGTCAGGTACCCATAGAGCTTGTTGGACTCGAGGGCACCAAAGGATCACAAAATTAAAAATCTCTGTCTTCACCCTGATTTGAACCCAGGATCTCCAGTTTGGAAGCCAAGCGCTTTACCGCTCAGCCAATATTTAAAATTCTAACACAAATTAGCATTCCTGTTGACTAAGTTCTTGATATTAAATAGAAACTATATAAATGATAAAGAATAAATGCAAACAAAATTTACAGATCATAAAAAGAAGTGATTCCTGGAATTTTTTCCTCCAAGTCCATTTTGTGTATCAGTTTGTGTGACGTCAGCACTCTTAGTAGTCCAGCAAGATAATGATGCACTGGCTTTTCAAGGAAGAGATCTGAACCTGGTGGGACATAGAAAAGATAAAGCCAAGAATAGAACTTAGAAGTCATAATGTTTAGCTTATCACAAATGTATCGCTGATAAAACTTTAAGATTGTGTGTTCCATTATCACCTGCAATAAAAGCACAATAGATTCTGGACAGTCTCAGCGATACAGACATACTGTCCATTTCTGCTGGCCGCCAGATCTCTACAGCATAGATCCATTTCAAGACACTGGTCACCCTGGCTACAGTTTGAGGGGATACATTTTTGTCAACCTTAGCACCCCTGGAGATTAAATGATTTAAATAAGACACATATGTGAGACATGACAGTAATAAGAATAAAAAATTAAAACTGAAACTAGTGAAGAATTACAGCATTAAACGGGTTGCCTGAATCAGACAGGAAAAGCATTATTACTTGTCTCTAATTAATATGCACATGAACACAGGGATACAAATAGGATGTAATTTTCCTTTTAAAGGAACATCTGTAATTTATAAGATAAGAAATGCACAAAAGAAAACAATGCTGATTTTAATTTTCTCTACAGACGTCAGAATATTAATATTTTTTTATATACATTTTTGAAAAATATTCCTTCAAACATTTATTTCTAATAATATAAAATATTGAAGGGCAGTGTTTTTGTGAGAGAAATTATAAATTTACGGTTACTTTTAATTTATTTTTTTACTACGGTACGTAACAATGCATGTACACAAGAGCAACTACTGACTTGTGTATTAAACTGACATCAGTATGGAACATAGTTAAACTGACACCAGTATGGAACATAATTAAACTGACACCAGTATGGAACATAGTTAAACTGACACCAGTATGGAACATAATTAAACTGACACCAGTATGGAACATAATTAAACTGACACCAGTATGGAACATAGTTAAACCGACACCAGTATGGAACATAGTTAAACTGACACCAGTATGGAACATAATTAAACCGACACCAGTATGGAACATAGTTAAACTGACACCAGTATGGAACATAGTTAAACTGACACCAGTATGGAACATAGTTAAACTGACACCAGTATGGAACATAGTTAAACTGACACCAGTATGGAACATAGTTAAACTGACACCAGTATGGAACATAGTTAAACTGACACCAGTATGGAACATAGTTAAACTGACACCAGTATGGAACATAGTTAAACTGACACCAGTATGGAACATAGTTT
The DNA here is from genome assembly GCF_947242115.1 of Biomphalaria glabrata. NCBI lineage: Eukaryota > Metazoa > Mollusca > Gastropoda > Planorbidae > Biomphalaria > Biomphalaria glabrata. The sequence goes on along the minus strand of NC_074713.1, from coordinate 1,819,183 downwards.
CTTACATGTGTGCCATGCTGTTGTAGACGTGGATCAGTGGCATGAACACCCAATCTTTTGGCATCAAGCTTTCTTCTGGATTTCTGACCAACAGTGACAGAATATCAGCACTATTACCCAGATAAATGTTTCTGGAACAAAGAAATAAAGCTACTGTTAGTTTGAGACTTGTTTGTTTGTAAAATGTTTTACATGTTTCGGATGTTCCTTCAGAGTTGAAGATAATTACTTCCTAGTCCAAACCTCCCGCAGGACGACGGGGGATGGGAGCGGGCAGGGTTTGAACCCGGGACCATCGATAAATCTGAACAACAGTCCAGCGTGCAAACCGTACGACCAGGCAGCCAGACTTCACTTCAAATATTTACATTTCTAATTAAAGTAGATGCTCTGTTAGAAAAATAGTTCAAGTTTGCATTATCTATAAGAATAATTATTTAAAAAAACAACGACAACAACTTAAAATTAACACAGTGAAAGGTGAAATGGTTAAGTTGATGATTGCGTGTGTTTGGGGATTACACCTGTAGAAGATGGCACACACATTTATGACATTTGTCCCAAAGAAAATTGTGGAAAAGTGTCATAAATAAACCTATTTTTGTACAAAAGATAACATTTGGAGGCACATTTGGAACAAAAAGTCTAATAGCAGCGTTGTAATACGAGACTGGATGTTTCTGTGGTTCTTGTTTCTACACAGCAATAGATTTAGTCCTCTTGTGGTAACACATTCTTCATTTTATGCACATCCACATATTGATTTTAACCCAATAACTTAATCTCCTAATCCAAGAGAGATAGCATATACACAACACAAGCAAAATATTTTTGAAAAACTAAAAAAATAGAACAAAAAAGTCTAGTTTTAAAAAAATCTTTGGAACAGAAGCCTATTAAAAACTCAATTAGCGTGGGTAGAACAAATATACAGCAGTTCCCAAACTTTCATTTGAAAACTAAAAAAAAAAAGCTATACACATCTAGCTATTTTTTTTTCCTAGAATCACCCCACTGTTTTTAACTCTTTCTCTCCATAATTATTTACCACATTCTGGTGGAATCAACATTGGTATCGTCTGTTAGGAGAGAAAGAGTTGAAAAGAAGCTGCAGGTTAACTTCCTATGGCACTGTAGCCTATTACGTCTTTACATCATTCTATCACAATAGGAGCTAATGAGTTGGATATGACCTATGCACATCAGAGGAGCTTGAAGGAAAACAATAAATTAAAATCATTTTTTATTAGATGTCATCTTAAAAAACAAACAATTTTTACCTTGAGGATTGAACAGCCTTCTCCATGCCACTAAACGACATTAAATATTGCCCCCTTATCTGATTGAGAGATTTGAAAGTTTCTTGGAGTAGCTGCCCCTGGCTAACATTGATGTCCTCTTGAGTCGCGCTTCTGAGGTGAAGTGTTTCCGATAGTTTCAAGTTGGTCAGTGACTGAGAGGTCAGTGTGACTTCCTCTCCTTCACTACACGCAGCAGGTCATAGCAATATGTCAATAGAGAAACAAAGTTTTAAAGCTCAGTAGCAAGACAGGTTGATATTTTGTTTTTTTTGGCACATCAGCACAATTTAGGCCATGTCATGCCCATAAACTTCCCCTTTATAGCTCAAGATCAAAATGTTATACAGCTAAGTTATTAAATTAAGGTCCATTCATAGCTCAAATAGTAAAAATTTATATAATTTAATAAAAAAATCTGTTGTAAATATATATATATTTACAATTACTTTGCCCTATATCTCAAATAAAATATTCGTAGTCAACCCCACCTCCCGGATTTTAATGTTGTAAGTACCCTCTCAGTATAATTGTCATAACAGATGAGTAGTAAATTTAAAAATCAAGAAACCTTTCGATATGCATTATCTACTTATCAGACCAATCATTTTAAAAATAATTTTATTTCTACTTGGTTTGCAAAGTTTGCAAATAAAGATCAGTCATAATTTTAGTTTAAAAAATGTCACAAGTAAATTTCAGTTTAGGCGCAATGCTTCTAGATTGCCTAAATTCAGAAATTCTAAGTCTACAAAGGGCTAGAATGTAAAATTTATTTTATCAATGACTATGACCTGTCCCCTTCTAGTCTAGCCAGGTTTTTTTGAAAAGGTAGGTCTTAATGTTCAATACAAAACAATTTGTTAACAATGATTTGATAAAATGTGGACAAGATTTCACTCCATAAACTATTCTATAACAAAATATCTCTAAAGATATATCAAAAGAATATAAGTATTATCTAAGTTAAAATGTCCCCACCTTATGAAAAGAGTGGAGAAAATGACTGTTGATAAAAGATCGTGGGCCAGATGTTCATCCCCAAAATGAAGTCGAGACAACAGTCGCAGGGCAACTCTGTGAGCCACATCCATTTCCAAACATGGCTGAAAGCATAACAACAAAATTAGCATGGACATAGTTGTATTCAAGTTGGCAACATTTTTCAACATTGCTAAAACTAGAACAATGCTCCTTTTGGTAATTTGAAAACATTGTCCAACTTGCATACTGCAAAGAGCAGGGTGCTTAGGACATCTGAAGTTATCAGCAGTAAATGCCTAGGCTGGCTTGGCCATGTACACAGAAAGCCTCAGGGACGACTTCAATAGGATATATTGTATGAGGATCTGATAGAGGGCATAAGAGCTGCTAGCCATCCACTTCTAAGATATGCTGATGTTATCAAGCGGGACAGAACTGACACCAATAGTTGGGAGAAAGAAGCACAGGATAAATCCACCAAGAGGGCAAGCATATAGAAAGGTCCTGGATCACAGATAGTGTACACACCAGTAGCTGGAAAAACACTGAAAGTACTGCGGCCTCTAGTGATTACAAATGTTTAACCTGTGACATGAGTCACAAGAGAAATTGCAAGAGGAAAAAAATCATTTCTTTCAAGACATAAAATGACATAACTATATAAAATTATATATATATATTTTTTTAATTCATATTTTTCAGAAAAAAATTTACAACACAGGAATTTAAACAAAAAATAATGGGAATAATAAAAACTACATACCAGTACTGTAGATGCAACAATTATTTAGCTATTAATGTGGTAAATGATTTACAAACAAAATAAAATTAACCAAATTTAAATCCCAAAATCTCACCATAAGACAGCAACATTTCAACCAATAAAATTGAAATATATTTTCAGGCTGAGTAAAGTGTGACATACTGACATTGGACTTGCCAGCAGAGACTGTCTTTTTCATGTACAGTAAAATATCCTTGTTCTGGACGATTGATGGCAACAGCTTCAATGAAATGAAAGAGAAAAGAACAATTATAACATACAGCTTTTAGGGTACAGAGCAAAACATTGTGAAATGAAAAACTATTATCCAGTAAAATGACAAATTGTTTTTGAAATATAATTAAAAAAAGGTGCAGATAATTCTTGAAACAATCCATTTTGCTATTTTGATTGTATTAAATAAAAAAAAAAATAAAAAAATAAAAATAAAAAAAAATTAATGTGTCAACTGTTAGACTAATATTGAACTGAAGTCCAAATAGAAATAATTTGATCTGATAATTATTAAATAATAATAGTTTACTGGTGTCATTGGACTTTTACCAAATGATCTAGAAGCCTCTGAAGCCTACATTTACTTACAAACTGTATCATGTCTTTATTTCTGTGACAAAGTGCCAAACACAATCTCAGCAATGAGGTGAAGAATCCAAACGGTGAATGTGGGAGAAGCAATGGGACGCTAAACGTCCATCTTTGCCCTTCATTTGCAGGGACATTGAAAACTCCAAGAGACGGAAGATTTGCAGATGCTTCAGACATTGGAGCTCCACCGCCCTCGATTAAAAGATTGGAATGTGAGCTGAAAATGAAAAGTATGTCAGTGTTAGATCTACATGTCCAGCTTACTTTAAAGAGTTAGAGGAACTGTGGCTGAGTGGTAAAGCGCTTAGCTTTCAAATCGAGGTGTCCCTGGTTCAAACCCAGGTGAAGACTGGGATTTTCAATTTTGGGACCTTAGGGCACCTCTGAGCCCACCCAGCTCCAATGGGTCCCTGACATTAAGAGGGGAAAAGTAAAGGCAGTTGGTGGTTGTGCTGGCCACATGACACCCTTGCTAACCTTGGACCACAGAAACAGATGGCCAATACATCATCTGCCCCATAGATCGCAAGGTCTGAAAGGGGAACTTTATTTTAGAGTTAATTATTTAACAACCTCCAGCAGTTAGATAAATGTATCAGTTAAATAATGTGGAGATTTGACAAGTGGATGCAAGTTAAGTTAATTAAGTCAGATAAAAAAAAGAAGAAATTTTTAAATTTGCGTTGGACATAAACTGGAGTATCTTTATGGACCAGTGTGACACCCTAGAAAAAAACAATATTGTCAAGAATCTTTCATGAGCATGCCTGGTTTTTTTAATGGAAGAGTAAGATGCTACTGAACAGGCATGAGTTAAAATGTATATAATGTATAAAGGCTTGAATATAGTGAAGAGATTTTGCATTTGGCGAGAGAGAAATGTACTTGTCATAGTAAAATGTAAGTTTTCTTTTCTGTTCAAAAATAAAATAACGTCTGCATGACAATAAAATATGAATACTACACTTGAAAATCTGCAAAGAACAGTCCCAAGCCTGGATAAAAAAGGCAGATGGTTTGGCTATAGTGCTAGTGGCTCTACCCTGTTAAAAAAAAAAACAAATACAGAAACCCAAACAGCAAACTAGCAGACATCGCCGACCTAGGAGAAGATGGACCTCCAGCTGAAAGGTGTGTGACACCAGTCGGTGAAAGCCAAAGTCATCTAGAAGCCGACAGGCCAAAAACCGTAGTCTCCACCAGTACTATCACCACCATGTCAACAAGACATAGGGACAGTTGGAGGGACTCGTCCAGAACCAAGATGCCCGGAGGAAGCTGGTTGGTGGCCTATGCCCCAGATGGGACCACAGGCTGAGATGAGACTACAACTTAAATTGTAATTAAGAGATTTAGAATTAATTTGATTGATAATTTGTTTAAATGTAATTGGTATAGTGCAAGCTTGCTACCTCATCAGTATATTTATTTAATTCAATCAATAACTCTGACTTAAAAACATAGACATGCATTTGCTATTTAGGTTGAAGTCAATCTGTCTTAAACTTGAGAAATGAAAACATAGAAATACAAACCAACCAAAGATTGTTGATAATGATGGACAGACCAAAGGAGGACAAAAATGGAGACAGCGATGCGGAACAATAGTCTTTGATGGAGTCCAGTCTTGACACTTCATCTAGCCCTCGCTGTGGATTAGTAACCCAAGAACTAATTTACATCTGTTCAAAAGTTGTATATCTACAATTGTTCAGATAAAGCATATTTCAAAATCAAACTGAATTTTAAAAAAAAATCCAAATATATATTTGTTGCTAAGAAATAATGTGAAAAGTTGATATAAACCTGTTTGGCCTCTGTTTCGTAAAAAGTGGCCAGGAAGTTGAGACACACGGTGGCAAGATTCAAATCTTGTTTCTATAAGAAACAAATGTGAAAAGATATAGAATACAACAAATTTAATTTAGAACCATTTTAAATGTAATATGGAAGGTAAACTGGTTATTATATCATTATGTTACTTATGTTTCTATAAGAAACAAATGTGAAGAGATATAGAATAAATCAAATTTAATTTAGAACCATTTTAAATGTAATATGGAAGGTAAACTGGTTATTATATCATTATGTTACTTATGTTTCTATAAGAAACAAATGTGAAGAGATATAGAATAAATCAAATTTAATTTAGAACCATTTTAAATGTAATATGGAAGGTAAACTGGTTATTACATCATTAGGTTACTTATGTCCCATTAAAAACTCTCTACCTGGACTGGATAGTTGGATCCAATGTCGTTTAACAAAGAACGTGACAGACTGACAATTGGTGGATGAAGTGATATCACATGACTCCAATTGAGGGAAGGACTGAAACTCACTTCTGCTTGGGATGAGTCTAAACTAAAAACCCATAAAACATTTTGATAAATATTTATTTCAGTTACAGATATTTCAAAGTTACAATTTCATTTTAAAGAATAATAATATTCTGCATTAAAAATAAAACTAGTGAAATAATATTCCATAAATGTAACATATAAAATGCAGAAAGACTTAAGTGTCACAAATGGACAGCAGAATGAAAGGCCTGAAATTGAAAGCAGCTGGGAAATTAAAATTGTGACTGAAGTTTTTTTCTGTACAAGAGAAAATATGTGCCCTCTGTTTAATTTCACTTTCTGAGTAATCTCTAACCTAAAACTGTTATCACCAATTTCTGTCTGAACATAACTACTTTGGTTCTAGATTAAAAGCAAAATAAACTTAAAAAGACTTAAAAAAAAAAGCTTATATTAAGAGTAATTGTATTGATTAGATTGGATTATTCATGTATGATTGAGCTAGACATATGGATCTGTACGATAGAAATATTTTTCCAATTGTTTTTGTTTAGCTTTCTCAATGTGCTATGATCCTATCACTTGTCTGGACCAGTTGTGAAAGAGGAGGAAAGAGGTTTATATTTGTGGGACAATTTGAATGTTACATCATCTTTACAATACCTAACATAAACATGCAAAAAAAAAAATGATATTGACAAAGATAGTACTAACTTTAACAAATTAATGTCAGGTGGGGAACATCCAGCTAAGCAGACCAACTTCTCTAAGACTGATATCAAACCAATTTCATACGTCAGTGAGTCTCTATCTTCTGCAGATGACCATGTGACTTCAAGTCTGCTAATCATGGAGACAATATTGCTGTAAAGGTCACTGAAAAAAAAACCCAATAAAGACTAGAATGTAATTTATCTTGTTTACCTCCTTCAACTGAAGAGCGACTTAGGGAGCAACATTCTTACAATAGTGGCTCATTCTGCAGTTCCCCCCTCTCCATACAGATAATGTGTTGTATCCGATACCTAGCAGGTTCTGCTAGGGAGTAGCACTAAGTGTAGCAAGCTGCCTAATAAATTATGGACTCATCAATAGATTGCACTCAAAATCTAGAAATTCTTTTAAAAAATAAACAGGGTGCTAATTCTCAGCAGAGATTAGCACCTAAACTTACAAGTAAATTGAAGTTGAGATTCCATAAGTAGCAGAAACTCTCCACAACGCCAAGGCTTCAGTTTGTAGATTGATGGATTTCACTTTCGGTAATTGTAAATCTCTTTTCAAAATATTTGAAAACAATATTTATAAAAATCTTACGTGCACAATGACTTTAATATGAAATACTAAACAAAATAGTATATTATTAAATACTAAACAATGAATTTTTAAAAATACCAATAATGTGGAAGAACAAAACTTTGGTGTACCTGGCACTAACAGCAAGGAAACGTAAAACTATTAGATTGAGATGGTATCTTGAGTCCTAGAAAAAGAAAAAACAACAGAAAGCAATTTATATCTCAGAAATCACTACTATCTTGTATCTTAAAGAAAAACTTGAAGAATGCATCTTTAGAAATTAAGCCTGTAACTCCCTAGAGAACACATGCAAATACATAATAGTAAAAAAAAAAGATAATCTTAAATCATATATGAAATCTTAAAACAGTCTTTGGTATAGTGAATACTGTTTGTAAAAATTTAAAAAAAAATATTCTCTGTAATTCTGAGATATTAATTTTTAAAAAATCAAAATATGAATTTAATGCAGCACCAGATTTCGAAAGTTTTATCTGAATAACAAAAAACTATTACCTAATAGCATGTCAAGGTAAAAAATTCATTGCATGAGAATTTTGTTGTGCCCTGAAATGTTTGTTAGGCTAACAATGTACTGACAATGGATGAAAGAACAATTTTACATTAAAGAGACTAAGCAGGTTTCTTTGTGACAATAAATATTTACCAAAATAGATGCCAAATTGCGTCCAGACTGACACATTAGTCTGATCAATCTCAAGGCAGCAGGAAGTGGTACTCCATAGACAGATGGTAATGGTTGGGCTGGATCTAGGCATAAAAATATTATATATATATATATATATATATATATATATATATATATATGTATATAAGATATATGGAATAAATACAAAAACAACACTTAGCAAGGTAAAAATAGATCATTTTAAGACCATCAACTGTAAGTGGGATGTGTGGATGAGTGGATAAAACCACTTGGCTATGGCTTGGCCACCTAACAAGAGTGCCTCAAGTTCAAAGTCTGACTCAAGGAGAGCTGTTTGCTGAGCGCCTAAAGGCATCACCCAAACCTTCTCCCAGATATTTCACCCCCCCCCCCACCCCCATGCAAGAAATTGGATCATAGGCACAGTGAGAATGCTGTTAGCATGAGAGAAATTAAAATTAATTAAAAAAAAGAAACAGATGAAAAAGAAACATTTTTATTTTAAAGGCATGTTTTCTATGTCAACTTTCTATTTTTTGTAAACAGTCAAACTTTTTTTTTGTAATAACAATGTCATTCAAAGTATTCATCTGTAAAGAAAAAGAAAATGCAGGTGGCTGCATGTGTTGTGATATGAACTCTGGACTATTGTCTCGGAAGTCCTGGGTTTGAAACCTGCATGTTGCCATCCCAGTCATACAGGGAGAGAAGTTTGGGGCAGGAGGTAATATTCTTTAAATCTGAAGGAAACATGTCAAACAAAAAAGAAAACATATTTTTCAAAAAATAGTATGTTGGATGTGAGTGACATAAACCACTTGGTCACCATTCAAAGGGGGGGGGGGGGGGCTGAGTTCAAATCCTGACTAGAGATGTGTTTGCTGAGAGTGGAAACCCTCTCCCAAATACCCCCTCCCTTATGTCCACAAAAAATATTGGACCATTGTCGACAAAAAATATTGGACCATAACACTTGAGCCTGCTAGAGCATGATGTGGTCTACAAAAGTGATTTATTAAAAAAAAGTCTCACCAGCTACACTCCATGCTGTGGGGAGAAACTCTTGAACTATTTTGTCCATCAGTCCTGGACATTTAAAAATCTGTGGTGGAAATGTTTAAAAGTAAATCAGAAAAATGTCAAGAAATAATATATATATATATCTAAATGGAAAGTTTAAAAACACAATTATTTTTTTGATTATGATTTTTTTTAAACACAAGAGCTAGCTGCGTAACACACAGGCCTCGTATGCCATAGTCCCAGAATGCTGAGCAATTCTTTGGAGAATTTCTAAAATTTGAATGATAGTCTCTGGCTGTAGCTGCATTTTATCAAGCAAGTAGTTGAAACGAGTGAGTAGTTCCATGCGTGTAACAAGTGCCTGAGTTACAGAAAAAAAAAAAGACATGAACTTAATCTTTTGGCAATGACAGATAAGTGCCTACTTAAGCTTGTGTAGAGTTTATGGGAATCTATTATTGATCTAATGGATAAGGGAACAGCTTTGTAGAATTGGGAGATACCGGAGAAATATACCTCGGGTGGAACATCAGCTGTCCTCACATTCAAATGATACATGGGTTCAAAAAGAATCATGGGCATTAAAGCACAACGACCAACAGCTTTTACTTTCCCAACTTATGTCAGTTTCCAGTTTAAGCGGGGTGTCCCAAAAATCCCAAAATTTGAACCCAGGACCTCTAAAGCCACCACACCCACCATAACTTGAGAACTTGAGCTTAACATAATATATTTTATTTAAACATAATATATATATATATATATACATATATAAATAGATGTTTGCAGTACAATGATATGAGGTAAAAATAAATATAGAAAATAATAAAAGCATACACTGAAATGCGAACCATAATAACTGACTGTCTAACTCGAAGTCCTTATTTATATTGTTAGAATATATTTTCTACAATGACTGGAATCAGATTGTTCTTGAAAAGTTGTTTTTTTAAGATTTTCCCTAGAACCTTAATCAGACTTATTTTTTAAATACTATCCAATTTTACAATAAAGCTTATAAAAATCTCATTTCCAGTTCATGTGTGTGTGTAAACGTTCCCTTTTCAGACCATACAGTCTATAGGGCAGATGATGCTAAGGTCATCAGTTTCTTTGACCTACCATTAACGAGCATAAGGCCAGCACAATGACCAACCGCCTTTACTTTCCCCAACTTAAGTCAGGCGCCCATTAATGTTGAGTGGACGCAGGGGCGCCCCTAAAAATCCAGAAATTCAAAATCCCAGTCCAATCCAGGACCCCAGGTTCGGAAGCCCAGTGCTTAACCACTCAGCCACCGCACCCCATCATGTGTGTGTACATACAAAGCAAAAACATTGATCTGTTTTTTAGAACAAAAAAAAAGACAACTCACCAGAACCACATCTCGTTTGATTACGTCTGCATCTGTTTCCTCTTCTTTGTTCTCTTCATCCATGTCCTCAGGTTGGGATTCTTTCTCCAGAGTTGCCGCTGGTGTTAAAGTTGGCAGGAGGTAACCATTGAACCAAGGCCATATCAAATCTTTGCCTTTCTGGAACACACGTTTGTGCAAAGTAGTGACAATGAAAAAAATGCTTCCACCATTAACAACAGCATGGAAAAAAGATTCAAATCCATGTTTTAAATTCAGAATGGGAAAAAAAAAGATTCAAATCCATTTTTAAATTCAGAATGGAAAAAAAGATTCAAATCCATGTTTTAAATTCAGAATGGGAAAAAAAAGATTCAAATCCATTTTTAAATTCAGAATGGAAAAAAAGATTCAAATCCATGTTTTAAACTCAGCATGGAACACAGATTGAAGTCCATATAACAAGCTGGTTTTATATACACTATGAAGTTTACCTCATCCAATGGGCTATACAGTAAAGCATGAAGAGCATCGACAGCAGCAGCCACAGCGCTAGGTACATTGTCATCCAGAGCCCAGCGCAGCAGAATGACCACACCTCCGTCCAATATAGAGGGAAGGACTGGACTACTTATCCTGTCTGTCAGATGTCCAGATTTGGCCTAGGAGACAGATTAATTAAATATCCATTAAAATTGTCTTAAATATTAGTGAATAGTTCACAATTTGAAATTGCAACATTGTACTCTCGTTGAATGATTTGAAATTAAGAATATTTTTGTCAAAGATAAAAACTAATTTAATGTACGTTTCTTTATTAATAATTTGCAACTGATTGAACAAATATAGTTACTTTTTTCATAACTCTGCTTCACAAGATAATGTTTAGTTCAATAGTCTCCTTATGTCAATGACAATGATTGGTATTAAAAACAAACACATGAGTGATAATAGCTGTTACTCACATTAGAAATAACTCTGGCTAAAGTATGTAAAGCAAGAGATCTCTGTTGAATATTAGAACTCCTGGACAGTTGGAAGATTTCTTCAAGGGTGTAACCAGCTCTCTGTTGACAGATTTTGTTTACATTACTTCAAGCATTTGAACAAAAAATAGGACTTAAAAATCATTCATTAGAATATTGATTGAGTGCGCATAAACTATAGTCTGTATTATATAAGATAAGATAAGAATCATGCACTACACACAATCTCTAATAATATTTCATAAGTGGGAGTCACCAAGGAGAGTAAAAGTTTCAGAGGAAAAATATTCAGGAAAGAACAAAACACAAAAATGTTTCACCTCAGGTTCATCTCCATGATGGTGAAGGCCAAGGTTGACTGGCACGTCTGCATCCACAGCCATGAGATTTCCCTGGAAGTCAAACCTGGCAGGTCTTCCAGTCTAAAATACAAGAAAAATTATGACAAAAGCAAGACAAAAAAAAATCTGGACAAAGAGTAGCTGGTAAATACTTTTTTTTAATTCTGAGATTGTTACATATTTTATTTTGAATACTGGTTCTCTATTTGTCAGTCTACTAGATGATAAATAAAACTATAGCCCAGTCTACTCATTTAGTCAGTGGTAATAAAATAAGTGCTGAATAATGGTTACCTATTAATCAGTCCTACAGTATTACAAGGTCTTCGAGTCATGCAAAGACCATCCTTCAGGAAACAGTACCAGGAAAAAGAAGAAGAAGCAGACAGAGAAAGACAACACAAAGAATGCACGAGCCTGCCATTGATAGAGGTTCTATTCAAGGCAAAAGACAGAGAGGAATGGAGACAGTCGACAAATCTTGTGTGGTGGTCCGACGAACCAACAGACTAAGTGATAGGTGAAGGTGACTAATCAGTCTACTTGAAAAATAAAACTATTGTCCAATCTATTCATTTAGTCAGTGATAAATAATAAGATGCATTTCAATCAGTTACAAGATGTTATAAGTTCAAATACCTGTGGTTATTAAGTTTTTAGTTTGAATGAAAGTTTTAAAATTGTTATGACATGATTAGGAATTAGTTATTTGTTTCGGGAATAAGGGGAAAGTTTTAATTAGCGACAAGTGACGTGACAGATCTTTAAAAAATAAGAATGCTCTAAGTGACGCTAAAAGGAAGACGCTTCTTGTAGAGTAGTAGACTTGAGTACGACATAATTGACATCGGACGATTCCATTCTTGAGTATTAAACATATTTGTAGAACAACATATCAGCGTCGACTACATATTTGCTTGTTTCGGCCTTTCGCCGGTGTTACTGAAGTAGTTGAGTTCAGCGTTACTTCCAGTCAGATCTACACTAGACAGATTGCCAAGAATCAACACCGCGTGGAGGCTTTAACAAAATAAGCAAATAAACTTTTTTTTTTAATAATGCAACATGCTTCATGTTAAATATATTATAAATATTTACCACTGACCTACTTTCATTTTACTAGTAAAAAAGCATTAAAAATTATGCATTTTTCTCTTCCTTTTTATTTGTGATTTTCTAGCAAAATAAATTGCAACCCCTTTTCAATTTAAGTAATTGCAACAAATAAATATACCACTATCATCACTTGTTATGTCTGCAACTCTTTCCCCTCTAAGGTACCCTTTAAACTCAAATGCAACATGCTCATCAATCTTAACACATCCCATCTGAGCTACGTCCCTAGACATCTTCTAAGTAAGTGGTTTACTTGGCAGACTTTGACTGCCACGACAGATTGTTCTATTTAATCAAAGCTATTTCTTATATTCAACAAAATAAAATCATTATACATTCAAATGTTTTTAGGGGAGCAAACCTCTGTGGAAGTGGAGCACGGTGCAGGTAAATCTTTCATCCATTCCAGCTTTTCTCTCTCAACATTGGACATATTCAACCAGGTACCTTGAGGCTTGAAAGGTAATTCCACATTAGACGCTGGAGACCCTATTAGAAAAATTAAAGAAGCAAGTTGTTTTTTGAATCCAAACAAAACGTTCCTGCTCTACAAAAAACTTTTCTTTAATTTCTCCATGACTCTGATATAACAGTGATATAACAGTGATAATACACTGATATAACAGGTTTATCTGTTTTTATGGTCACAAAATTGCGCGAGCTGGTTCTTGGCCAGCACAATAAAGTTCCCCTCTCAAACCTTGTGGTCTATAGGGCAGATGATGTAAAGGTCATCTGTTTCTGAGGCCTACGGTTAATAAGGGTGTCATGTGGCCAGCACAACAACCAACCGCCTTTACTTTTTCCCAGCTTATGTCAGGTACCCATTAGAGCTGGGTGGACTCAGAGGCCCCCAAAAATCCCTTTCTTCACCAGAATTCGAACCCAGGACCCAGCACAATGAATGACAGCAAATTTTTTTCTTCAACCCAAACGTCAGGAAAACCCAGGTCAACATTTTAATCTCCACAATGATTTAAATTGAGTACTTTCCCATTTTTTTTAATGTCAGTACTTTTCAAAGGGGCCTCATGTTTTAACTCTTTCTCTCCTAACTGACGATACCAGAGTTGATTCCACCAGAATGTGGTAAATAATTACGGAGAGAAAGAGTTAACAAACCTGAATTTTTTTGTTGTTTTTTATATTCCTTTTTCACAGAGAATGTTTTTTCTTTAGTTGTAGCATCTCTGCTTGCATTCATCTGCTGCACTTTGTCCTTTCTCCTGGCCTTCAGAAATTCAACTAGTTTAGGATCTATATATAATAAAGGATTCAAATATTAAAAAATGGTAGAAAAAAAAAAGAGAGAAAAAAACTCTTCTTTCTAATTTTACAAAAGTAATATTCATACAAAAAAAAAAAATAATAAAAAGATCAAACTAAATAGTATCTATAATAAAGGATTCAAATATAAAAAAAATGGTAGAAAAAAAATGAAAGAAAAAACTCTTCTTTCTAATTTTACAAAAGTAATATTCATAAAAAAAAAAAGATCAAACTAAATACCGGTACCTAAAGTTTGTATCAGTTTCTGCTGTTCCTCAAAAATTTCTTGTTCTGACATTGAGGACAACTTTTGTAAATTCTCTTCATGAATTTTCTGTGACTCAAGGTCACTTCTGGAAGCACTCAGTCCAGCACCATAATTAAAACAAGGTCCTGGTATATCTGAATCAAATTAAATTATTACATATTATAGTGCAGACATTTAACTGAATTTGTGCTGGCTTCAAAGACCCCTTTTTTTCCCCATCACCATTCACACAAATCATAGTTATGCTGACAGAAATGTCTCGAGTAAGACATTAGATTGGAAAGAGAAATAAGAGGAAGAAGTTGAAATTAAGTCACTCTAGCTAAGAGATAAAAAAAATTAAGACATCTAATCAGACGGTTTTAATGGAAGAAGCATGGCCGAGAGGCACGGAAAACCAACCCCTAGATACCTCCTCCCCCCCCCCCCCCCCCCCCCACTGGTCCACAAATGAGATTGGACCAAAAGCTCTCTGAGCATGCTATAAGCATGAAAGCAGCACTATATAAAAGCTATAATAATAAAAGAAGAAAGTCATCTCTTGATCATTTATAATGTAATTTTTTCCCCCCAGAAAATATCTATTTCTGTCAGCTAATGGAAGGATAGCAAGATGATGGTGGACAAAGGAAGATTTCAGGGACATTCTAAAAACATCATTGAGAGTTTTCAAAATGGATCATTCCAACTAGAAGCATCATGGTGCCATGTGTTAATTACTGGCATGAAAATTGCAGAGGACAAGAAAACAAGCTTAGAGGAGCAGAAAGTCTCCGCGATCCTCAAAGACTCCATATGGAACTAGGTTGCTAAGTGGTCAGCAGGCTCACTTAGCTGCATGAGGAGGCATAAAAAAATGCAGTTGCAAAGCATCCTTATGGATGATGGAAGTGGTTGGCAGCCTTATGGATGATGGAAGTGGTTGGCAGCCTTATGGATGATGGAAGTGGTTGGCAGCCTTATGGATGATGAAAGTGGTTGGCAGCCTTATGGATGATGGAAGTGGTTGGCAGCCTTATGGATGATGGAAGTGGTTGGCAGCCTTATGGATGATGGAAGTGGTTGGCAGCCTTATGGATGATGGAAGTGGTTGGCAGCCTTATGGATGATGGAAGTGGTTGGCAGCCTTATGGATGATGGAAGTGGTTGGCAGCCTTATGGATGATGGAAGTGGTTGGCAGCCTTATGGATGATGGAAGTGGTTGGCAGCCTTATGGATGATGGAAGTGGTTGGCAGCCTTATGGATGATGGAAGTGGTTGGCAGCCTTATGGATGATGGAAGTGGTTAGCATTGAACAACAATGGATAAACTATCTATAACGCAATAAGAACATTTATGGTACAACAAGGTAATCTCTTAACCATTCGTTAAAAAAAAAAAGAAAAAAAAAAAAGTTAGTTCTAAATTTTTGTATTTCTTTAACTTCTATTTATATTACAGTGTTTATGAGATAAGATAGACAGAGATAGAGTTTAAGTTAAAAAGAGGTAGAAGTGACAGAAAGAAAGAAAGAGGATGTGAGAAACTAGAGAACTCAACCGGTAGAGCAAAGAAAGAGAGAGAGAGAAAGTGAAGAAGAGAGAACGAGTGAGAGACAAAAAAATGGCCTCTTAGAATTAAATTCTAATTAAACTTTGTTATCTCTACTCTTACATACTAGTTTCTCCCAAAGAGGATGGCCATCAGCAAAGAACTAAGATAAAAAAAATATGGACGAAAAGAGGCAATACAGCAAACTTATATCTGTGCCCTGGGTGCAGTCAGCTTCCCAAAGTGAGGATTGGACTTCATAGCCACCTTTATATATATTTTTTTCTTTCGACTTCTCCATATATAAACAGTTCCTTGACGGCTGATTCTAATCCAATTTTTAGTTGGCATGAGTTAGCATTATATGCCACATTTACCTGCTCTCTTCACCCGCAACACTTTATCCTCCGCTGCACCAGACTTGTTTTCGAGGACAGGTTTTGGAGGAGTGGGCTCAACTCCAAAATATTTGACACTGTGAGCCTCAACTTGCTGTGCAAATAAGCTTTTTCTTTTCGCCCTCGGCTGCTCAGTCTATGTGACCAAAACAATATTAGGAAAAAAATATATTTACAGAATAAACAAAAAACATTAACAATATAACGTTAACTTTATTTAGTGAAAATGTGGTTGAAGGATGTTACTTGTAACTTTGTATTGTTGTCTTTTATTGGTAGATCCATGGTAACAGCTGACGGAAACGCTTGTCTCCCAACAACAGGGGCTATATATACTTCATTTCTTGTGTCCCTTTCCTAGATAAGATGAAATACCAATGTTCAAACAATGTATACCATCATGAGTCAGAAAATAGCTAACTACAATTTGAAATAATTAAGTGCTAAGGGTGAGTTTCAGTAAATATTAAAACAATTATTTAACTTTTTGTAAATAAGAAATGAGACTAAGCTCATTCCCTTAACATCAACAAAATCAATCATTTTTTACTTACTATTATGGTAGTGAGGACCGCAGCTAGCCCTCTATCTTGCTCTGAAAAAAAAAAGTTAGTTCTTCAATTTTTCCTCTAAATATACCAGAAACATAATTTAATCAAATGTAGTTATCATTAATAAAGCCTAACTGTATACCCCTACAGCTCCATAAGTCTTAAATGTCCTAGAACCAGCCAGTGAGTAAGAACAAGTTAACAGATAAAAGCTTATGAGAACAGCTTACTATCCATCATTTCCTCTAAGTCTTCATCTTCTTTTTGAGTAGATCTCTGTCGTGAGACGTCTTCACTGAATTTAACTTTAGACTTCTTAGTGGGAACAGTTGATCCTGGAACAGAATTTTCCACTCCTAAGAAGAAGAAAAGTGTTATTCAATTTAATTTAACATATATGACAACAGTAAATAATATTTCAATGGGACTCATTGTAAAATTCTAGGTAGAAATGAGTTGCTTAAAACTGTATTTCAATTTAATATCAGGTATCCTTTCTCATTAAGACAGATGCAAAATTTAGCCATCAGGTTCATAACAAAACGAATATTCCCGTTTCATTAGAGTCACACCAATTAAAAATCCAAAGATTTAAGAGACTCTTCAGGACAGAAGAATAAAAAGTAAAGTAGCAATAATACATAAAAACACTGAACTCTAATTTACAAATACAAAACCTAATAAATATTCAGAAAGACACAAAGATAAAAGCATGCTGGGTTTGAACCTGTGATCATCTAACAACAGTCCAGAGTTCATGCCACATAATCAGGCAGTCATTCAAAGTAAAACATCAAACTTATGTTAAATACAGTTACCTTCCATTGGTGTAATCTCAAAGTCACTTTTGTCATGTTCAGTTTTTCTTTTATCTGGTCGTTTGAATTGAGCCGAGCTGGATGCATGAGAAGATAAAAACTGCTGCTGTAATTTGAGTAAATCTTCTTCACTCTCTTGGGGGTTCGGCCTTTTGATCATTTTGTTAGTTTTTCAATGTAGGTTTGCTGCACCAGTCACAATATGTATATTCTAGGACCTACTAGTTGTACGTTCTCCCTGACATTTGGTGATAAAAATTAAGACAGTTATTTCTACAATGTTTGGTTTCCTTTCATTTAAATTCACTACTTTGTTTTCTTGTGTATTTTGTCACTACATGCCTAGAGTCATTATTAAACTGACCCAATGGTTAACTAAGTAAGGAAATGTTATTCAATTTAATTTAAATTTATATAATATAGATATAATATAGATCGAAATCTATATCAGATTCAATACAAAAAAATCCTAGAATCTAGATCAGGCATGTCGAACAAGGCATTCGGGGGCTTCATGCAGTCCGCGACCACTTTGCATGGGGCTCACTTGGCAACTTAAAAATTATCAAAATAATGTTAAACTATTACGCTGGAAAATAAGAGATGACAAGCTACTTGAATTGGAAAATAGTATTGTTAAACTGAACAACGAGAGTGAGTCTGCAGTGAAAGCCAGCTCCATTTTGTCAAACTTAATTGCAAGCCATAGCAAATCATTTAGTGAATGTGATTTTATGAAGGAGTGTGTCGTAAGAGCTGCGGAAGTAATTTGTCCAGAAAAGGTGAAAGCATTTAAAGAAATAGCGTTAACTAGGAACACTATGGCAGATAGAATAAATGACATGTCAGTCAGCTTGCGTGAACAATTAAAAATCAAAATAGTGATTTTAATCTATTGTCATTGGCTTTCGATGAGTCATCAGATATGACGGGTGTATCACAGTTGGCTATATTCATAAGGGCCTTTGAAAGGAACTATGAGATACATGAGGAGCTACTTGAGCTCTGTTTTATGCATTACACCACAACAAGCGAGGATGTTTTTGAGAAATAACAGAAGGTGATATTGCAGAACAATTTATTTTTGGTAAAGCTAGTTAGTCTTACAACAGATGGAGCACCAACCATCAAATGAAATGGTTTTGATGCAAAGCTGCTTACAAAAATAAGAGAGACGTGCTAGTTTTAAATTTGCTCATTTTCAGTGCAGCACCAAGAAACATTATGCGCAAAGCAATTACAGTTCCAACATGTCATATATGGCAGTTTTCAATCGCTCTCAATTTCATTCGTGCCCATAGTTTAAATCATCGCCAATTTTCAATGTTTCTGGGTGACATTGGACACGAATTTGATTGTGTTCCCTACTACACAGCCTCTCATGTCATACAGTATTGAAGAGATTTTTTGCACAGTGTGAGGAAATTGTATTGTTTCTGAGCATGAAAGGTGAACCTGTTGAACATTTCCTAACTGACGAATGGGTTCAGGATTTGGCATTGGCAGCTGATCTCACTGGTCACCTGCAAGATTTGAATTCGAAACTTCAAAGTAAAGACAAAATTGTCACAACTGCGTGTGATGATGTGAAGTGCTTTCAAGCAAAATTACGACTGTGGATAAACCAAATATGAAGAGAAAATCTTGTTCACTCCTCAACGTGTCAGGAACTAAACAGATTAAATAAGGCTACAACATTTGGTAAATATGTCCTACACCTGGAATCGCTTTCAATGACCGTTTTCGTGACTTCGTTTCATACGAGCAAGAATTCTCATTTGCTCCTGAAAATGCTGCTGGTAATGTGCTACTAGAGCTGATAGAATTGCAGTCAGATTATTTGTTGAAATCGAAGTATATATAGATTTGGCTAAGCCAAAATTTTACAGTTATTTACCTGAACGGTACGCTGAATTGGGGAAATTTGCAGCTAGAATTCTTGCTTTGCTGCAAGCACTGATATCTGTGAGCAGTTCTTTTCCATAATGAAAGCTACAAAAACACCTCACCGTTCAAGATTATCTTATCAAAATTTGTCATCAGTGATGAAAGTGTCAGTGGCAAACAAACTTCAACATATGACATTAATAAACTTGTATCACAGAAAAGATGTCAAGCATCAGGACAAAGAAAATCATAGTTTTATTTTTAATTACCAAATAATACTTCAAATTTAGCTAAGGGACAGGTATGCCATTAATTATTGTATTCTATTGTATTGTTTCTAATTTACATAAAAGTAGTAGGCTGTTTTGCAACAGATTTTTTGCTGCGGCCCCTCAGGTCGCAGTAACTAAGTGTTTATGTGGCCCATACACCTTAATGAGTTTGACATGCTTGATCTAGATATAATTAGATTTAATGATTTAACTAATAGAGAGCTTCTTTTTTCGTCTCACTCATCTCTTTTTAAACTAGACATCTAGGATCTATATATATATATTACTAAGAGTAGTGGCAAGTATACTAGTATAATATAGATTATAGAGTAGTACAGCAAAAATAGGTTTCTATATTATTTTATGTATATAATAATAATATATTATTTATTTATATTATTATAATTTTGTTCACTTATTAATTAAAGTTATATTATATATATATACTAAAATTGAAATAGAATAGGCTACTTAGTTAACTTAAGACTATAAGACTGTTACTGACTGTATCATACTGTATGTAAGTGTATCTCAGCTAAATTAAGCCTTTAAAACTTTAATTACGCCTAAGCCACCTAAAGGACTTAGTCTAGACATTAGTTGTTATTGTTAAGGTTAGATCTAGATTCTAGATCTATAAAAAATTAAAAAATCTAGTTTTTTTTTCTATATTATATGACTATACTTCATTCAATTCATTGAAGTTCATGCATCAGTCAAATATCTGTTAGCTCTATTTATAATTATAATGTTTTGTTTTGTGTAAAGCACAAATTGTAAGACAAATTTCCTTACAGACAACAAAGATTATTAATATTATTATTATGGATCCAATTTTACTTTTCTAATTTCTACTTTCGATTTTAATTCGCTGGTCACTTGCCAGGTTTTTGAGAAGTAAATGCTATTAGATCTATGTATAGAGTCTAGTAAATAATAATATATCTCGTTTTATCAGATATATCTAGAGAGAGAGATCTACTTTAGATCTAGATCTAGATCTATTTATTTTGTTTGTGCCCACAATATTTCTCACGGAAAAAACATTAATACCTAAATTATAATTTTTAATCGAAAGTGAAGGTTGTGAAGTAGATCTAAAAGTGAAAGGGAAGTTACAAATTAGATCCAGATTTAGAAATAGATTTATCTAAACATCTATAAATAGCAAAATCTGTCACAGTCATCTGCACAAAATACTTCCGTCAACAAAGATGGCGTACTGGTTTCATCGTAATCCACTTAAAGCTACTGGTCCAGTTAATTATGAACTGCATGGAGTATCAACAAATGATGCTACAAGAAAAATATTCAGGTTAATCTCTGACTAGATCTAAAATAACTTAAGATTTCGCTTTAGACTTAATTTAATACAAGTCTCACATTGTTAAAACTTTTTATTAAATTTTTTTTGCTCTGAGACTCTGAGTCTGACTCAGTGACTCTTGTCTTGACTGTCACTCTATCTATTGACTCTGATTGTGAAGTCTGTCAGTGTCACTGTGATACTCAGGATACTGGACTGGATAGTGAAATTCTTTATGTTATTCCTGATAGTGAAGTGATATGGCTGATATGGATGGCTGCCTGGTCGTGCGGTTTGCACGCTGGACTGTCTTTCAGATTTATCGATGGTCCCGGGTTCAAACCCTGCCCGCTCCCATCCCCTTTCGTCCTGCAGGAGTTTAGGACTAGGAAGTAATTATCTTCAACTCTGAAGGAACATCCGAAACATGTTAAACAAACAAACAGTAACTTGAAAACTCAATTGGTAATGACTGGTATGGTGTCATTCATTAGCCTCCTTCAGTCATAGAACTATGGTTCATCTCAAATACTTTTTCATATGGCTGTGGAGCCCTATTTTCAAATTTGGGTGTCATTAATGATTAATTTATTTTATAAAATTTATAAATAGTCTTTGTTTATATTAGTAGATCTATATTACAGACGTTACTTTAAAAAAGAAGATATAATTACGTCCTACACATTTCACGTGTCAATCTAGTTATGCATCTTAATCGATGAGTTAAACTCTGCTAAGTCACTGGTTTTCCTGGTCGACTCAGGCAACCCATTCCATTCTCTAATGGTGCTAGGGTAGAAAGTTAGCGTATGAAATAAGAAATGTGCCTCTATCTTTCATAAGTTTCATTATTTTATTTGTAAATTATGGTTCAGTGTTTTATGTATTAAAAAGCTATCTAGATCTAATGATGTCAGACTAATGACTTGTGAGTCACTGACACTAGATAGTAGGTTAGAATGACGATAATCTATACTATATAGATCTAAAATGTAAATATGCTAGTCTAGTGTGACTCAGTCATTGTGAGTGTGACTGTCATTACTGTCAGGTCTGTCACTGTGACTCGTGCTTGGTTTGTCTAATCATAATATACCATATAATAAACCATAAATATAATAATTCTTCCTTTTTTTTTCCCATTTTATCTTACTACAGTGATCTTCGGATGACCAGAACCAAACTTCTAGATCTACTCACTGATCCAGAGAACTCCAAAGATGTGGTAGAAAAAGCAGAAGCCGAGTACTTGGGTCTACTCCAAGGCTTGTGTATCCCGATGGAGCCGAATGAGACTGAAAACAAACTACGCAAGCTCGTCAAATTTGTTTGGAGGAACAGTCTTCATGGCGTACCAACAGTGTAAATGTGTATTTTGATACACAACATAAACTTATGATTTTCACCTTCACCTATCCCTTAGTCTGTTGAATTGTTGGGGCACCACACAAAATCTATTGACCACCTTTCTCCATTCCTCACTGTCTTTTGCCTTGGATATAATTTCATTTGATGAAAGGCCTGTTCATTTTTTTTATGTTGTCTTCCCATCGCCTTATCTGTCTGCCACTTCATCTTTTTCCTGGTACTGTTCCCTGAAGGAATGTTTTTGCGAGCCATGAGGATCTTGTGATGTGGCCATAAAGATTGCATTTTTTGAATTACTTAGTGTTAGTTCTAAAATAACCCATGCATCAATGTTACTAAAATTACAATGTCCTGCAGACAGTTGTGCAATTTTTTAGTAAACATGTAAAATGAATCATTTACATAAAGTAGAAAACAGTAATGGCATATTGTCAAGTTATTAGACAAAGAAATCCTGCAGTGTCTTAAGTAGCTTTGAAGACCTAGCTTTATTTGTACATATTTTGCGACTACTGTTGCAGCAGAAGCCGTTGTATGCTAGGGTTTATTGCATTAGCAATGCAGTTTTCTAACCTTATCAGAATTCTGCTTCTTGTGGAGCTCAATCAATTAAAAATGCAAAATGTCTGCTCTTTTGTTAACAGTAAAATAGTACCCCATAACCACAGACTTGCCTTCTTTCCTACAATATTGAATAAGCTGTCTTGAAACTTTATGGCCTAGTTACATTAACTCTTTGAGGCCGTAAGAACACTCCCATGGTTGTTTTTACCCAGCTATAAAGCTCTCATCAGCTCTAGCAACGTCAGTGTTTTAAATTTTTTTTTTTTTCTCCCGTATATGTTTTTAATTGCTTAAAACATTATCGTGAATAGTTTCCCTTCATTTTCTAATAGAAAGCAAAAAAGTTAAAAAATTTTCACTCCAAAAGGGAAAAAACATTTATTCCGTCCAAGTGTGGAAAATAATTCCGGAGTCAAAGAGTTAAATTGGTTTTTCTAATTGTGAACATAGCTCAGTAACAAGAAGCAACATTTAAAAAAAAAATGAGAAGCATTAAAACCTTGGCTGTATGGGCTGGGCAAATTCTGTTTGGGCAACAACATTCTAACCATAGCTGATACCCTGTCTCTCAAGATGGCAGCCAACAGTAAATAGTAGTCTTAAAAAGTCATAATAGTAGTGATAATAAAAAGGGTTTTCAGTTTTTCTTGGTTGTTTCTTTTAACATAGTTTGTTTTTAAAAAAAAGCCTCATGTTCCAAGCTGTTGGTCCTCAGAAAAAAAAAGGTTCTTGTTTTCTTGCTTGTATGAAAGATTTTGCGGTGAATGTTTAATATCAAGATAGTACTTTTTAAAGTTTACATTGTAATAAGAACATGATTTCAATTCACAGTGAACGCTCAGACACAGTCTTTGAGTATTTCTCCATGTTGTTGAATGTGGCATTATGGTATAGTAAACATGCAGCCAAGATTGCAGCTAAAGAAGAGTAGGTATTGCTCTGAAATCAGTTTCATTGTCACAATTGTTTTGTAATAAGTAACATTGCACTGTTTCAACAAAACATATTTACTAGTCATTTTTGTTTATTAATTTTGATTATACTGATAATCTTATGTGCAAGAGTTACATAAACTTATACTTGAGAAAAAATACTTCCTATAAACTAAATTATTTCAACCAGAGGATACTTTATATTATACATTTTTAGAAACTAACTTTTTAGTTTGCTGTTATGATTGCTGTGGTAATCTACAAACTGTAGAGGTCAGGGTTAAATTAATGAAATTAAATAAAAAAATATTCTATTTTTATTTTCACTTACAAGTGTGTTGTCAAATATTTCAATGTTTTCCAGTCCAGACATGGAGGAAGCTAAAGAAATTCACAAATGTTTGAGAATCGCTGCTGGTATCTTTCAGTTTTGTAAGGTAAATAGTTTTGTTTGTTGCATTTACATTTTAATAGAGCCAATATTTGGTCATCATCTTTCCTTTGTGTTCCTCGAGGAACATCATCATCTTTTCTTTGCGTTCCTCATGGAACATAGGGCCTCAGTAAAAATACGCCTCTCTTCACTCTATTGTATTACCATCTCTTTCCTGTCCTCTTGGTTTAATGCAGTACACTGCATCACCACATTCTTTCTGGTCTTCTACGTCTTGTGCCCTGGGGGTTCCACTCTCAGGCCTCTCTGTTGTTGGTATCTTTTCTAAGGGTGTGTCCAATCCATCTCCACTTCCTCTCTTAAGATCTGTACCTCTATATTTCTCAATCAACCATCTCCCACAGTTTGGTGTTTTGAATTGTCATACCAGTGTATTTTTAAGATATTTTTGCAGACGTGATAGTAGAATGAATTTTGCAATTTTAATGATACAATACGTTCACTAATTTTTTAAATACAAGTATTTTACTTATCCAAGATTTATTTATGTTTGTGTGACATGGTAATTTATTCTCAGGATGATTTAAGAGTAAAACTACTAGATCCACCAACAGAAGGCTCACAGGACACAGATACTAGAGTGCTGGAGGCTTACATTCACCAATGCACTGCTGAGGCCCAAGAAAGTAAGATGTTGTTTTCTTTGGTGAAGAGTGTACATCCAAAAACATAATGGTTTTAACTTGCCGAACTAAATTCAGAGTGTTTTTAATGATTAGGCTTCTCGTTACAATCTCCTTTATACAACACATATTCCATTTAGATGAACTTATTTCAATTAGCTGCTACGTGTAATTTTTTCTTATTTACAGTCACTCTAGCAAGAGCAATAGAATTGAAGCATAATGTTAGCCTGGTGTCAGCTCTGGCCTTTGAAACTGCTCAGCTGTATCAAAAGGGAGGTAATAAATCGTATCATTCATATTTACATGTTATACATTCGGGAGACCTTAAAAAATAATGACTGAATTTTCTCAGCATTTCTCGTCTGTCTCTTAACTTTGGTTGTAGGGTTTGCTGCGACAGTTTGCGCAACCAAATACCTCCATTTTTTTCCGGTCAGCAGCTGTTAGGGTATCAACAGAGAGGCGGTCCATTCTTTTACATTATGATTTATCCAGCCTGTTTTTCTTTGGGGGGGACAACCCTCTCTTTGTTCTCAGTCCACTGTATATTGAAGGATGACTTTTGACAGTGAGTCATGATTGAATACTAAGACTGCTTTATTGATCCTTATGGAAATTTGTTGTGATAATCTAAGGATCAATAAAGCAGATACAGATTAAATCAGATATATTATATTGTGTATATTATGCATTGGTAGTAAATATATTGTATTACATATGTGCTAATATTAGAAGATATTACGTCGTTGTTTGTTGTTGTTTTATGTGAAAGCAAAGAATCGGACGGAAATAAAAAGTTTGTTATATATGTTTACCTTGATAAAGACAGTCTCGTTGTTATCATTATTAATTAGTAACGTCTACAGTAATTTATTATTAATCTGTGACAACAGGACAATATATATGCAAAGATACATAAATAAAAATAAATAAAAGTTGTTTTTTTTTTTAAATCAAATTTTGCTATGGCCTAATTTTAAACTATGTAACCAAACATCCTGAATCCTTCTAATATAGTTAAAATAGAACCTCAAAGAGTCCTAAATCTAGCCTAAAACTTTCAGATACATCAAAAATAAAGCCTTGTCATAAGCTAGTCTCTTCTAGTTTGTATCACAACTGAAAAAAATAGTATTAGTGTCTTTTTTTTTTAAGAATAGTTTTGGAATGCTATATATAGAATGGATCATTGATGACTCAAAGTTGGCATGTTCATAACAGATAAATTTGTAATGTTTCAGATGATGCGCTTGCAAGTTTAGATCAGAAAGATATTGGAAAGTGGAGGAAATACTTTCAGCTGAAGCATAAATTTTATTTGGCTTGTGTTAGTACTGAACTAGACGAATTTAGTGCAGCTTAGCTGTATCTGGTAGCCAACAGAGAAATATAATAACATTAAGTCGAAATAATTTAAACAAAAATTATTATTATTTTTCATTATTTTTTTTTTTTTATTTCTCTTGTCAGGCTCATAGTTACAATGGAGAGAATTTATTAAACCAAGACAAATGTGGGGAGGCAATACGAGGCTTGCGTGAAAGTGTAGACTGTGAGTACAACTTGACTCCGCTCTCTAATTAAAACATTCTTTACACAAGAAAGACATTTACTTTCAGACTGTATTATTTAGTTTATACACTCACTGTCAGGCTGTGTTGTTTAGTTTGTAAACTCATTGTCAGGCTGTGTTGTTTAGTTTGTACACTCACTGTCAGGCTGTGTTGTTTAGCTTGTAAACTCACTGTCAGGCTGTGTTGTTTAGTTTATACGCTCACTGTCAGGCTGTGTTGTTAAGTTTGAACATTCCTCCTCAGTGTATAGCAAGGCTGAGCAGCTGTGTAAGGACTATGCTGCCACCAAAGGCGTGGGAGCAGTTGCCAAGCCACAAAACCATTTGTTTTTCAGAAAGCTTGGAACAATTATCAAGAGAACTTTGGACAAGTGTGAACGAGAAAATGGATTAATGTGAGTCATTTCAGTTTATCTATAAATTGTCAACTTTTGCTTTATTTAAGAATTACATAAACCTACCTGGAGAGTATTATCACAGTGGCCTTAATCACTTTCTGGTTTAAGATTATTGTGAAAGACTATATCACTTGCAATATTTCTTTTAGGATGTTCACTATTCAAAGTAAATTTGTTGCCGTAGAATAGAGCAAATCATAAACCAAATTTTTCAACTTTTGGCTTTACTTGCTCATCAAACATAACACAGGCTTTGTAAAGTAATGAAAATGGTAGGTTATTTGCAAGGAGTTATCATGTTGTATTTTTTACAATAGTACAGCCTCTCCCTCATTGTATACTGACTATATTTACTTACACATCCAGTTACCATCAAAAAGTTGCTCCAGATGCTCCTTCATTGGAACTGAAGGCCACCTATGGCTTGGTCAGTCCAGAAGAGTATAAACCCCCAGCCTTGAACCAGCTGTGGTCGGTTGAAGTCTACAAACGTTTCAGCCCCCCTCCCAGCGCACAGAAACCAAGCAATGATAAGGTAAAAAAACAACTTAATCATTGAAACAATGTTATGTTCATTGGTACATTGTTTTATCGTTGCACATTATTTTATTGACACTCCAATTGTGTTTCAATTTATGTTTTTCTTCTTGATTTAAGGCCAAAGGCACGGAAGAGAACCCACTTCTGGCTGTTAAAGAAAAAGAAATTAAAATGTCGGAAAAAGATCCTAAAAACAACAGCGGCTGTGTTGTATCATAACAGTGAACTTTCACCATCGTTGCCAACTTTTCTCATCCTTACATGAAAGAAACACTGACAGAACTATTATCCTAAGCCCTAAGCTGATGCAGGTGATCTAGAAATGAGTCAAAAGTCCAAGTGGTTTCTTAAAGTAACTTGTTGAGATGCAAGTATTACAGTTTGAAAATGTCTCTATAATTAACTTACGCTGTATGTAAAGATTACATTTTCAAAAACACTTTTTAACATTTTCACCTTTGAATTTTTTTTTTTATATATGTGCTGCCAGCTACTGCATTTTTCTTTTTTGCCTGTTGCCAACTAATATGCTGATTAGAGGGCTTAGAACTGCTAGTCTGTTGAAATAAACATATTAACAATTATATAATGGAGTTGAAACACAATATAGATAGGGCACTTTGACGTGCAAAAGCATATTATGCAAATAGCAGACACATACACATTTTGAACTTAAGTCAATGTTTTAATAAATAGACATTTTTGTTTTATTTCTGATGTCTTATTCTGAACATTTGATTCAAAACACTGGTTGCCACTATTCAATTCTACAGAAGGTTTTTTTTGTTGTCACCACTAGTGTTGGTTGTGATTTTCTGGAGGGCGAGAAGCTGGTACAAAGCATTTGTTAGAAAGCATCTTTTCAGATGCTGATTTCTTCATGAAAGCTGTAGAAAAAGAAAGATCGATGTCACATGTTTGGGTTTTATTCAGGATTTTTTTTCACGCACCTTGAGTGTAAGACAGTCTACTCACTACAATGTAGGCCTTTCACTCTACTGGCTATACTATTGAATCTAGACATTTATTATTTAAAAAGACACCACCAAGCAAAGCATTGATAATTTGGACAATTTATCAGACAGGGAATTTAGTGTAGGCCGGGTGTTTCCCCAGGCTTTTTAAAAATATACAATCCTCGCATTTTAAGGTTTTCGGTCTTGGCAGTTTGCTCTAATACTGATGTAAAAGAACATCTGGGTCTAAAACTGTAACTGGAATATCCTTGGGACAAGGTGGGGTTGGCCAATGGTCCATTCTCCGCCATCCACAGAGCTCTCCAAAGGAAACTATTTTGCAGTAGAAAGCTTAAAGTGGACTGTGCCCTGTATATGCCCTGTGGAATCATCACATCCTGGATCCAGGCCCCTTCACCAGTTCCAGAAAAAAAGTTCTTGATGGGTTTATATCCAGTAGTAGAGTGTAATGAGACATAGACCTCCGTCAAAAAGCACAAGCACCTAGAGGGGGGGGGGGTGTTCCACTATTATTCGCTTAGTGAAATGCAAGTGGAAAGGCAGTGGGGTTATTTATTACTCTTGGTCATTTCCAAAAGTAGAGGTTTGGAGTTTTCCTTCTCCAATATGGGTTGCGTTTTTTAGGCTGACATGCCCCATCAATACGAAGCTAAACTGGTTTTCAGGCGCCAGTGTTCCGCCTTTCATCCCTTCTCCTGTCAGTTTGTAAGAACAGGTTCCACTGGATTTTTGGGAACATGTGAAGGCCAGGAGCTTGATTTGACTGTTAGAGGCATTTAGAGACACAAGCCATGGGAGCATTTTTTGGAAAGTGGGAGCTTATCTATTTTTCCTTGGCACAGTCTGCAAAACAGATCACAGCTCAGCAGCAAACAGCTGGCTAGAAGAAGAAAAATCAGACAGGGGGAAAAAAGAAAATGTCAGGAATTTGTTAAAGAACTAAAAGTGTTCCATAGAAAAAAAACACTTTGAATACCTGGGCTACAGTATCGTGAAGGCTATAATCATAGAACTCACCTAAAAATTCTTATTTCCTTTGGAAGTTTTCAAGGAGATGTCTATGTATTCAATTCTTTTATGGATTTGTTGTAATAAATATAATATCATTTGTATTCCTTTACACTTAGGCCTGAAACCAATTATATTCGTTTGGTTAAACTTATTGTAAACAAAAATGTTCTTCAGTCAACTCTCATATCTAAGCCTGAATGGTAGCCTACATTTGTATATGATAAGTTTATCAAGACTTTCCCACACCTCCGATATTGGATACAATAAGCATAAAAACAAATGTATGTTTCCCAGAACTCCAAGAAGTGGCCTAATTTGTTGTGGGGTATACTGATCTCAAGATCAATCATGGTCCTTCCTAGGGTCACTTGTGTTTGTTATTTATATTGTTTATAAATTGTATTGTAAAGGGAATGTCCATGAATGACTGTGATGATAGTGTACAGTGTAAACAAAGAGAACATCTTTGTTTTTAATTTTACCTCTCTTTGTATATTTCTTTGTATAGAGATGACCTGTTCTCTCTTGTGATAATGTCACTTTTAAATACCATAAAAATACCATTGTAAGAAAGACAACTCATGTTATTACTTCTTCCATTCAGTAGTGTCAGTGTTGTTTTAAGGGAGAGAATAAAAAATGCTTTCTGTATACAATTTAAAATGTGTTTATTCATAAATGTGAAATGTGTCATTCAATCTTTTTTTTTTAAAACTCAAACACAGAGAATGTTCATAGTACCAAACTAAATCTAATTTATACTAAATGTTGTTTAGCTACAGTTTTATTTATTTATTTGCACATAGTTCCAACTCATTCAAAGCAGAAGTTTATCCCTCCCAGCCCTTTGCTTCTGAAAGAGACTGTCCACAGTCCTACTTAGTAACCCTCAAGCTTTAGATCTAATGAAAATCATGATTTATTTTTTTATCGATCAATTTCTCGGAGCATCTTTCAATGGAGGTACTAACAATATTCTTTATAAAATTCTGAATCAACTTTAGGCTTATTACAAGCCTAGACCTACCTTGTAAGGCACCTGATTCATGGTTTTTGCAAATTTTCTTGTTTTTTTTTGTTTGTAAAACCACACCATTCCAATGTAAACACATGGGCGCATCCATTAGCAAAGCTAAGCCTGTAATTTAATTATGATTAGTTGATTAATTTGATATTCTGACTCTTTTCTTTGAATGAAATAGGCAAGTAAAGAAAAAGCGGTCCACTGGTATAGTGTCTATTTTGGAAATTAAACAAAATCGGCCCACTGGTATAGTGGCCATCTTGGAACTTTAAAAAAAGCGGTCCACTGGTATAGTGGCCATTTTGAAGATTTAAAAAAAGCGGTCCACCAGTATAACACCCATTTTGGAAATTACAGAAAAAGCAATCCACTGGTCTGGTAGTGTTAGAGCATTGCAAAATATTTGACATCTACTTGTAATGTGATACTAGTGGAGGTGAATAGTTCAATCCATATAATCCATAATAGAACATAATAAAAAGAGAAGTCTTTGCAATTGATATAATGTAAGCTTAACATAATCTTAACATAAGGCCAATGGCGTTATTTCCTTTTATAATAATGTTGATACAGCTGATCATTTAAGATTTATTTTATTTGAAGTATCTTTAGCGATATGACAAGTCCTAACTTAAAAATACACAAATAGACGATTTTCTTATTTCATATGCTAGAGCAAATTCTTATAAGTGCTGTTTCTTTCCTAGTGCCATTAGAGCTTACAATGGGATGTCTGGAGTTGAAGTCTATAAATAACATATGTGAGAAGGTTAACACTTGAATAATTTTTTTTTAGGAATGTCTGAGCTATATTAGATACCTTTTACCTACCTTTACCTATCCCTTAGTCTGTTGGACCATTGGGGCACCAGGCAAGATTTGTCGACCGTCTTTCTCCATCCTCCCTTTTTTTTTTTGCCTTGTAAATGTTTGTTTTACATAATTTGGATGTTCCTTCAGAGTTGAAGATAGTTTACTTCCTAGTCCAAACCTCCTGCAGGACGACGGGGGATGGGAGCGGGCAGGGTTTGAACCCTCGACCGTCGATAAATCCGAACGACAGTCCAGCGAGCAAACCGCACGACCAGGCAGCCATCCAGCCAGCCATTGTTTAGAACCTCTCTCAATGGCAGGCCCGTCCATTCTTTAATGTTGTCCTCCCATTGCATTTTCTGTCTGCCTCTTCTTCTTTTCCCTGGCACTGTTCCCTGAAGGAAGGTCTTTGCGAGCCCCGTAGATCTTGTAATGTGGCCAAAGGTATATATTATATTAGATAAGAAGTTTTTATTTCATGGCATGATATAGAACTAATGTCAAATTATGCTGATTCCTTTATCTGTGCATCATCTCAATGTAAGCCAATGTATTGTATCTGTAGATCATCCATAATCTAATGGTATGGTAGAAGACGCAAAATTTTGTTTTTATTTCTTTTCAAGGTTGTGTTTATTGTTTGTCTCAGTACACAGCTTAGCACAATGGCAATCCATCAATGTAACCACAGCACAGAATAAGTGGCACTGGAAAATAAAAACTTGAATCGATTTCATAGTCTTGCAGAAAACCAGTTGGAAAATGAAATTACTCTAGAAATTACTCTAATTTAACTACTCGGCCAATAACATATTTCTAATACTCATTAAAGCTAAGTGTTGTATACAGCTGTTAGACTTTGCAGGTATAGAAAATATAGTCATGAGTCGATTAGCCTTGACTTTATGTTAATGGATCCTTTTTTTTTTGTCATTTAAAATTGTTTGCCTACAAGCACTAAACAGATTTAGGATAAAAAAAAAAGATCCTAGGACTTGGAAAGACTTTAGGCCATCAAGCACTGAACAGATTCAGGATAAAAAAAAAAGATCCTAGGACTTGGAAAGACTTTAGGCCTTCAAGCACTAAACAGATTCAGGACAAAAAAGAAAGGCATGATGGGAGGACAACAAGGGGCGGGTCTTGTGCTGGATAAGTCAATAATAATAGCAAGACACAGAAATAGAGACCTGTTTGGTAGATCAACTATAGTGCCTTAACAGACTTCATGATGTGAATATATTCATAAAAGTACAACCTTTATTTATTCCTAAAAAATACGATATATGAAGGTTTTCTTTTTGCCTTTTTAAAAGTGGTGAAATGCTTACTATCCAAACGAAGGGGTCTTGATTTTTCAAATCCCAGTGAAGACCTATATTTTGAACTTAAAGAATTTTTTGTTGGCACCCCTGTGATCACTCAACTCTAATGGAACCCTACGTACCTTGGGTAGGTAGAAAAAGTGGTTGTGCTGGCCACATAACACCCTTATTAATTGTTGACCATAGAAAACATAGCTTTTACATCATCCGCTTCATTAATTGCAAGCTTTGAATGGAGTACCTTTATTTTTTTATTTTTTTTTAGTTTTAACAGCCGTCCTTAAGAATAATAACAATGTCTTCGATTCCGAAGATTAAGGATTAGTGCAGTTTTTTACGCTGCTAAGCAAACCAAGTTGCAACCGGATTTTTTCCCACACCTGTTGCAGACAAAAAATAATGAGTTGTAATAGCATGATACAATTAATAATAGTAATACTTTATAACAATTTATTTTGGAAATCTATAATATAAAGCAGAAAGTAAGGCGTATGTATGTATGTATAGAAATCAAAACCCTTTGACCATTCTTGATAAAAATTGGCATAAATGTTCCTTGGATACTAACTGGAAAAGTTAGGTATGTAAAGTAGCCCCTGAAACAAACTTAAGACCCTCAAAAAAAAGTTTCCCAACTCTATGAAAGTATGAAATGGATCTAGGTCATATAGCCATATTTACATGAGACAAGACCGAAAGGTCATGCATGCGCGTAACAGAAAATCTCTTAAAGTTTAACTTAACTAAAAATGTTTTGAACAGATTGGTCTTAATGTTTTTCTTGAATCTAGTGAAGCATGCCATCACCTTTGGCCCCAGCACTGAAAACTAATTTATTAGAGAGAAATATAGCACAATTAGGTGGCGTGGTGGCTGAGGGGTAAAGCGCTTGGCTTCCGAACCAAGGTCCAGGGTCTGAACCCTGGTATTTTTAATTTTGGAATCTTCAGGTGCCTCCATCCAGCTCTAAATGGAACATATGGATTAATCAGTCTGCAAATCATGTAAATCCACAAAATCCATATATGATGCAACACCAAAACTTGTGCATACCATATTGCATACATTTCAAACATTGAACCAGGGAGGTAACAACAAATAAATAAACTAACAACAAAATCAATTAGTTTCAACATTTATTATTATCTAATTACACTTTTTTTTGTTTCTAGTCATAAATAAAACATTGGTAATCAGACAACGTAGATGAATACAGAATAGATTGGCATAACTGTCATGTTGTTTGCTAAAATAATTCATTCAAATATAATATGTCATTTTTTTAGTTTATGTCCATGTGCATATTTTCCATCAAGACAGTTGATTGTACAATAGTTCAGAGCAAACAAAAAGGTTGGAGTGAAAAAAAAAAGTTGGCATAGCATTAGAAAAATCTTTGGTGAGTTCCAATATTGAGCTGATTTTGAAGGAAGATATTTGGAATGTTTGATGTGAGGAGAGCTACACAACTTAGTTTATCTACATTTTAGCTGTGAGGAAAACAGTAAGCCCTTTGTGGCATGTAATAGTTCTCAATCATTTCTAAAAATAGACATTTAAAAAAAAAAATATTTTTTTTTAGAAAATTGAGTGAATGATGATTTTATTGATTTTTCAGTCATGGCCAGGTAATGATCAAAGTTTAATTATATTTGAAAAATGAAATGTGGCAAAATTAGGCTTACATTTGTACAAGACAAAAAATCAGACCAGAACTAGATTATCTTTCATCGTAGCTGACATTTTTATTTTCAAAAAAAAAAAAAAAAGAGAACTCATGCATTATTTTCTTTTATGTATATATATATATATATATATATACAGTGCTTTTTTTGTAAAAAAAAAATAGGTGCCGGGACTCATTGATTAGGTGCCGGTACTCAGTAGCTGATTGCCTAACTTTTAACTACTAAAAATTTAATAATATACGTGTCATGGATGAATGTGTGTATGTATGTATAATCTATTTTTACATTCTGCGCGAATGCCCGGAAGTGTGTTTTGTTGTCAGACAGAGACCAGCGTGTGTGATATGCAGAAAAGCTGATTAAAGTTTATGTGTTTGATCTAGTGGTTTGTTTTATTTCGTTAACTACAGCTGAACCAGGGACACCTAGACGTATCGAGACCTAAGGTAGATTCTATCGAGTTATAAGTAGATAGAGTTATATGATAGGAAAGCTGTGACAATACGTTAAAATACAAGAAAAGTAATAATTTTATCAAAAAGGTGCCGGTACACTGTACTGGAGCATACCGTCACAAAAAAGCCCTGTATATATATATATATATATCCCCCTTCATATTGTTTCCTCAGAAAGAGTCACTTTGATGTAAGGTTTCAAAAACCCAAAGTGTGGGTTTTTCTCTTCTTCCTTTCTTATCCCTGACAGTCTTTGTCTACCAATAACACTAATATCTCTCACTTAAAGAGATTCTATCAAAGGCAAAAGACACAGAGGAATGGAGAAAGACTGTCAACAGATCTGGTGTAGTGCCCCCCCAACAGACTAAAGGAAGAAGGTGAAGACTACTATAAATGACTGTGGAATGGTTCAGCCAAACAAGTATTTTTGAAAATGTCATGAGATTATGTATAAATGTCATTGTATGGAAATGTCAACAAATAAACATTCATGCATCACAGAAGTTTTTTTTTATTAACACAGAATATAACATTGTAAAAAAAAAATCATTTGGTTATTACACCGAGAGTCTGATTTTAAAAAACAACATCACTAACATTGTATGATAAAATGTAAAAGAAAAAAATGTTTGTAAAAAAAACGAAAACATCTTTTTAATTTGAGTGCCCTTAAAGCCTAAGGAGTTGAAACTAAAACGAATCTTTTGATAGCACACGTCAATCATGGTTGTCATACATATGTCTGAAGATTGTCAAAAATATAACAACGAAATATGAGCTCCGGTAAAATCAAATATTTGATTCTTTGAAGGAAAAACTGAGAAAAAAAAGTTCCATCATTACAGTCATAGTACAAGCTTTGAAGTCTTTTGTTTAGTTTTGGTGGATGGAAAGGGGGGGGGGGGAGGGAGAGGTAGGATTAACAGTAAAAACATTTTAGAAACATGTGTTTTAAAAGTAAATCATGAGCCAGAACTCTTTCTGTCATGTATGTCACAAAAGAGGTGCACAAGTTATTGAATGTTCTCACTCTTCCAAGAATAAAAGACTGTGAGATTGTATTAAGACTTATGATAAAAAATATCTCAATAAACAAAAACACTAAGATTAGAAAAGAACAAAAAAATGAAGATATTAAATATGGGAAAAGGATTGAATGTATTTATAATGAGCGATGAATGACTAAAGTGTAAATATTTTGGACCAATATTCCTACAAGATGACCAAACACTGTACAACACTCATTATATACAGCATGTACTAGAGATATAGAATGTACAAAATAGAAACATCAAAATGACTTGATTCATGAGCACATTCAGTTGATTAAGTATATTAATTAATTAAGTGGATCACGGAGGGGCAGGTTTTAAACAAAATTTTTGTTGTTACATTAAAAATAAAAGATGTAAATGAGGTATACTACAACTGCAATAGAATCTTTAAAAATTCATTAGATTATATTTAGCATAAAAAAGTTGTTGTTTTCTACTTAAAGAAAATTTAATATAAAAAAAAAAGCAATGATTGATTCTTAATATATTAAAAAAATGTCATGGTTCTCACATGGCAGAGATTTAACTCTTTCTCTCTTAACTAACGATGCCAATGTTGATTTGACGCCCATTAAACTAAATTGTTTTTTGGAACTTTAATTTGTGTTGTTTAAAAAGAGTATGCAATCTCCTCTAATTCAATACCAAATAAAACATTTTCTGATAACAAGCTATTGAAGTTTAATCATAAAAGGATAATGAAATACAAATGAGCAAAATTAATTATACTATCAGAACGAGAAAAATAATTACAGAGAGAAAGAGTTAAAAAACTAGTACTAGGGTACTAAACTTGTTTTATCCACAGAAGAAGTATAGTAGGCTACTAAACTTATGTTTTATCCAGAACAGTACTAAACTTGTTCTATCCACAGAAGAAGCAACCAGATTGTTTATCTTATCTTAATTTTTTTTAAAGTTTTGGTTCTAGCTCTGGTATTATTTCAATTGAACTGCCATTTTAGAAGCTTAGTGTTTCAATGACTTATGAGGAACCTTATTGATGCTAGACTTGTTTTCTTGAGGATCTGCACTGACAACTATAACAAATACTGGCCATTTGTTTTTCATTTTCATGACGATACTCAAAGTCCTTAGTATACAATTAAATCTTTGACAAAAGAATATTAGGAATGATTTATTATATTTATTTTCTTTTGTTTAAACATTCTATACATCTATACAATAAAATTGTTTGCATATGTGAATATTCCAGGAGTTATCCATGGGTAATAACTTGTGATAGGGAATGTAAAAACTATGAAGGATGAATATTACCATAATAAAACAATTTAACAATTCATTCAACATTTACAATAAATACTACAACTCTGCAGGGACATAAAACTAAAACTTTTTTTCAATTCTAGAAGTTAACAGTAAGAAAGCACACGAATCCTAGAGGCCAATTTTCATGAAATGAATGTTGATACTTCTAAACTATAAATTTTATGGAACTTTTTTTTATATTTTAGAGTCATCTAAAATATTCTTTCAAATTTATATGATGCCAACTCTAATAGTATCAATGAGGTTCAGATCTCTAGGTGATGCTCATGCCTATGAGGTTACATGACTGCAAGCTAAGGTCAAACAAACGAAAAAAAAAAGATCACATCTAGAAAAATAGCTGCATTTAGGGAGGAAAAGAGATTCACTCAGCAGTGGGTTGAAGTTATATGAAAATAAAAACTCACTGTGGTAGTATTTGTCAAAGCTGTTAGTGCAAATCAACACACACCAAAACAAGATCCTCAGCAACACACTCTAGTGGCCCAAATCTAGCACCAAAATGTCAATGTTGGCAGTATATTGGGTTATTTCTGTGTGCTTCTTTTATTTTTATGGTGGCCAGGCACTAGGGCGATGAAGTATCAAGCTTTTATTGCTAAGTATTGCTAAGTATTGTGTTCATATGTCTGCTAAGGTATAAAAATTGAAAACTGATCATTGTTAATAATTACTGTCTTAATTTAAAAAAAAAATAAAAAAATTTAATATTGAGATATATTTATTTTAGCTGATGTTCATTCTATCAACAATTTATTTTATCAGGAAATTTACCAACTATTATTCCTATATAGCTTCAAAAGTTTCATCTTTCTGAAAGAAAAAGCAATCTGACCATTTCCATGATTAATATACAAATTGATTTGTCATTAGCTAAATGATCATGCAAATAAAAATGAATAGATAATGATACAATATTTAGGGAATAGGATTTTATAAAACAGGAAAACAAATAAAATAAATGCTTCTAGTTTTTAAATTTACCTTAAAACACAATGCACAAAAGAACCCAAAAAAAAACCAAAAACCCTACCCTACACATGAACAAAATACTGTCACTTGAGACGTCTTTCATAATAGTAATGAGACATAGCAGTAAAAAAATTTATTTCTTTTTGTTTATTATGACTATTATTATGAATTATATCATGAAGCCTTTGGTTGTGTTTGCTTGTTGCTGTTCTGTTTTAGTAACTCCTTTATATAAATACGTTTTGTCAAAGCTTTTCTATAAGAGATGTGTTATCAATATGCATGTGTTTTAATGTCTTTGTTTGATGTGTGTGTGTTTATATATGAGGGCACAGATAAATACCATGAGGTAGTTGGAATATAATTAATTATTGACTAACTTCAATGCACAGGAGGGAAAAGCACAGACAATGTTTAGTATGGAAATCCTTCAAACAGACAATGTTTAGTAAGGAAAGCCTTCAAATCATTTTATGTAGTTTCCATTTGTTAAAAGTTAATAAAACTGACTTTTTTTTTACATTAAAAAACATTTTTTTTTTGCCATGCTAAAAAAAAAAACAACTATCTTTATGAATGTTGTCATTGGTACACACTAACAATGCCTTGTGAAAATTTTCTTTAAATGAAAAAATAACATAGAAAACCACAAAAATACATAACAATCTAGTTTTACTTTAACCATGACCCTTTGCTTTGATAAATTAGTTTTATCTAAACAGGAAATAGACTTTTGGCAAAATAGCTGACCAGCCTGCCTGTTTATTAGCTAATTAGTAAACTAAATATTTTAATTATCTACTGAATTCCCTGAGTAAACATGATTGAATCTGCTAAATGACTTTTTTTCTTCCAAATAATCTTAGTATAAACCATTAGGACTATGATTATAATTTTCAATGTAAAATCAATGATTATTTATCACCAAAAAATTTTTGTTCATAAGTAATTTGTTTCATTTGTTACATTTAAAGCTTGAACATGTCAAATTTGATGCTAATTCCATCCCATTTATAAGTTAATCAAATTAGTTGACTAGCTGATTTACTTTTTACCGACAGGTTCACCAAAAGATACTCTGAAATCAAATATCACTTACAGTGAATATCATTCAAATGACTTTCATTTATCATGAATTTGAGATTTTTCAACATTTACCCAAAGAGTTCCACTGAGATCCGAGCAGATATGAGACAGATTTTTTTGTTTTGTTTTGTATTATAAAATGCAGTACATAAAAATTTGTGGTTGATATAAAGTCAACCTTTACATAAACATGAATACACACACTCACATACACACAAGCTAAAGTTGTAAACCTAAAAATAAATAAATAATAATAATAGAAAAATAAAATGGCAATAAAAGCTGCTGACACCTAAAACCAAATCTGGACATTTGTGTGAAAAGCCACAGACACTTAGAGCTATATCTGGACATTTTCAACTATTTGTCTTTACTTTTAGATGTATTTAAAATCTGGTAAGTGAACATATTTTGTTTTAAATAAACATTCAAAGTGAAAGTAAAGGTAGCTAGTACTATTAGTATTAATATTTAACTTAGAAGAAGGAAAATTTTATTTGAAAATGTCCAAAGTGCCTGAGGTAAAAATGTTTAGTCAAAGCTTGCAGTGAAATGACCGTTAGTGAGCTTTACATACATGAATGTAATGAATGAAAATTGGCCTCCAGGGTTCGGCTAGGTAATAGTTTGACAATTATGAGTTGGAATTAAATCAAGACAGACGTTTTCTTGTTTAATTGCCATCATAACGCTGAACCCCTTGGCCGAAAAGTCAGATATTGGGGAGATGGTCAAACCTCTGTGGTGGCTTGGTTCTCAGTGGTAATGGGGGTCTGTAAGGAGGGACTGGACTGTTGGCAGGCTGGAGCTGGGGGAAGGGCTGGAAAGGCTGAAATATAAGACAAGTATAAGACAAGTATAAGACAAATGAAAGAAGTATAAGACAAGTATAAGACAAATGAAAGAAATATGACAAGTATAAGACAAATGAAAGAAATATGACAAGTATAAGACAAATGAAAGAAATATGACAAGTATAAGACAAATGAAAGAAATATGACAAGTATAAGACAAATGAAAGAAATATAAGACAAGTATAAGACAGATGAAAGAAATATAATTTAAGACAAGTATAAGACAAATGAAAGAAATATAAGACAAGTATAAGGCAAGTGAAAGAAATATAAGACAAGTATAAGGCAAGTGAAAGAAATATAAGACAAGTATAAGACAAATGAAAGAAATATAAGACAAGTATAAGGCAAGTGAAAGAAATATAAGACAAGTATAAGACAGATGAAAGAAATATAAGACAAGTATAAGACAAATGAAAGAAATATAAGACAAGTATAAGGCAAGTGAAAGAAATATAAGACAAGTATAAGACAAATGAAAGAAATATAAGACAAGTATAAGACAAAATATAAGACAATAAAAAGAAATATAAGATAAGTATAAAACAAATGAAAGAAATATAAGACAAGTATAAAAAAAATTATAAGACAAATGAAAGAAATATAAGACAAGTATAAGACTAATGAAAGAAATATAAGACAAATATAAGACAAATGAAAGAAATATAAGACAAATGAAAGAAATATAAGACAAGTGTAAGACAAATATAAGACAAATGAAAGAAATATAAGACAAGTATAAGAGAAATATTTATTTTAGACAAAGAGTAAGTTCTATTGTTTAATTACTTTTTAAAGGTTTAAGTGAATGAATTACTTTGATTTTATAACACTTACAGGAGGATAATTGCTCGCCCTTGACTTGTTCTGATTTTTTCTAATTTCAGGTTTGGCTTTAGAAAACTCTATCCCTGATTCTCTGTTTGCATCCATGTACGGGTGCTGTAAAAGCTGAGCGCATGTTCCTCTTTCTTCTGGATCCATTTGCACACAGGACTGTGGACAACCAATGAATACATTTTCATGATGTATATTGGGGCCATAGAAACAGATAACCTATACATCATCTGCCCTATAAAAAGCAAGGTCTGAAAGGGGTACTTTGTGTCTTCTTAAATAGGGGCCTTCCTCAAGGAAATCAAAACACAGTTGTATAAAAGAGTTTTCCTTCTCCTGAATTCAAACCTCTGCTGCTTTGCAGCTATACCCAATCATAGGAAAGGATTCGGGAATCAACCCTGAGGAAAAATCAGGAGCTGTTGACCCTAAGGCAGTTTGCAGCACCCTGGCAGAACTTGCGACGATGCTGACCCCAAACTGTATCGACACTGCTGGTCCTTTGGATACATCAGCCGCGTGGAGAGGGGGAACTGATGTGTGACCGTTCCAACCACAGCTAATGCTCAGGCATTCA
Organism: Biomphalaria glabrata; assembly: GCF_947242115.1. Classification (NCBI taxonomy): domain Eukaryota; kingdom Metazoa; phylum Mollusca; class Gastropoda; family Planorbidae; genus Biomphalaria; species Biomphalaria glabrata. The sequence goes on along the minus strand of NC_074713.1, from coordinate 1,777,717 downwards.
TCTCATTTCCATGAGATGATCCATAGTCCCTTTGCGACTGAAGTAGGCCATAGTAAAGTAAGTAAGTAGTTGTGTAACATTTTATATATTACCTGCAAAAAATTCATCGCTGAGGGACTCATCATGGGATATCGCTCTTCTAATGGTTCCTGTCAAAAACAAAATCAAGCTAAAATTAATAATTTAAAAAAACGCTATAAAATAACACCATGTTAGTAGAACTTTTGTTTGTTCTATAATCCAAATGAATTATTAATTGTTCTTAATTTCAAGCTCCACTTTTTCTTTAAAAAATTTTCTTGGTAATTGGTATTTCATTGAAAGTTAATTTTTAATCTACTAAGAGAAATAACTTAAATAAAAAAAAGATAAGAGAATTTTATTGGTGCATACAAATGGAAATTTAGTTTGTCAACCTCATCATTACTACTATAACAATAATGATATAGATACAAATACAAACAATATAAACCCAACTTTAGAAGAAAATTGAAATACTTACGAGTCTTTCTGGCTCGGGAATACTCATGCCCTTGAAGAAAGCATTGTTTGAGAAAATTTCTAGATGTCTTGGGATAAGGTCACCTGAAAAACACAAATTCATTTTGTTAAGAAAATAATAATTTTTTTTCCTACACCATGTTTGCTTTAAGTTTACAATGAAACTAACCTAGAGTTTTACGAATGAGGTAGAGTTGGTCGACATCTGATCGTCCTGGCCAAATGGCCTGGCCAGTGAGGAGTTCTGCAAAGACACAACCTATGGCCCAGACATCCACTGGTGGCCCATACTGTGTGTCCCCCACCAAGAGTTCGGGAGCTCTGTACCATCTTGTGGCCACGTAGTCTGTGTATTCTCCTCCAGGGCCAGCTACAAAAAAAAACAAGTGAACAATTTATTTATAGTTCAGTGACATTTCTTAAAAAAAACAAAACAAGTGAACAATTTATTTATAGTTCAGTGACATTTCTTCAAAAAACAAAAAAGATTATTTCATTCTACACATATCCAGGTGTTATTATAACCGAACAGGTTAATTGGAGACAAACTCTGCTAATTCACTGGTTTTCCTGGCTGATTCATGCAACCTGTTCCATGTTTTAACACAGTATTTTCACTACTTTTTTTAACGGAACACTTTGCATATTCTAAGTATTTAGCAGAACACTTTGCTTATTTTTTTAGAGATCAATTTATGTGGTAGCCTACTACTTAATTATTCCAGTAGTTTGTGGAACACCTTTTCAGGTCTCATGGAACACAGTTTGGGAAACACTGCCTATAAGCACTTGTACAAATTTGTCCTAGCATTTGGAATATGAAATGTGCCTTTGTCTTTCTGAATATTTCATTAGGTTGTGTCTTTTGCATGTTATAATTAAGTATTTAATGCATTATTGCTACTTTACTTTTCAGTCTTCTGTCCTGAAGTGTTTCTAAGTTTATTGATTTTACTTTTTACCACACAGACAGACAGACAGATTTAAGCTTTGTAAAAATAGAGCTTGAAATCAACTGATTATAACTGTATGTCTGAGTGAGAAATGTAAGCAATAGTTAACACAGATCTCCCCTCTTAAAAAAAACACATTAAAAAACAAGCAAACTAGAAAACTTAATTCCCTAAGAAGGATAACAATAAAAGTAAGTTATATTCAATTCTCTATCTAAGAAACCTACACTGGTTCTAACTAGTTCTAGCAAGTTCATTCTTGAAATATCTACATTTTCATTTTCACTCACAAGTGATATCATCTAGCAAGAAAAAAAAAAGGGGGAAATATTTCATCATTTTAAAACAATCCCCATACACAATCAAGCCCTCCTGGCAAGCCCATTAGGACATTGATTCCATTAAAATGTATTCTTTTCTTAGTTCAGCTGCTCAGTCATGCATGCAGGCTCCGGCGAGGAAGCAACACAGCAATCAGCTGATCTCTTCCAAGCACCGTTGCTCACAATAATCATCATGAATACAAAGCCAGGTGAAGCATGTGAGCAATGCGACTACTAATGACCATCAATAAGTTACAGAAATATTTATTTAATGAACATATGATGACAACAGTTGACTTCACTTCCCAAAGCTTCATTCTTTCAACCATGTATTCACTGCAAGTCCACTAACATAAGTGCACATTACCAAGTGTTTTAAAAAAAAATATATAAACAGTAACACATAGAAAATAATGTATTATTTACTTAAACATATTGAGCTGACCTATTCTGAATATAACAAAGCAAGAGGATAACAAAACTAGACATTGTTAAATAAAAAGGCATAACGTCACATTACTCAACAGAACACTGTAAAGTTTAGAACCCCTTTCAGAACTTGAGATATGTTTGTGGCACAAAGTTAATGAGGGTGTCATGTGGCCAGCACAATGATCAACCACCTTTACTTTTCCCTAAGAATGTCAGGTACCCATTAGAGCAGGGTGGACTCAGATCCTAAAATTAAAAAACCCAGTCTTGACTAGGATTCAACCCTGGGACTCCTTGTTTCAGAAGCCAAGCGCTTTATCACTCAGCCACCATGCCTACAACAAAATCAATAACAGTTTAATGAGTTGCTAGTAAAACATACTTATTGTGTCTCGGGCATTAACCAAATGTTTAACAATATACAGGGGAACTTAAAGGAGGACAGCATAATACTATAACATTTTGCCCTCACTGACATAGAGGAAAATAGGTGGCAGCAGATGGCCTCTGAAAGAGACAGTTGGAGAGCTCTCACCAAGGCAGCAGGACAGACATTTGAGGCACAGTGTAAAGGACAGACAACCTAAATAGACTCAGCAGACAATGTCTTTGTCTGCGTCGCATATGAAAAGATATGCAGGTTGAAACCGGATTTGTGACTTCATGTGAAACACTGTATCATTCTTAATCTTCGGAACTGAAGGTGGTACCTTTGCCATATGTCACAAAAAAAAATACAAAGAAAAACACAACTTATCAAAGAATTTTCTGTCCAAATAAACACACAACTTATCAATGAACATTCTGTCCAAATAAACACACAACTTATCAATGAATATTCTGTCCAATTAAACACACAACTTATCAATGAACATTCTGTTCAAATAAACACACAACTTATCAATGATCATTCTGTCCAAATAAACACACAACTTATCAATGAACATTCTGTCCAAATAAACACACAACTTATCAATGAACATTCTGTCCAAATAAACACATAGCTTATCAATGAATATTCTATCCAGATAAACACACAACTTATCAATGAATATTCTGTCCAAATAAACACATAGCTTATCAATGAATATTCTATCCAAATAAACACAACTTATCAATGAATATTCTGTCCAAATAAACACACAACTTATCAATGAATATTCTGTCCAAATAAACACACAACTTATCAATGAATATTCTGTCCAAATAAACACACAACTTATCAATGAATATTCTGTCCAAATAAACACACAACTTATCAACGAATATTCTGTCCAAATAAACACACAACTTATCAATGAATATTCTGTCCAAATAAACACACAACTTATCAATGAATATTCTGTCCAAATAAACACACAACTTATCAATGAATATTCTGTCCAAATAAACACACAACTTATCAATGAATATTCTGTCCAAATAAACATACAACCTATTGGTGGAGTCTCTGTTCAGACCAATGATGTTATGTACAAGAAATATGCCACTATTTTCTAGTGTGAAGTACACAACATTACATAATATATAAGTATAAAATATTTAATTATTTTTTCTTTTTTTTAATAAATTTGTTCCAAATTTTTTAATAACTTAAGGACATCAAAATGTTAAAATGAGACTACTAAACTGAATTAGTTTCTTCCATCAGAATTAAACAAAGCGCTCTCAAGAAAAGTATACATAACACTGAATTATGGCCCTTATAATAGCAGACATACTTTAGAATTTTGGTAGTTTGTCCATAAAAATAAAGTGAACATTTATGGATACAACCATAACTAACCTAACAAAAAAAACATAGGTAATTGAATACTTTCAGTCTAACCCATGCCTTAATTTGTGTTTTTCAATATCAGTAAACAGGAAATTGAAATGGTCATAAATGAAAAGTAGAAATGCATATTTGAGGTTAAAATATCTCACAAGTCTATCGACTGCTTTGCTTTCAAAGACAACTATGAAGAGGCATGAAATATTTACTTACTGAGAACTCTTGCAAAGCCAAAGTCACATAATTTCACTTGACCTTGTCTGTTGATTAATATATTCTCTGGTTTGACATCTCTGTGTATGGTCTATAGACAATGAAAATATTTGTTTAGTATTTGATAAATAATAAACAAGCAGTAGATTTAACTCTAAGCTCAAGTGGCAAGAGCCAGATCTAGGGAAACCTAACTCTTTCTTTCTACTTTATTCAAACTCCTTTTTAATAAATTAAACCTTGCTTATGTCCCCTCTTAAAAGGGTGAGTGGCTAAGTGCTTGACTCCCAAATCTGAAGTCCTGGGTTCAAATCTTGGTGAAGACTGGGATTTTGAATTCCAGGATTTTTAGGGCGCCCCTGAGTCCACCCAACTCTTATGGGTACCTGACTTTAGTTGGGGAAAGTAAATGTGGTTGGTTGTTGTGATATAACACCTTGCTCGTTAACGGTTGGCCAAAAAAAAGTTAATCATCTGCCCTAAGGTCGCAAGGTATGAAAGGGAAACTTTACTTTATGTTTCCTCTTGATTTCTTTCCCTCCTACCGATATTTCTCTTTTCCCTTTCTCCCGCCCAGCTCTAAAGATCCATCCTGTCACTGCACTTCCCTCCCGAAAAAGAAAAAAAAAAATTAGGATTTGTTTATTTGCTTCTCAATGATTTTTATAACATTTGGGAAACCCAACCTTCCCGATTAGTTTAGTTCTTCTTATATCCTAAATGTTATGTATACTCATACGACGGGGGATGGCTGGCTGCCTGGTCGTGCGGTTTGCGCGCTGGACTGGGTTCAAACCCTGCCCGCTGCCATCCCCCGTCATCCTGCGGGAGGTTTGGACTAGGAAGTAAACTATCTTCAACTCTGAAGGAACATCCGAAACATGTAAATCATTTTACAATCAATCAATCATGGAATTTTTTCAACTTGTTCATTTTTTTGACCAGATAAGGAAAAAAGCAGTTATTGGATTAGGTTCTATTTCTGTCTTGTGATGATCTCAAAAAAAAAACATTTAGAATACATTTAAAATAGACGTAAAAAAACAACTTACATTGTGCTGGTGACAAAAGTTGACTGCTAATAACGTCTGGTAAATAATTCTCTGAACCAATTTCTCTGGCACTCTAAAGTGGGTAGCGAAAAAAAAAAAAAGGGAAAAAAAGATTTGATTAAGTAAGGCTACACAACATTTGGAGGCGTGGTGGCTGAGTGGTAAAACACTTGGCTTCTGAACCGGGGGTCCTGGTTTCGAATCCTGGTGAAGACTTGTATTTTTTTTAATTTTGGGATCTTTAGGGTGCCTCTGAGTCAACCCAGCTCTTATGGGTACCTGACATTAGTTGGGTAAAAGTAAAGTAAAGGCGGTTGGACATTATGTTGGCCACACGAGACCCTTGCTAACAGTGGGCCACAGAAACAGGTGAACTTAACATCATTTTCCCTATAGATTGCAAGGCCTGAAAGGAGAACTTTACTTTTACGCAAACAGTTCAACTGGCTTTTAGTAGTACTACATTATTCAGGCTGTGAATTCCTCTTCCTGAATAAATTATGCTAATGTACACTTGGTTAATTGACCATCAAGTCACAAAATGGACAAAAAACTTAAAGAAAAATTGAATAACAAAAAAAAAAAGCATCAGACGTAATAAAAGTTAAGCTGCCATGGTGAATTCTTAATTTAAACTGCCTTGCGTAACCATGGTTTCTACCTATTAAACAATAACATTGTCCAATTCTATCAGAGACCATTCAAAATAAAATAACTGCAGGGAAAAAAAAATTTACTCTCTAAGCTTTCTTTCTATTAGTACAAAGGGTAGAGGCTTAACTAGAAATCATGACTACTGTTTGAACTTAGGGCTGGAACAACTGGAAATTAGTATTGATTAATTTTTCTCAATATTTTTTTTTAAATTAAGGGATAAAACTATAGTGTGAACTGAAAGAGTTAATTTGGTAAGGCTTCAGTGACTTAGAGGAATGTTTTCGACTTTTGTGCTTAGGTGTATAATAGTCTTTGTTTCTGTATTGAGCAGTTGTTTAAACTGAAATACTTTAGGCCTATTTTTAAACCTTTTTTGTTTTTGAGGTTTACAAAATTCTTTCTTTAGTGATTCATGCTTATATATACAACAACAATAGGATCAATACTTTAGTACGCTGTGACATAGTTCATATAAATAAATGTACTACAAAGGGCTTTTAAAAAAAAGGAAATAAAAAAATTGACCTATGGATTGAAAAAATCTGGCTTACCCTTTTGGATGTCTATCAAGTTCATTTAGAACTGTGTGGTCAACGTATTCAAAAACCAAATGAAGTCTTTTCCTGCGTCGGAAAACTTCTATCAGGTTGACTAAGTTGGGGTGTTTAAGTTGCTAAAGAAAAGGAATGTGATTATTAATGAACTTAATCAACTGCAACTGTGCCAGCTTGGTAGTACTTTTTTTTTTTTTTTTAACATAAAAAAAAAATATTTAAATAAGTGACTGAATTACTAAATGAAATCACACTTCAACTTGGACACTTAGATATAATCAATCAAGGGTGTGTTATGTAGTAATAGAGAATGTCTGGTCATGTGCTATGAGTTATAGGCTGTTAACATAAGGGTCCTGGGTTCGAACCCTGCCAGCAGCATCCCTTCCTTTCTTGCAGGAGAGGTTTGGGCTAGGACCTAGTAATCTTTATTTCTGGTAGAACAACTAGAACTTATAAACCAAGATCTAAGTATTTGGGTTTAAATCTTATATATTTTTTCTGTATTTTAGATCTTTCTTGGTTTACCTATAATAAATGCAAAATAAAATAACAAGAGCCAAAGGCCCTATAAACTATCTCCTATGTGTAGAATGGTGGCTGAGTGGTAAAGTGCTCGGCTTATGAACCATTTTCAAATCCTTGTAAAGACTGGGGTTTTTTTATTTCAGGATGTTTGGGTGCCTCTGAGTCCACCAGCTCTAATGGGTACCTGACATTAGTTGGGAAAGTAAAGGTGGTTGGTTGTTGTGCTGGCCACAAGACACCCTCGTTAACAATAGGCCATAGAAACAGATCACCTTAACTACATCTTCCCTAAGATCGCAAGGTCTGAAAGGGGAGCCTTACTTTTATGTGTAAAACGTAAATATTTTTATCTTCTTTTAAAGTACAATCTGTCATTTTTAAGGCTCATAAACATTTTTTTTTTAGAGAAAATGAATTTTTGATTATTTGCTAAAGTGAAATGATACAGCAGCCTGATATAATGTAACATTTCATAATATACACCACCTGAAGTAAGACAGTTCAGTCTAACACAAAAACTTGAGTGTGATCTTTGTATTGTAACTTTGTATTAATAGAGTTGATTGTTCAATACCTAACAATTCTTATTCAATAGGACCAATTTCTATATCCTAACTTTACAATAGGGGGCTTGGTGGCTGAGTGGTAAAGCGCTTGGTGTCCTCCTAGCTCTAATTGATACCTGACATTAGTTGAGGAAAAGTAAAAGGGGTCGGTCATTGTGCTGGCTACATGAAACCCTTGTTAACCACGGGCCACAGAAATAGATATTCTTTACATCATCTGCTGTATAGATCACATGATCTGAAAGGGGAACTACTAATTTTACATTAATTAATAATACATTTTACTATATCATCTGATGCACTTGAGTTTGATTAATGTAATATGAACATGGCTGGTGGTAACTTTTTTACCTAAGCACTCAGAACACATAGAAGTGTATTTCTGTTAGTGTTGCTTGAAGGAAACCTTTGACACTGAATGTATAAACAGTAGAGCCAGGATTGAGTTGTGAGTCAATCTGCATCTCCTGGTAACTTTGGAGGAGGAGCAGGCTTTTGAGTGGAAGGTTGAAAGTTTTTAGTTGAGTTATTTTTGCTTTTTGAGAGTGGGCTTGATTGTTTGTAGCTCCTCAATGGCTATTCAGTGATTTCTTGTGAGTGAAACTGAGAGTTTTTCTATTTATCTTGGTATGGAGAGTTTTATTTTAAGATTGAGAAGTTTTTTTGTGTTTCTGAGATTGGAAATGTTGGAGTTATTATTATTATTATTACTGCACCATTATCAACAGTGCAAATGACTTAATTATTATTGTATATATCGTAGTAACTCCAGTGGCGGACTGAAAGGGTTAATATGTGTGCGGCCTACTGATACACACGACTCAGGCCAATCACACAGGTCAACGGCTGTTGAACAAGGGACATTACTGCTAGTACACGCAAATATGACAAGTATTATGGTCATGTGACCGAAAGCCTTCACGGTCGAGAGACAGTGTGCAAGAAAGGACAGTTGAGTCCAGGACAGCAATGCAGTAAGGATTTGTGGTACCTTTGAGTCCTCGAGAATGTAGCTGTACGAGCTAGAGAGAATTGTAATGTTTAGTTAGGCAGTTCTGTTAAGTACAAGAAAGCATTTGAAGTTAGTGTAGCCAATTGTATTGAATGGGCTGTCGATGTAATTGTAATTTAAATGCCACATTGTTTATTGAAGCTCTTGCTGTCAAGTTCTTGTGTTAGATGTGCTGTGTTGTATTTAGCAGTGTTTACAGAAGGCCTGATTAAGAAGATCGTAACAATATATTAACCATTTGTGTTACTAAGTTATCAAGTCTATGGTAAGAAAGTTGAAGAAGGATTGAAAATAAAGAACATCTCCTATAATAAAGTATTGCCTGTTACAGACTGTGTTTGTTATTGTAATAGTGGAGCTAAATTTATAGCTTCACTCTACCATGACATGTACAAGATAGTGAGACTGTGGTCAACAGGTCCAGGTGAATGTGTGGTCAATAGGTCCAAATGAATGTGTGGTCAACAGATCCACCTGAATGTGTGGTCAACAGATCCACCTGAATGTGTGGTCAACAGGTCCATGTGAATGTGTGGTCAACAGGTCCAGGTGAATGTGTGGTCAACAGGTCCACAAGAATGTGTGGTCAACAGGTCCACATGGATGTGTGTGAAATTTTGGTTAGTAGAGGACTAGACTTAGAGAGAGTAAGTGTTGTACTTGACTGTGTGAGAGAGAGATTTGGTAACTGGAAACTATAGTTTGAGTTAGTTGAGAGTTGTTTAGTAGAAAAGTCTTTCCTATGGTAGATATATACTAGATAGTCCATCTTTCAAATCTTTCTTTCAATTTATTTGATGATCAATATGTGTAAATAAGTGATTGTTCAATAAAATTATTTATTCCTATACCTATCTGTTGTCTTTTTGGATAGGATGTTAGTGCTCCATTAGTAAGGTTAAGATGAACTGGGGCTTGGAGTCACTTCCCAGTGATCCAACCCCCTACACAACAGCCAGGGCAACCCCCATATATAGGCGGTTTGTGGCATTGATACTTAGGACAACAAAGGTCAGAGAATTGAAAGAAAGGCAATAAATATTGAAAGATAATTCATGGGTAATGAGAGATGGGCAATTAATCATTTTATTTTATGAGATTCATTACATTGTAGTAAATATTTCTAATTTGTGACACTAAATGTTTTATAATTTTTATGTCTCACTAAAACCTTCACCATGCTCGTGGCACATGATTGTATCAGTTACATCCTAGCCCATATCTTTTGCAGAATTACAGTGGAATGTAGCTGTCAGGGTTTAAACTGGAGATCATCATAAGAATAGTCCACAGCACATACCAATCTACCAGATTTCTCTGTTAATATAAATTTAATGCCACCTCAATTCCCAGATCTAGTCTGTAATTTTTCTTAATATCTGCAGTTTGGGCTTAACTGTTTCACGAGTTCAATATTGGAAAAAGCTCACTCTAAACACAAATCAATACTTAATTATAGGCTATGAAATAGTTTCTACAACTAGGAATGGTGTAAATAATTTCATTTGGATTCTTGTTTCTTCTTTTGTTTTTCTTAACAAGCATGTTTTTTTTTTCTTTTAATCATCCACTCTATGATGTTTTATTTTAACTTAAAAATTTATCAAAAGGATTTTTCTTTACCAATTTAAAGAAGAGGATAAATATTTAAAGAAAAAATTGTTACTTAAGATAGTGAAGTTTTAAAGGAAGGAGGCTTTTTAGATAGCATAGAAACTCAATAGAGAGTTTAGAAATATTTTGTTATCTCCCATGTTTTAATGTCATGTACTTTTAAATAAGCACACATTCAAAGAGTTGCCAGGATGTAATAGTACAAAAGAGTCTATTAAAATTATTTATATTCACATTGACTTAGATTTTTGTGTTAATGTTTTTATTAAAAAAAAAAAAGTTTTTGACAGCCCACAGTAAGAAAAATTTACTTTGAAATAGTAATTACTAAATGGTATATAATGAATCGGAGGCGCAGTGGCCGAGTGGTAAAAAGATTGGCTTCTGAACCGGGGGTCCTTGGTTCAAATCCTGGTGAAGACTGGGATTTTTAATTCGGGATCTTTGGGTGCCTGAGCCCACCCAGCTCTAATGGGTACCTGACATTAGTTGGGGAAAAGTAAAGGTGGTTGGTCGTCGTTACTTCAAAAAAGAAGATGATTACGTCCTACGCATCATGCATTTAGTCATGCATATTAACCAATGACTTAAATTCTGCCAAGTCACTTGTTTTCCTGGCTAGCTCAGGCAACCCATTCCATGCTCTAATAGCACTAGGGAAGAAGGATGATTTGTACAAATTAGTCCTAGCATATGGGACCAGGAATGTGTCTTTATCTTTGTGTCTTTCAGAGTATTTTATTAAATTTTGTTTTTGTATTTGAAGATTATGGTAGAGGGTTTTATGTATAATTGCTACTTTACTTTTGAGTCTTCTGTCCTGAAGGATTTCTAAATTTAGTGATTTTACTAATGGTGTTACTCTAGTCAAATGTGAATATTCCTTTGTTATGAATATCACTGCTCTATTTTGCATCTGTTCCAGTTTTCTTGAGTTGAGGGGTCCCAAACGGAGGATGCATATTCTATTATTGGCCTAACCAAGGTTAAATCAGACTGTATCAGCGCTAATCGTTGACTAGAAAATGTGAAAAGGATCAAGACATCTCAATGAACTTTTTATGTTGTGTCAGCTCTGTTTATGTACATGTTTTTGTTGCTGTTGTTTTTATTTGAGAAAAGAATCTTTTTAACGACAACCAATTTCCAATAAGGACCAATAAGCGGCAGTCTTAGTCTTTAACAAAAAAATGAAAACAGTGAGTCTTTAATTTTCTACTTGAAAGGAAAGAAAAAGGACCACAGGCTGTATATTTATAGAAATTAGAGGAAAAGGGGAACAACCAATAAAGATGAGTGTGTCAGCAGCAAAGATCTTTGCAAGACATGATATGAGTGAGTCTTTCAGTTACAAGCACATTTTATTATTGTTTATGTCTTAATAACAAAGTGTTGCCAACTTTACTGATTACTTGTGTTCGAAAGGAGCCAGAAGAAGATCTTATATTATTTTGTGCTGACCCTTGTTAACTATCAGCCATAAAAAAGATGACCTTTATATCATATGCTCTATAGGTTGCAAGGTCTAAATAATACACCTTTGTTACTATTATAATTATACACTGACCATTATATATATGGCTCCTTTTGTCTCGAAAGGCAATGGATGCGCCCAAATGAGTCACTGGTTTGGGCTTAATCTTGAGACGGGGCAGAATCTGGTGTGGCTAATCAAGCCAATTCTAGAACGTCAGACTTTGCCACAATTCGTACATGTGTATGCCTCTGATTTAGGGCTAGCGGACAGGGCAGCTTTCTTTTTTTCCCTCTTGATTAAGGCCGCTTCAATTCTTTTGTTCTCAGCAAGGGTTGTCCCAGCACGCACAGTCTGTCTCCATGCACTCCGGTCTTTGGCTATGTTTTCCCACATACTTTTGCTGATGCCTGTGGCTCTCATGTCTCGCTTGCAGACATCTCTATATGTTAGTCTTGGGCGGCCCTTGGGTCTGACTCCTTCCACAAGCTCAGCATATAAGATATCTTTCGGGATTCTACCATCTGGCATGCGGGTGACATGTCCAAGCCAGCGTAATCTTCTTTGTGTCAGGAGAGCATACATGCTGTTCATATTGGCCAATCTCAAAACTTCCTGATTGGCGACATGGTCCCTCCAAGAGATGCTCATTATGCGTCTCAGGCAGCGCAAGTGGAAACTATTCAATCTGTGCTCTTGGTACATCTATGTTGACCAGCTTTCACTGCCATAAAGGAGAGTGCTCACAACACAGGCGTTGTAGACTAGGATTTTGGTCGCTGTGGTCAATTTACCATTTTCCCAGACACGCTTGGAGAGTTTTGCCAATGCTGTGGTAGCTTTTCCTATCCTTTTTGTCAGCTCGATGTCTAAGTCTAGGTTACTGACCATTAGATTACATAAATTAGTTTATTGGTGTTCCAACAAGGTTTTATTATTCTTTCTCAACGTGTTTTAGGTTTGCGATTAAAGTTTAAGATATTCTTGTTTTACATCTTTTTGGTTGGTCCTTCAGAATTGTTGATTATTACATCCTAGCTCTAACCTCCCACTGAACGGCAAGGTACAGCGGCCAGCAGGGTTTGAACTTGCAACCATCAAGACAACAGTCCAGAGCGCATATTGCAAGATCAGGCAAAACGTAAATTCATTATTAGTTAAGAATCTTGTGATGATTATTACCATTTTTTACATTCATGTACATTGTCACACAAATAACTGACACATTTATAACATGTGATACTAAAAAAAAAATTAAGAGATTTTAACTAATTTTTTTTTAAAAGTGCACAAATAACTTACTTTTGTTATCCAAAGAATGAACACTTTCTAATAAAAAAAAAAGGACACAGATATAAAACACACCTTTAACATCCTTATCTCCCTCATTGCAATTTTCTTAATTAAAGGGTCCTCCTCTGATTCCACAAATTTTTTTATAGCAACTAACTGCGAGGTCTCTCTGTTGCGACATTTGAAAACTACACCATAGGATCCTTCTCCAATTTTGTTTATTTTCTCATACTTGTCCATCTTGTCTGTGTTTCCTGTATTGTTCCAGTATGGACCCTGTTGTTGCTGGTTGCCGGGAGGATCTTTCCTTGGACTGAAATAGAAAGAGAAAAAAATTAGTGATCACAGTCAGAAAAGAAAAACTTTATTAAGCAAATATTTGGTTCACCCCAATTCCTCACATTTTCTAGAAATGAAGCCGAAGAAATGTGAAGAATAACTTTCCTTGTAATGAATAATATGAGTTTTAAAAAATTCACATGCAAGTAAATAAAATCGATCAAGAAAAAAATAAATGCATTTAATATATTTAAATGAATAATGACAATAAAAATCTATATATATAATTCTCTTGGTTGCTCAAGAGTTTGAACAAGAAGAAGAAGTAAAGGAAAGATCACTCTCTTATTTCTGCGGATAGTCACCCCACGAAAAAACAAGAGGGGGGGAGAACAAGTATTCGCTAGTCACTTCAGATGGCTGCCTGGTCATGTGGTTTGCACGCTGGACTGACCTTTGGATTTATCAAACCCTGCCCGCTCCCATCCCCCTTCACCCTGCGGGAGGTTTGGACTAGGAAGTAAACTATCTTCAGCTATGAATGAACATCCGAAACATGTAAAACATTTTACAAACAAACATTTTACAAAGACTAAATAGCAGTGCCTGACCATTGTGACCAAGAAATCATGGAAAGAGAACAAGTAATCAACTATGTATATGAATGACACCCCAAAATGACAATTTTTGTCTATATATTTTCATATATTTTAAGGGCTTTTTCATATATTTTGTAATTTCGGGAGATTTCCAGGAGCTCCTGGTAAATCGACAGGAGGGCACGGGAAATCTGTTTTAAGTTATAATATGGCTTAATTTAATAATTTATACACCTAGAATTAGCGCGGGTCCTATGAAAATGTGGGGCCCACTGCGATTGCATAGTTCGCAGTGGCCTAAGGCCGGTCCTGCAAAATAGCGGCATATGCTATGCCGCTGGTCGACTAGTGTATAATTATATAGCATCTTATAAGATAATTTGAATGTAAACCAAAGACTGTAGACTGATGTAAACAAATTAAAGCTGTGAGCTTTACTATCCTTTGCATGAATTTTTAATTGACCGATTGTCAATGAACCAAGTCAGTTAATTTTCATGTGAACCATTTTTTGTCAGCCAAATGTCAGAGAACCATTTGTCAACCAGTTTTCTGGTAAACCATTTTTCATGAACAAATGTGATTGAACCGGTTGTTGTGGAACCAAGAATAGCAATCGGTTTCTTTCTAAAAAGTGACCTGCCTGATAAAAGGCAAAATAAATAAAAGATGGGTGCAGACTGGATTAGTAAAGTATAAAATCTGTACAATTGTATACATTGTTTCTTCTTATCTTACTGAAAATAGCTCTAGAATCTAGATCTATGCACTTTAGCTATTTGAACTAAACTTAAGTTTCAACTTGACACAACAGAATGATACAACATATGTTCCAGAAGCTTAAAAGTCAGAACGTATAAGACCTGCCCTTGTGGAGCATCACCAGAGAATACTGACCATGTCATTCAAAGCTGCATACTATATCAAGCGACCCCAACAAGACTCTGGCCCCAAAACCCTTCTATAGAACAAAAACTATACGGAGAACTGCCTGATATGGAAACCACTGTGTGGTTCATCTCAGATATAGGATTACTGATCTGAATCCTTTGACATGTAAAATGAGAATGAAGAAAAAGAAGAACTATATTCTATAGTAAGTATTAGAGTAGCTTAGTATACTAATCTAAAAACTTTTAAAATGAAATCTATGTCAACTATGTTTAACTTTATGATAGTTTATGAGACACTATTATAATGATTTATGATGATTATGTTACATTATGTACCTGAGATATTCATTCATGGCTGGCAAATAGTGCCACCCTGCCTTTAACACTTTTCACTTTCTACTGTGAAAGTGAAAAGTCAAGTCTTCAAGTTGATTATTTTATTTTTTATAGAGTCTAGATCTAACTTAACAAGTTGTTTCACCAACTTAAAATATATTGTCAGTCACAATCACCTCTTGAGTTTGAGTTCATTATCAAGAACTTTAGAAGTGAAGTTGACAATCAAATGTGAATTATCATTATTATGAGTTCATTGACTTTCATCGATAGTTGGTGGTACTGGTCTGGATCTAGAACTATTGTAACGATACTTCTAGACAATCACATTAGCATTCCATTTCACAATTGGTAGATCTTATAGTTTTAATAACAAGACACTAGGAGCTACAATAGATCTTATGATGATTGAAACAAAAATCAGAAGATAAACATCTAGATCTAGTCCACATTCATTAGTTTAAAATTTAGTAAAAAAATCAACAACGCCATATTGAATTTTTATTAAACAATATTCTTACGCGGTCGTCACGGACTATATTCTGTAGTAAAGGATTTGAAAAATAAGTTTTTATTAAATAACCTCAATTAAATAATGTATTTTATATCAAATCAAATCAACGCTTAGTCAATATAGTACTGTAAAACGTAAATCCTTTAAAAGACAATAGGAACTATTTGTTTTATAGTTCAAACGAATGTACTCTATAGTCCACAACGGGTCATTCCCTTGGTTACACATACCACGTGACGTAAATACACATACTTTAGAGTTTGTTTAGATAAAAATTTTCACGCTTGCGTTTCCGGTTTTGCTTTCCAAAACGGGTCGATACTGATATGACCAGATTTTTATGAAAATGTAGAGAACGTTATTCAAATCAAGAAGTACAATTATTATTGATCAGAAAGTTAGCTTTTAAGGCGTCAGTCATTGAACTGCTGTTTCATTTTATAATTATAGAAAGATATTTTACACAACTGTATAAGAGACATTTTCATTGGTTACAGTCCTCCCCCCCTCTATTTTTATATTTTTCATTCGGTAACAACGCGCACTCTGTGTGCATGCATTTAATTAAGCCGTATGCTGTTTGACATGAGTGTTAATTACACAATAAATCGATTCTATGCCAAAACATGTATTTGTTTTTAACAGTTCTGTCCCTTTGTACAAGATTAGGCAAAAGAGCAAAGGGCTTAGATAAGCTTATTTCTTCTGGGGACACTGTTAATCTGTTGACACAGAAAAGTACCTAAGGCCTAACTATTGTTTTAAAAAAAAAACGCAAGCTAAAACTCTATATGGCATATCACAAGGAAATAATCTTGTTCAATTAAATAAAAGAAGTGACAACTAACAAAATTCTTTAATATTTGTTCATTTGGGCTTTGTAAACTTTTAATTCGTATGTTACTGTTGATATAAATATTTCTTAAAGAGTGAATAGTAAATTTCTAGCTGTTGATTTTATACCTAACCACATAAAAAAAAAACGCAAACTAAAACTCTATGGCTATATCACAAGGTCGTCAGGGCTCGCATAGACCTTCCTACAGAGAACAGTACCAGGAAAAAAAGAAGAGGCAGACAGAGAACGCGATGGGAAGAAAAAAAAAGGAATGGACGGCCCAGTCATTGAAAGAGATTTTATCCAAGACAAAAGACAGAAAGGAATGAAAGTGAAGATTATAAGCATTGAGTAACTCAAAAATATACAAAGGTTGATTGTAAACTCTGCTAAAGCCAAACTATTTAACCTTACACTAATACGTCCACAAGCTCCCCCATGTATTCATATAGGCTGTGCTATTTACTGACACATCCCCATGCATTCATATAGGCTGTGCTATTTACTGACACATCCCCATTCATTCAGCTAGGCTGTGCTATTTACTGACACTTCCCCATGCATTCAGCTAGGCTGTGCTATTTACTGACACATCACCATGCATTTAGATAGGCTGTGCTATTTACAGACACATTTCTGGACTCGTCTCGGCAATACACCTCTAAGTATAACAAACTTTTTTCGTATTATTGTGAAATGTGATTTTGAATTACACATTTATATATTTGCTCCTCAATACTCCTCGTGTCTCGAAAGACAATGGATGCGCCCAAGTGAGTCACTGCTTTGGTTTCGTATTGAGACGGGGCAGAATCAAATGTGACTGAACAAGCCAATTCTGAAGTGGCAGAGTTTGCCACAGTTCGTGCATGTATAAGCATCTGTCCTTAGGGCTGGCTGACAATGCCGCGCAAGACTAACCTACAGAGATGTCTGCAAGCGAGACATGAGAACCACGTGAAAGTATGTGGGAGGAGATAGCCCAAGACTGGACAGCATGGAGACAGGCTGTGCGTGCTGGTACGAACCTCGCCGACTGCAAAAGATATATAGGCCTACAATATATTTCTGCAAATTAGCAATATTAACGCATTTTTTGTTGAAATTGAAGCCATCGAAAGATCTAGTTCAAAGGTCATACACCTTTGTTTAAAATTGAAGCCATCGAAAGATCTAGTTCAAAGTTCAAAGGTCATACACCATCAGCGTCTCCTGGTGCAATGAAACAGGAAGTTTAAGAAAACGATGGATTTATGGGAGTTGAAAGGAATGATACCACAAGAATGTCCTCTTTATATAGGCTCACATATTGCTACACAATGTAGGCCTCTTCGGTAACACGGTAAATTAATAAATTATTACATAGCCCGGAAGACGAACATTGGGACTAGCGAACCATGAACTTGTGGAGTACCATCAGAGTATGCAGACCACTTCCTTCGAAGCTCTACCAACACACTGCCGGGATAAAAAAAAAACAAAAAACACGTCGACACATATTTGAACCAAAGCTATACCACCACACATCAACATCTTCTGACCTTAGTCATGGCCTAATCGTACTTACAGACATGCGCATTGCGTGCAAGCTTATACATCTAGACTCGACTGTAAGATTTTCATATATAAGCCTATATTTTTGTATCATGCGCTCCAACACAGAAAGACTCGTGGAGGGTGAACATGAGCTATTTTTAGACAAGGACATTTCTGGTGGATCAGGCGATTAGAGAGTTAATTTAAAATCGATAGTGGAGAACTCATCCGGTATTGATCGGTAATAAGATCAACTAGACAGATCAACTAGACAGATCAACTAGACAGATCAACTAGACAGATCAACTAGCACAGTGTAAGTACTTTCTCTGACCGTGTGTCTCTGATCAGATCTAAACATTAGCGTCCAAAGGTTTTATGGAATAGTTTTATTTAAACAGAGAGAGCGACAGAGTTAATTGCAATAGATTTTTAAAAAAGCGCGAGAGAAAGAAAAATGCAAGTTGATCGAGAGAGAGAGAGAAGAAAGAAAGAGAGAGAGAAGAGAGAGAGAAGAAAGAGAGAGAGAGAGAGAGAAAGAGAGAAAGAAGGGAATGAAAAGAGAAAGGGAGAGACGAGGAAATATGCGCATATTAAGAGTCCAGATTTTTTGGAGTTTTATGAAACGAAAATTTGTGACTTGCATTTCTGTGTACTTTATTTATGTCTAGGAGTTTTGTTTAATCTCTAAGACTGAAGATCATGCAATTTTTCAGAATTCGGAAATCCGAATACAATAGATATACATGTTTTTAAGTTACATGAAGTTATTTCCTTTTTCCAGTCTATATTTATTTATGTCTATGGTTGTATAGCTTGAAAAATGTGAAGTCTCTTATTGAAAAGTCAAATACTTTTAGAGAATTTAATAACTCTTTTATCGTCTGCTTCGTCCAGCCGGCCTTGACCTCAAGTTTTAAAACGTCATGCTTTCACTTTGTTGTTAACTTCCGTTGTATATTCTCCATCAATGCCAGCACGGCTGGCTTGTCGTGTGGTATGCGCCCTGGACTGTAATACTGATGGGTTCGAACCCTGCCCGCTGCCATCCCCCGCTGTCCTTCTGGAGGTTAGTACTAGGTTGTGATAATCTTCCATTCTTTTCCTAACAGTTATATTCAGAGCTGTTCAAATCTCCCCTAGATCTGGTGAGTCAATTCTTCTGGCTGGGCATAAGGATAATGTGGAAAGAACGTTTTTACTGATCAACGCACAGAGGACAAAATAGAGTGTAGTTTTACAGCCTTTGAGATCACAGATAGTAGCCTTACAGCCTTTGAGATCACAGATAGTAGCCTTACGGCCTTTAAGATCACAGATAGTAGCTTTACAACCTTTGAGATCACAGATAGTAGCTTTACAGCCTTTGAGATCACAGATAGTAGCTTTACAGCCTTTGAGATCACAGATAGTAGCTTTACAGCCTTTGAGATCACAGATAGTAGCTTTACAGCCTTTGAGATCACAGCTAGTAGCTTTACAACCTTTGAGATCACAGCTAGTAGCTTTACAACCTTTGAGATCACAGCTAGTAGCTTTACAACCTTTGAGATCACAGCTAGTAGCTTTACAGTCATTGATATACTCACATGTTTCATTTTCATCAAATACATTTTAAGACTAGTTTATAAATTGTACTTATTTATTTTTTGTATCCTCCTTTGTGAGGATTTGTCCTCCTTTTTGTCTTCCTAAGGACGTGCAGTACTATCCGGTTACTAACTTATCTTATAAATTACAGACGTTCCTTAAAAAAAAATATATATATATATATAACTATTAATTGCGCAGCGTATCATTGTCATTGGTTTTTCTTACCAACTCAGGCAACTTACTCCGCGCTTTAAAGTTATTAAAGAACACGGTTACAAAAAAACAGTTTGTGTGGAAACTCAAACTCAAAATCGGGCCCCCGAAGTGGTCCGCTATGTCAGGTAAGATAATGCAAGTTTCAGAAAGAATATCAGAAACTATGAACTACAAACTATCAACAAGTTACAACCCTATCTTCGTCGATTCAAAAACAGAGCTTGTGTCGAAAGTGTTGTCGACACTGTTGTATTGTTAGTTCGACTAACGACTTGATACCACAGGATTAGGAGATTGTTATTATTATTATTTTGTTAATATTGTTACGATCTCTCCTATTCAGGCTTTCTATAATCACTGCTAAACACAACACAACACATCAAGAACTTGACAACAAGGCTCCAAATAATCTGGTACTTTAATACTGGTCAAATCAAACAGCCAATACGACACAATTGGCAACACAATCAACTGCTACAAGGTTAGACTGTATATCACTGTACTAAACTCATAACTCTACTGTCTCTTCCTGGACTCGTACGTTTCACTGGAAGACTGCACCAGGACCGACTTCATGGCTGACTCACAGTCCCGGTCTCAACGCTCTCCGGTCTTGAACTGCCGCTTTCCTACACACTATGTCTGGTCTGCCCAGGCTTATGATCAGATGACCATAACACGGGCGCTATTCACGTGCAAAGTTCATGCCAGTACTGTCCCTTGCCTTTCAATACAGCATGCTAAACTGTATTATTGACATGTGTCACGTATGTCAGCTGATCACACAGTTAACCCTTTTGCGTCGCGAGTAGGGTTATAACAATATTCACATGTATTCAATGAATTGAATGAACTGATGGTTATGAAGATATAGTTAATCCTTGGTGTCACTTACAAAGAATGCAAGAGGAATAAAGAGAGTACAGACAGCGACCACACGATGACCTGCTATCCACTGTCAAAAAAAAAAACGTAAACTCAAACTCTATTGCCACATCACAAGGTTCTCATGGGCTCGCAAAGACATTCCTTAAGGGAACAGTACCAGGAAGAAGAAGAAGAAGAGGAAGGCAGTCAAAGCGATGTGAAGAC